>NC_038043.1:55842292-56178006 GCF_002211085.1 Panicum hallii
CAGGGGATGCGTTATCTTGGGATCATGGCTCACTGCCTCACTGATTGTGATTGGTGGCTGCCGATCCAATTGGAGGAAGAGGAACGCTGCACAAGATAGTACCAGAGAACGGCACCGGTGCCCAACGGCTTCGATGTTGATGGTGGACATCTTCTGAGCTCGCTTGTCCTCATCTCGTTTTGGGGGAAGCTAGCTCTATGCCACTATCTGGAATTTCCGCTCAACGTCGGTCTTGTTCACGCATCTCGATCAGCTGTCAGTGGCTCAGTGCACGCGTCGGCTTCTCTGCCATGGCTTGAGCTGCCGGAGCAGGAGACGTGTCCGAAGAAATAGAAGCACCTTTGCTTCGGAGAGCGCGTGGCCCTGGCGCTTCGCCGCCGTGGCGCAGCCGCGCGCGCAGGCAGTACGCGGCTCGTTGATCTGGGGGACGGCGGCAGGGCGGCGGCGCCAGGCAGCCGTTCCATGGGCGTCCTCGGCACGAAACTTCCGCGCGGCGGAGTAACCGCGTCCTCGGACCCGCAGCGAGCTCCGACGGCTGGCGAACGGTGGCGGTGACCGCGGCGAGGGGGCGGACGGTGGCTCGTGCCCGATCAGGGGTGGACGGTATTTTATTTACCGTCCACCCCTGGGGTCGTGCCAGCCGTGGAATTGGAAACGAGCGGCAAGATCCGAGTGGAGGAGATCGAACTGGTGCGTCGCATGGGCTTGAAAGCCCAAGTAGCAGCCCATTGGTCTACGTGGGCTGTAGCTGGCGAGTCCAGTGATGCGCGCGGGCCGGCCATGCTGTCACCTCGCCGGAGGCCTCCACCGTCGGCGGCCTCGACGACGACGGCCGCGGCGTCGCGGTCGGGGCCTCGCGCCCTTTCCACCATCCGAATTGGAACTGCTTCAACGGCCCTCCTCTCTGAATTGGAACTCCGGCGGACAGCTCGCCCGGGCTCTTCCTCCCCATCGCCGGCCTCGACATCCTGGTCAGCTACCGTGCCGCACAACCGATGAGGATGAGGTTCTCTCCGTCAGGCTGCATACCACCCCATTCATTGAAGGGCTCTAGGCGAGCCAGTGCATGCTGCTGTTCAACGGGACAAATCTCTGAGCCTCTGAAGCTAGCTGCTGCCTGCTGCTGTTCCGCGTCCAATGCATGCATCGACGCCTGACAAATTCAGCTCTGGTCACTCTCGGCGACTATCGAGAGATTGTACTGAACAAGAAGAGTGAAACCGGTCTGCATGTTTGAACTACGAGTTGGCCGATCGATCTTACTCCAACTACGAATCGATGACCAAGTGAATTGTACGCTCTAAGCTAGCTCTTGCATGGTTGCAGTGCTGGGCCCTGTTAATTTCGCAACGGAAATCCTCAAATTAGGCAGCAGCAGCGCAGATAGGCCGCCGGAGAGATTGGAGAATAGATGAGTGAGCCACCGCCGCATCGCGACGGCACGCCACCATCGAAACCTGGCGACAAACCGGCCTCCGGCTCTTCCGGTCGCAGATCCAGGACACCCAACCCATCTGCCACACCTTTCACCCCCTCTCCTGGTGCTGGCACTTCAAGGTCGCCCAATGGGATCTGCTTCAGCATCCCATCGTCGGACTCTGAGGAGGAGGAGGAGGCTGTGCTGTGGTCCACGCCGCGTGTCTCCTCCGCCAAAGGAAAGGAGGTCCTGGCCGCTGATGCTGCCGCCCCCCGCCCGGGCGTGTGGCACCCTCGTCGCGAGGTTTCATGGCGGACGCTCGACGCGCTGCCCCACCACCCGCGGCGCGCGCTCCTCCTCCGCCACCTGGTCGCCCTACTCGGTCGTCACGCCACGCCCCACTGGTGGACGAAGACGGCTTCCGCTTAGTCGTCTCTAAGCGTCGTGCGCGCGAAGAACGGGCCAGCGCTCGGCAGCGACCCATGCCGGCCCGCCGGCCGGTTCCGGCAGATCTCGTCGGTCGTTGTTTCAACTGCCTGTCGTACTACCACGTCGCTGCTAGTTGTCCAAACCCTTCACGCTGCTTGCGTTGCGAGGAGGTCGGACACTCGGCAAAAAACTGCAAGAGAAGCCGGCAAGGGCCACCCCCAGCTCGTGGCCGTGGTCGGCCGGTCCGTCGTCCTGACCGCGACGCTGATTTGGCGATGGCGCGACGACGACAACATATCGCCCACTCGATTGCGTCGGCTTCCACGGCTTCATCTGCCTCGGCATCGCCTGTCCGAGACATGCGGCGCTCTGAAGTTCACTTCCCCGGTGAGGCCGAGCCTCCGGCCACGATCACAGGGGTGGATACTGCACCCCCCCCCCTCCCCCCGGCTTGAACCCATCGGTCACCCCTCCAGACGGCCGAGTTCCAGGACGTGTGTTCTTCCCCGTTCGGAGGAATTGCAAGCTGAAGAGGAGGCGCTGGCTGGACGCGCCTTGGTCTCTCTGGTGGTCGGCACACGTCCGAGTTGCTCCATCCGCCAAGCTCGTCGTTTCGTCGTGGAGAACTACAATATCCTGGATGATAGCTTCTCCATCCATCGTTACCAACCTGAAGATTTCCTCCTCATGTTCAGGGATAATACAACTCTAGAGAGAGTCCTACACGCCCCTCCCCTTGCACGGGCTGACATGATCCTGAGATTCAAGCGTTGGTAGCGTTTCTCCACGGCCGATGCTGATGACATGCAGTTTCGGGTGCTGGTCGAACTGCGGGGCATCCCGTCGCATGCTTGGTCCGCCACGGCAGCCTGGGCGGTACTAGGCGATGCCTGTGCTTGCCCGGAACCCACGCCGGTAACGACGGCACGCTCGGATCTTCGCCGCTTCCAGGCGGTTACGTGGTGCGCAGACCCAGATCTCATTCCGAACGCGGCATTCCTGCGAATCCCAGATCGTCGTGATCCTAATGCTGGAGCAGAGCTCTTTCTGCGTCCGGATGAAATTATCTACCATAAGCTGCCTCTGCTGAACTATAGAGTTGAAGTCGAGATCCTAGAAATTCAGGATTGGAGGGGCGACTCTGAGGAGTCTGATGATCCTTACGGCTGGCCTGATTGTTGGTGGAGTGAGTCTGAGGATGAAGATGAACATCCAGGTTTCCGTGACCCCTCCAGCTCCCCTCCTCTACCCAGGAAAACGGTGTTCCGTCGCCTGGGAGGCAAAGGCAGTTCAAGCTCATCGTTCGAAGGAGACAACGGCACCGCTGGCGGATCAAAATAGATGAACTCCGGCGGATTTTCAGGCGAGCCGGGCGTCGCCGGCGTTCAAACGGTCGAGTTCGGGTGGTCGCTCCCGGCGCCACTCCGTTTTGGGGCCCACGCACGTTCTCAGCCCAGAGGCCTGGCCACGGTGCATGCTGACGTGAGACGGGACAGCCAGCCTGTCCACTCCTCGCGTGCTGCGGGTTCACTGCTCGAGGAACCCTTGCCTCTCTTCACAAACAAGCCAACGCCGCCTGCGCCAGCCTTTGACCCCATGAGCCTTGAGGCTCAGGCTCCATGGCGACCGTTGGGTACGGCTTCAGCTGGACAACAAGCGCTACAAGACATCTCGCCTCCCCAGGCGGAAGATTTGCTTCCGAGCCGGGATCCTGCCCCTCGTGAGGGAACGGTCGTCAGAGAGTTGGTGGCCCAGGAAAGGTTTACGCTTGTAGCTCTCCAGGAAACAAAACTCGACGACAGCTTAATCCTAGAGATGCTGGGGTCGGTTTTGATTTTTTCTTCGTGCCAGCCACACACACTTGCGGAGGTATTCTACTAGCATGGCATAGAGATTTTTGGTCGGCCACGAACCCAATCTTCCATGGTTCCTCCCTAACAGCCAAACTCTACTGCAATAACGCTGAAGAGCAATGGTGGATCACTTGCGTCTATGGGCCTCAAGAAGAAAGTGATAAAATACAATTTTTGGAACAGCTCAGGGACATCAGAAGAGGGTGTGCAGGCCCTTGGTTGCTATGTGGGGATTTTAACCTCATTTACAAAGCGGAGGATAAAAATATCGCCATCCTAAATCGTAGGATGATGGGTCGATTCCACAGGTTCATCGACGATAACGAACTCCAAGAGCTACATCTTAATGGTTGCCGTTTCACGTGGAGTAGTAAACGTGACAATCCAACCCTTGAACGACTTGATCGGGTTTTTGCGACCGAGGATTGGCTGCTTGCCTTCCCCAACCATGAACTCAACGCACTGTCTTCTGAATGCTCTGATCATGCGCCACTAAAGCTGACAACAGTCAACACACTACACACGTTCAAGCGCTTCCATTTTGAAAACATTTGGCCAAAGTTTGAGGGCTTCCTGCAGGTCGTTGAGGAAGCATGGGTCTGTCCTTGGCCGGACGCTGATGCTTTTAGGGTACTAGATTACAAACTGCGCAACACCGCAAAGGCATTGCAAAGTTGGAGCGCCAAACACGTTGGTTCTGTGCGTCTTCAACTCGCCATTGCAAAAGAGCTGGTACTCTGTTTTGATGTGGCACAGGAAAGCCGAGTTTTAGCTGCTCATGAGCTTCGCCTAGGAAGGAAAGCAAAGGCAAATTGCTTAGGATTGGCTTCAATGCTGCGCACGATTATCCGGCAGCGCTCTCGTATCACAAACATTGCTGAAGGTGATGCTAATACCAGATATTTTCATCTGCAAGCCTGTCACAGCAAGAGGAAGAGCCACATTGACAAAGTTAATTTTGGTGGCGCTGTTCTCATTCAAGAAGAGGAAAAAGCTGAAGCATTCTTCAGACACTTTGATGATCTCCTTGGCACATCCTCTCCACGCTCTCTGAAGCTTGACCTTGAGGAAATTGGCATGCCGAAACTTGATCTCCAGGCACTAGATTTCTGCTTCTCTGAAGAAGAAATATGGAAAGCTATTCAGGAAATTCACCCGGACAAGGCACCCGGTCCGGATGGTTTTACAGGAGCCTTCTACCGAGCTGCTTGGCCCATCATTAAGCAGGACTTCATCAGAGCTTTCCAAGCTCTTTGGTCGTTAGATGGCAGAAGTTTATACCTGGTAAATCAGGCATACATGATCTTACTTAGAAAGAAGAAAGATGCTTCGCTAGTGGGGGACTTCCGGCCAATTAGTCTGATATAGTTTTGCTAAACTTGTCGCTAAAGTGCTAGCTCATCGCATCACCCCTCACATGAAATTCCTGGTACGCACCAATCAAAGTGCCTTCATCAGTGGTCGCCTCATACATGAAAATTTTAATGTAGTTCAACTAACGGCCAAACTGCTGCACCGCAAAAAGATTCCAAGGTGCATTATATAAAATTGATATTGCCAAAGCTTGACTCTCTTGATTGGACCTTCCTCCTAGAAGTGCTAAAGCAGTTGGGATTCTCAAGAAGATGGCTAAATTGGATCTCATTAATTCTCTCGACTGCTAGCACAAAAATCATTCTCAATAGCTCGCCAGGACATCGGATTTGTCATGCAAGAGGTTTACGCCACGGAGATCATCTTTCTCCACTTTTGTTTGTGCTAGCCATGGAAGCACGGAATGCCCTGATAAAAAAAGCAGAAATAATTGGAGTTCTGGAGCCTTTGGGGGTTTGCTGCATCCAGGAGAGGATTTTTCTCTATGCTGATGATGTGATCTTATTCACTTCACCAAACCAACAAAACCTGGTTGCCACTCAGAACATCCTGGAGATGTTTGCTCTTGCCTCTGGGCTTAATATAAATCAAAATAAGTGTGCAATTATACCAATTTGTTACAGACTGAATGAAACTGCTCTTCTTATGCAATTCCTCCACGGTAACCTACAGGTAGTTCCAATTAACTACCTGTGCATCCCACTATCAGTGACAAGACCGAAGAAGTCAGACTTGCAGCCTCTTGTTGATAAGGTTGTTACTGGTCTGCCAACTTGGAAAGCAAGGTTACTAACTAAGGCAGGTCGGACGATACTAGTCAAGGTCAAACTGTCCGCCATTTCTGTACACAAAGCACTAGCCATTTCCATTCCCCGTGGGTGATTCAGTGTATTGACAAACACTATCGCGCATTCTTATGGAGAGATTCAGACTCAGTTTCAGGAGGGCATTGCCTGCTCGCTTGGCCAAAAGTTTACAGGCCGGCTAATCTGGGTGGTCTCGGGTTAACTGATCTCGCTCTACAAGGGTATGCGCTTGCGCTGGCTATGGTTGAAGTGTACTGATCCGAGCAGACCATGGTCGTGCTTACCTGTGAAAATGGAGAGTCTGGTTGAAATCCTGTTCGCGGTTTTAATCGTAGAAGTTGGAAATGGCTTGCACTCATTTTTCTGGACAGACAAATGGATAGATGGTCGCTCAATTGCCGATATCGCCCCGACCCTTCCGAATGCTGTGCGTCCACACGTCCATAGGACAAAAACTGTGGCGCAAGGACTAGAGAACAATGCGTGGGCACGGGATATTACTGGCGCTTTAACGGTCCAGGTTATCATTGACTATGTACTAATCTGGGACGTCATACGACAACGCAACTTTCTCCACGTCTTGAACTTAAGGTACTGAAGACAAGTTCAGATGGAAATGGACATCTGATGGGCAATTCTTAACTGCTTCTGCCTATGGAACTCTTTTCATTGGACAACACGCCGTGCCCGGGGCAAAAGTGCTTACTAAAACATGAGCATCAGGTCGCTGTAAGTTCTTCATTTGGCTTGCTATGCATGATCGTTGCTGGACTGGAGCAAGAGGAAAGAGACACAACATCCATAATGATGATAATTGCACCTTCTGTGATCAGCACTTCGAGACAATTTCTCACTTGCTGTCTACTTGCGTGCTAGCCAAAGAAATCTAGTTTGCAGTACGGCGATGCAACTTACAAAGGCTGACTCCTACAGGCACACTTCAAGATTTCTTTGACTGGTGGTTGTCATCACGAAAGCACACTTCAAGATTTCTTTGACCGGTAGCCTGGTCGATTCGGAAGGAACGCAATCAGCGCATCTTCCAAAAGGAGAAGGTAACAACTAATGAACTGGTGGATCTCATCATCGATGAAGGAAGGCTATGGTGCTACGCCGGTTTAAAACACCTTTTTCAGTTGTTTCCTTGGTTAGCGTATGACGCCACTCACCCAGGAAGGATAGTCATTTTATGTCGCGAATTGGTTAATATGTAATCGCTACTACTGCCTTTTTGTGTTGTGGTGATCTCTATCGAGATCACATGTTGTAATATTACCGTTCCCTCTCTCCTCTTAATTAAAAACGTGCTCAGGCGCGAGTCGTTAAAAAAATGATCCTCAAATTGACAGGCCTGTTTTGGACAGTATGAGAGCACCGTCTTCTTGATCCCAATATTATATTGGCAAGATCCTAGGTTAGAACCGAAACCGAACGTTTCCAAACACACTCATCAGTGGCCAATTCATGAGTGAAGTATATGCAGCTGCTTTTGCCATGGACCCTGGTCCAGCTAGTCCGTCTCCACGTACCTCCGGATTCCGGAAGCTAGCAGCAGCGTTGCCAATCGTAATATAAAGGGATGATCCAGCACTATATCAGTGGATAGCTGGTATATATGAGCATACAGCAGCCGTAGAAATAGGGTAATAAACAAGTCTTACAGGACTACCAAGTCTGCAATCGCAAATTTATACATATCTTTCTACTACTTCAACACTACCGATCTACAACCTCCATCACAAATTACTATTCATTTGGACTTTCCTGGATATATAGTTTTTCTACATATCTAGATATCATGCATCTAGAAAAAGCTAAAATGAATTGTAATTTAGGACGGATGGAGTACAAATTAACACATATATAAAACATATGTATGTATGCATACCACCTTACTATACATGTATATCTTGCCATTAAACGTCCTGATTGGACACAATTTATATACCAGTACAACACACTTCTTGTTTTTTTTCCTGTCAAATCTTTGCACTTGCTCTACTAATTAAACATACATTGTTTCCGGGTACAGATCGACACAGTTTTCTTTGAAACGTCAGCTGCAGCTAGTCACTGACTGACACCAGCATGCATCTAGCCCACAGCAGCAGGCCACTGCATGCATATAACACGTAGTACATTACTATTACAAATTTGTAGCTGTTACCTGTTTGTATACGTAGTGATCAGTTACATAAGCCAAACTCTTTGGCCTCGCTCCAACAAACCTTCTTCTTTCTTACGTACAGCAAGTACTTGATAATAACACAAACTTGATGATAGCAGTGATGATGATGATACGAGTGATGGATATTATGCATATATACTACCTATATATATATATATATATATATATATATATATATATATATATATATATATATATGTAGCAGTAGCAGTGTAGCACACAGGAAAAGGCCAGACCTCGATCGATCGCTCTCCTTATTTCCCTCAGGTTCCGCCGCACCTGTAGGTGAACTTGCACGAGTCCCCGACCTTGACGGTGTACTTGTGCTGCGGCTTCACCAGGAAGGGCGGCAGGCGGAGCAGCGCCTCGCACACGCAGTCCGGCTCCACCTCCTTCAGCCACCGGCAGCAGTCCCTGTACGCGCGGTGGTCGTTGTCCTCGTCGTCGTCGTCGTCGTCATCGTCCTCGTCGTCATCGTCATCGTCCTCGTCTTCATCCTCGTCCTCGTCCTCGTCCTCATCCTCGTCCTCGTCGCCGCCGTCCTCGCCGTCGCGCAGACGCCCACGGCGGTGGCGGCGGCGGCGGCGCCTGCTGGAGCGACTGCGGCGGTGGCGGGTGACGCCGTCGCCGCCGCCGCTGCGGGTGTGGTTCCCCACGGAGCGCCTGGTGCCGTTGCGGCGCGCGACCGCGACGTCTTCTTCGGCGGCGTCCACCTCCGTCTCGACGACGGTGATCATCGAAGACGCGGGTTTGCCGGTGACGCCGCCGCTCGGCGACGAGGCTTTGCTGACGACGCCGCTCGACGCCGCAGGCTTGCTGACGACGTCGCTCTTCTTGTTCTGATTGCGCTCGCCGCCGCCACCACCACCACTATCACCACCACCACCGCCACTATCACCACCACCACCACTATCGCCACCACCACCAGCATCATCACCACCACCGCCTCCGCCTCCGCCGCCGCCGCCTCCGCCGCTGTCGTCGTCGTCCTCATCCTCATCCTCGTCCTCGTCGTCGTCGTCCTCATCCTCGTCCTCGTCGTCGTCGTGATCGTGGTGACGGTGCTCCGGGCTGGTGGGCGGCAGGATGGCGCAGGCCTGGCTGGCGATGGCGAACTGGGTGAGGCAGAACTTCTTGGTCTGCGCCTCCGCCGGCACGCTGAGGAACGGGAGCAGCAGGACGGCGGCGAGGATCGCCACGTGGAGCGCCGGGGCAGCCATGGCTGAACCGGCCGGCCGCCGGCGCATGGAGCGAGAGGGGGAGTACGTATTAATTCTCCAAGCAAGAAATCTAGTTGGTGTTCGATGCATAGTAGATGCGTGCCGCAGCTTTATATATATGGATCGATCGACCTCACCGACGTCGTTGTGGTCGCGAGCTGCGGCGGAGAAGCATCTTGTTTCTCTTTGCATGGTTGCTGGATTCGTGCGGGAATGGGGAGTAGGGGGGAAGGTGATGAGTTGTAGGTGCCCCATGCTCGCCGTGTGACCATGGCTCCAGCATCGATCTTGGCCACTATTTTGTTTACTCGTCCTGCGAGCACAACGAGTTCGTCAGGCCGATGATCTTTGTGTGACCTGCTTAGTTTATTAATTGACACCTGCCCCGGCCGGGCCTTTTGAGGACTGTGTGATCTGCCTCTTCCTGTTGAGCTCGAGCCTGACGAGGACGGCCCCATTTCGCTCCGGGTTGGACGAGCTGGCCAAACAAGTGTTCTTGATCGGTTTGTGTTGGCAATCTGGATGCCAAGTGTGTGGCCATGGTTGCCAAAGTGACCATATGTTATTTTCCATTAAATAACTTCGGGATTATTCGCATATGTAGCAGTAATAGATTTGACAGTTTGCGCTTCCTCTAATTCTTTGCATGCCATTATTATTCCAGCTCCTAGGTATCAGCTAAGCTATGGCTGCCTTGGCAGCCAGCCATCGTCAATGAATTTCATGTCCACAAATCTTTTCACCTCCTGGTCAGTCAAATGCTTCTCCCAGCCCTCTCTTCTACTCATATCCGATCCTGGCCCGGTGCATCCAACTTCTGCAAACGTGACATGTGACCTGAAAACGAAAATTAAAATTCCGTCTTAAACAAGTACTTAGCCCAGATCATGTCGTGTGCATGGCAATTCCAGGCCTGCCACCCCTGCGGCACGACGACGTGGTCCATGCGCGCCCCGTAGAACACGACGGTGGCGTATCCGTTCCAGGCGCGGCCGAGGTAGATGCGGCCCGTGCCCGTCACGGCGCCGCCCTTGAACACCAGCCCGCCGGGGCTCCCGGCGTCGAGCCGCGCGTGCGCGGTCAGCCACCCGGGCTGCGGCCCCGGCGGCATGGCCGACACGAGCACGCAGTCCTCGTAGATGGACTGGCCGTAGCCGAAGACGAAGTCGACGCCGCCGCGGACGAGGCAGCGGCGGAAGTAGTGCCGCCCCCGGAAGTCGCAGAGCGTGTCCTGGAAGCCGTGGAACTCGCAGCCGTAGAACGCGCTCTTGTCGCCGCTACCGCCTGGTTCTCCTCGCTCATGTCCCGCGCCTTGTACGTGTTCTGCGCTTGCATGGAGGGAGGCACGCGTGCGTGAGTAGTGATCAGTCTCGCATCGCGCTCGCAAAAACGAAGTACCTTGAAGGAGATGTCCCGGGCGACGAAGTTGTCGGCGAGGACGGTGAAGGTGGCGCTGCGGAACGTCGGCGAGAGCTCGTCGACGCTCACGTTCGGGCGGCGCATTATCTGGTCGATGCCGGCGTGCGCGTTTGCGTTGAAGCTGATGTCCGTCCTCGACGAGCCGGCCCCCTCCAGCAAGATGTAGCGTTTCTTCGGTGGGATGGTGACCTTCTCCCTGCACGTACGTACCAAGGCAGCAAATTGCTAGCTCATATATATCGAACAAAGTACTCCGTTATGAAGAATTCTTTTTCTAGCTATTGCATCGTATATAGGAGTTTCATTATATTGTACATGGATATCATTGATGTCGACTACTACTAGTATATGCATGACAAATAAAAATCAAATTTACAGATATATATGTTTATGAAAATTATTTTCTGAGGGAAACTATATAAACATATATATGTTTCATATCTTGAGGATTCTATTTTCAAGATTGCAAATCTATCCATACACAAAAATGAGCAAAATCTCTTGGCAGAGAAAAGGAGCGGCACAATCTAGCTATCTGTTGTGACTTCATTGGCTGCAGCAAGATGCCATGCTGTGCAAGCTCTAGCTAGCAGTCCTGCAAGCACAGAAGTAGCTAGGGTAGCACGGACCAGTAGCTCCCTGCATTTACATGGATCTTGATCCAGTTCCGGTTGCCATCCGGCACGGAGTCCACCGCCGACTGCACCGTCCGGAAGTCGCCTCGCCCTTGCCTATGCACGGTGATGGTTCGGGACACCGGCGCCCGTGCCAAGCTCGGCGTGGACAGCCGGAGCAGCAGCACGAGGAGTAGCGGCAGTGACGACGACGACGATCTGGAGAACCAAAACGGCTGCATCCTAGCTAGCTGTGCGTATTTTGGTGCGGATGATGTGGTTTGTGCATACATATAGCGAGATGGATGCACGTCACGGCGACTCGGCGAGTTAAATAAATTAAATGCGAACAAGTGAGCGTTGGCAGCTAGCAAAGCCAAAGAAATGTTCAGAGGTAGAAAAACTTCTCTCTTTCAAAATCTCTCCGACGGCATATGCCCAGAAATCCTATATATAGACGGAGGCATTATTTGTCCTTTATTGCTATACTAAATGCGGACTCTCCTGAAGCCATTAGGCGAGAGCTGCATGACTACTGTTCCACCAAAAAAAAATGCTAAAATAACCCCAACACAATTCTGTTGCTCTTGGATTGAATTTTCGTGTCTCCGCAGAAACCACAAAATAAATCAGTAACAACGAATTTCGGTCAATGCAATGACTTTTCTAATGAATGTCGAGGGCTTGACCATATATAAATTAAAAATAAAGAATAGAGGAAGCGTGGTATAGACATAATCATTATGTTCGAATGGAAGGTCCCTTCGATGTGAAGCCCAATAATCACTTACGGGCAGCTGCTTACTTACAAATCAAATGACTCGAGTCACAATTCCAACGAAATGGTACAAACTCATTGTATATTCCCAACCCCATAACCCAAAGACAAGAAAAATGTTTGGGAGAGTGTCGTCTCGGCCACATTCGGCAGAAGAGTGTTGAGCCATACACGTGGCATCAAAACGAGATGCCCAATAGTTTACAAGTTCAAAATCATTTGAATTTTGGCCATGCTCTGCTGTCAAACTACAAACTAAGTTAATCTTAGAAAAGAGTTGCATAGAAATAGGGTTACATGAACGAAATAGACTTCAACAAGATGAAGTGTTGGGTTAACAACAAAATCTATGGATCACTCTTCACAGGATTGGCCTAGCTCCGTTTCTGCATTTGCTGAACACTGTTACAACTACATATGTACAGTGAGGTTGGGTCCCATTCTTATTTCAGGATATTTCACGTTAAGCAAACCAGCGAATGGAGACAGCGATGAATGCTTCACGATTCGCCAATGAAAAGTAAAGCCTTAAAAAATACAAGCAGAAAAACATGTCAGATAAAAAACACAACGAAAACAGGTGCCAAGGAATAAATTGCCGTTAAAAATGGTTTCTAAAGGAGTAAATGCATACCGTTAAATATTGTCAGAAAGTACCCATCCTTGATAACCAAGCAAGCACTGCCAATCAGCTATGATCAGAGTTGAGTCGGCATTCTACAATAATGAAAAAAGCGAAAAACTTAAGCAGTGGGAGATACCCTTATTCCACACTTTACAAGTACCTTATCCCAAAATAATCATCTAACTTTGTAAAGGTAACATGTAAGAACAGTAGTTCAAATACCATTCATCAATTAAATCTATCATAATCGCGCCTTCCATGCCGCCTCCAACCTGATTTCACAATGGGGACTAACATTCAACTTGAAGTGCACCAAGAACAAAAAACAGTGACTCTCACAACATACTGTGAATATGTAGATGCAAAATAATGACACCATATGGGCAGAAGGAAATATGAAAGAACATACCTCCATTGGAAACGGGCGCCTCCATCGTCTGTCTGGAATCAGGAGGGTACTTGGATCTCCTATGAGGCATAGACCACCCAGAACATGGACCTGGTGGAGGCTCCAGTGGTCGTCCACAATGAAATTGGTTGGGTGGCGCTTCAAAGTGATCTGGAAATGGGGGACCTGAATGATTGTAAAGGTTAGTGCAGTCAGTGACAATACTGCCAACTGGACATCGCTAGAAAACAATATACATCGTTTGAAAAAAAAAGTGCCAACTGGATGATCATTCAAAAAAATAGTGTCAACTGGATATTGATGACAACAAAACTGGCTAAGTATAAAAGTTTAATTCATGAAAAAGCACTCAACTAATCTTGTATTCCAGCAAAACCGATCAAAACAGTTGGATGCAAAACTTCAATGATGGATAGGGGGAAAAAAAGGAAAATACCTGGTGGAAAGAATGGAGGAAACCTTCCACCATCCATAACTTCATGGTGCATTTGCCCCCTATCATGAAAGTGGTGCCATCTATCATCGAAGCGATGCATCCCATCATCAAAGTAATGCCCTCCACCGTCAAAGCGATGACCCCTATCATCAAAGTGATGCCCTCTATCATCAAAATGAGGTCCCCTATTGTATCCATGGTGTCCTCTGTCATGACCACCATACTGACAACTCTCAGGATAAGGAGGACCATAATTCCACGCTTGTGTTCTCTGTTCTGGTTCAGGTGGGTATGGGAACTGATTCGGACCTGGTGGATGCGGTGGTGGATGTATATGGTATGCGCTATTAGGTAGCGGTGCTGATGGTGGTTGGTGATAATTATTTACATGATGTGGTACTGAGGGCCCACATAAGCTGCCATGGGGTCCAGAAGGATGGAATGCTGCAGTAGGCTGTGGCGGCGGAGGCGGTGGCGGTGGAAATATCTGATTAGTATGCCCTGCATATCCAGAATTGTAGTGTACTGGAGGCTGTGAAGAAGCTACACATGCACCCATGTTGCCTCGGCTGTTTGCAACAGAATAAGGGTGTTGGCCTTCAACATTCTGCAAAGAACATCAATGAATAATTATAGTCACCGAAAAATTAAATTTCAGAGCAGCCTTTCTGCACAAACAAAAGAGCAGCTACATACATAGTTGGCTCCTGGATGCTGCTGCTCTACACAATCAGCTGCCACAAGCAATGCTCCTTGCACCTGTGAACCTTGAGAGACAGGACAGGGTGGGCGCGGTTGAGGTGGCGGTGATGATGGCAATGGGGGAGGAGATGGGGCTTTGTCATCAGGTAGGGGTGGAATGGAACTGAGCTGTTGAGAAGTTCTTGTGCAGCTAGAGTTATTAGTTAGATCTTCTTGGCATGTGGAGCTGGCTTCAGCTCCAGTTGACGGGGCTGCATCCTCCATCTCAAGTTCACCATCCACTTCTTCCAAGATGAGTTGATGCTTTGTCATATGCAATTGGGACGCCTCTTGCTCACTAGCGCCAGTAACTTCGTGTTCAGGAGTAAGACCTTCAAAGCTCCTCTCCTCAGAGGACCTTCCATCCTCATCTTCAAGTAGTTTCGTGCAAATTAAATTTTGAAGATGAAAACCAGCATTGCTGTGAAGAATGGAGCATAATGAACAGATAGTATTTGGAACAAAAAGATGATACAGCAGTTCAACATGCATAAACACAATCTGTTATTTATACTAAAAAAAATAAGAGCACGCTTGATATACAAAAGTAACATTTGGAAATTGATGTTTTCATATTGTTGTTTGGTCTCCTAAGCATCATCACTAGACAGTAGTCAAATAGAGAAGATTATTTGAAAAGTACATTTACATTTAGTCAGTGCCATCATGAGTCATGACTATAATTTGTCCTCAAAAACTTTTTGAACATTTCGGTACTGATACTCGATATTTTTCTCGACACATCTGAACTGGTCCCAAACATACATAACAAGCACTTAAAATCCATAGCAGAGGATTTCAATAATGCCAATCTGGGATTGAAGAAAAACAGAAACAATTTGTCCACGGGTACTAACTGGTGGTACCAGCCCATACATACTAGCCAAGTATCATGGTAGTCTTGCATGTGAAATATAGATCTCATTACAGATATTTCTATGAACCAGCCAGTATCAATTAGGTGCAGTATATCCGGGCTTCTCATGCAGAAATTCCTTGGGTCTGCTGGTGCAAGTATATACTAATCTCATGGAACCTAGGGTGAAGCTAATAATGATATGCTATCAGCACCAAACTCATGTACTGATGATTTTTTCCTTTTAATATTATGTAAAGATTAACAAAACCAATCCAAAAACGATGAAAGACTACGCAAAATATTTTGTAATAGGAATAAGCAGAATAAACCTTAGAAATGTACTTATTGAAAAAGTAGAGGCCTACCTTCCATACTCATCAACAAGAAATGCCTCATTATCCCGCAAAGGGTCATTCAGAGCTCTCTCTGTACCTGAAGGACGGTGAGAGCTTCCAAATGATGCCTCATTAAGAACTTCAAGCTCTTTAATATGGTGGCGAATGATGTATTCTGAAAGGGTTTTTCTCTCAAGCCAGAGCCTCAAAACCTAATCATCAAGAAATGGAAGCTTGTGAAAGAAATGTGAAAGAGTGTTAAACACATATGCTTCAATCAGTTACCGAAATCACTTGCCTTAAGACATTGCCTCCTATTCTCCCAAGCAGAATTTCCAGGTGGTGCAGAAGCATATATAATTCGTGGTAAGACTGCCTGGATAAGAGAAGGATAGGCATCACCAGGCCCACCTACATGGTTCGTGGCAGTAGCTTAGTAGCTTCAGATATGCCCATTCCAAACTACGAAACAAATATAAGATTATGCATGTACCTTTCTGATTGCGACAGTACCGGATTATTGAATCGACAAGGAAGAACAAATCGACCCTTTTATATAAATTAGTTTCCTTTTCCAGGTGTTCAATAATGATATCCATTACCTAGATTGTTGAACAAAAAAGAACAGAATCAAATCACATCTACATCACACACCTTGAAACCGACTGAGTGGTATAAAGGCTTTTTAATAATAACATTTGAAGGCAGCAAAAGCTGTTACTATGCTCGAACAAAAATCCTTAAAATAGTGGAGAGATTATGCCATAGTGGGAAACACAGCGGGCTCACTACTAGCTTGTGAATAGCATGCTGTATCATATTGAAGAATGTACAAAGGCCATGGGATGATATATGGGACACCATGGTGAACACATTCTTATGGTGGACAAAATCAGCCTTTCAAATGAAAACTGATCTGTATATGGGAAAGTAGCCAGGAGTTAATATCATCACAATTAGGGGGAAGTGATGGGAAGCTACTAAATATATAAATACAAGCAAGTAAATGGTAGTAATAAAACCATGTGGAGTTATACAAAATAGAACCAAGATAAACCACAATGAAACAGCATGCCTCTAAAATTAAGGTGAAGAGCTCGCAAGGCCTAACCTCACCAGCAATGCCATGCTTGGCACAGTCCAGTGCAAGACGTGTTGCACGAGATATACTTTCCTTTGTTCGTGTTAGTGTACCAACAAAAGCTTCAAACGCTCTCCGTGATGAATTGGCTTCATGACGACCTGCTAATTTGTTCAAGCCCTTCGGTTGAAGATTATCAAAAGGAATTGTACCACTATCTTCTTCAGTATGAACCCTCTCTGATGCAGACCTTATTGTATGATTTGAAGGTGAACACCGGTCACTTGATCCTTCCTTCAGTGAAGGTATATTCAACAAAGGTTCAGAAATAAATTTTGAATCTAGAGAACTGTGCATGAATGAATTTGACTGAGAAAATCCACGGGCATGTCCATCAGCAACTAGTTCTTTTGTAGGCACTGAATCTGGAGATATGCTCTTATCTTTCAGGTTTAATCCATGGTCGAGGTCTCCTGGTGCAATTGATGAAGAACTATGCCTACAAGATTAAAGATTGAAACTATTATCAACCCTAACCACATGGTTAAGAACACTTGAGAAGAACAGAGTTAGTAAGTTACATATTCTTAGTGGCACCAGAGAGTACACAGAAAAGAATTGAACAAATAAGGATGTCATCTGTAGTTGCTAGGAAATATAAGCAGGTGTATTCTACCTAACAAGCATTTCCATCTTATACTTCTAGACCATTGATAGACTTGTCGGTCGGAAGATAATAGTTGAACTTACATTAAAATGCAAGTCAAATCCATAATTAAATCCATCTTTGTTATACTGCACAATACAAAAGAACTAACACAGTAGGCTGATTATATAAAGTTCTAAACCCTACCCACACCCAGCCATCAGAGGCAGAGCTTGCTTTGCTTAAGCAAGTGCATAATAATTAATATCACCACCTTGTAGCTAAACAAAGTATAAAACTGCCCAAGGTTTGCCCCACTACAACTACCTTCTAACTCCGCCACTGCTTATTCTTTTATCCTATTTGTACACTGTGTGCAAAAACATGCAGGCAAGTATATGCTGAAATGTAACGTGGGGACAAAAACATGGCTCCTAAGGTTTGCTGTAAGTTACATAATGCAAAAATGTACACTGTCCAGGGCTCCAAGTAAACAAATATGGCTATAAAATAACAAACAAATTGAAGGTTTGGCTTTTGCACGAAATAGAAGACTTACGCTTCAAATGTCCTGGTGCTTGTGTCAGAATGAATACATGAAACTTTAGAAACCAAACAAGTGGCACTTGTGTCACAAATACTAACTGTTGATTCAGCTAAAACAGTGTCATCATGCAGCACAGGATCGCAAGTGCCATTAGTATATGAGACAACAGCATTTGCTTGGCTAATTGGCTCAGCAGATACACCGATAGTTATGCTGAAAGCATTTTTAGAGCCTTCAACTGATTCCCTAGGCTCATTTCCACTTGGTTTGTGTGAAGGTGGTTGATCCAACTTAGATACAAGGGCTGGCTCTTCCAATTTCATGGAACGGGTTGGAGTTTTTTCACACTTATCGCTATCAATCCCAGTATGAACAACCAAATTAGGTACATTTTCACTGTCCATGCAGGCTTCTTCAGAAACTCTGTCTTTTTGTATATTGTCACCGAGATCATCATTTCTCAAATCCAAAGAAACAGGAGAGAGGGCATCCTTGTTCAACATGGCAACTTGTGTGATATGCTTTTGGTCAGTTGGGGCATCTGAAGAATGTGCACTCCAAGACACCTTCGGGCTTTTAGCCATTGCAGATTTTGGACTTTTAACAAGTGCATCTGCAGAGTTGTTAAGAGGGGACCTTTCTGTTGAAGCAGTGCAGCCTTTCAGACTAACTTCATTTGACTTTGCAGCTTCAGGCAGATTACTAAAAGCTTGAGATGTATTAGCAGACATAGCTTCTAAGGCACGATGAAGGCGTTTTGATGGAGGCAAAGCAGCTTCTACATCCAATGTCAAAACCTTTGGTTGGAGTTCATTATTATTATTACAAGAATTCACAACTTCTCCTGATGGCAGAGAGAGGTTTATGTCGGGTGAAGCATCTACACTAGGAGGTAAGCCGCCGGCTGATCGATCCTTTCCAGATATTGCAGAAATTGTATGCTTATAACATGGATCTTCATGTTTAGCTGGCTCTGTTTTGTCAGAAGAATGATCAGGTTCATCCGCTGTGGCATCCTCCAGTGTAGGTCTTTCCATTCGTACTCTTGCCCTTTTGACCAACGGCAAGTGCTCATCCCCATCTGATTTGTTAATTTCATTCCTTGAATTTGGAGAACATACAGTATCTTCTTTTGACTTAGGCTGCAATTCCCTATCCATATTTGATACCTCACTACTGACAGAATAATTAGCACGAGTAGTGTTTTGCCTTCTTTTTCTTCTAAAAGTTCGGGTTGTGTTAATGGGAAGATCAACCATTCCATTCAGTTTGACTTCTTTATCCCTGACTCCATTTTGGGATACCTCATTACTACAAGTACATTGTACATTATCTTTTGCAGTACTCGGTTTATCATCATTACTGGAACCAGAGGGTGCAAGTTGACTGCCGGTTCCTTGACTTGAATGTGACAAGACAGCTTCCTTTGTCGCAGAAGGGGAACACAGGCTAGGTTTGTCATCGTCAATGCACTTATGCCGAGCAGAAACTTCCTGCTTGTCACCAGGAACCAAATCAACAGAAAGTTGATTGGTACCATCCATCAGGCCATCAGAGTCCTGACTTGTTATTAATTCAGCACCTAATGAACTTCCTGATCTCCATGCCAATGCAAAATTACCATTTGTGCAAGAATCTTGTTGCTGCGGATCTTCTTGACTCTTCTTTGAACATGAACTGGCATGCAAAGGAGAATGTCTACTCTCATGAAGGAGTGGTGACTTTTCAGTAGGGTCACCATGTGCAGAATTCACAACACAGTGCTCACCCACCGTTGTATTGATATTAGACCGAGAAGTGTTGTGATCCGTGGAAGAGGTGGGACAATCCTCCATCTTGTTGTCATTGGCCAGATCAGAACCATCCTCAAGACCTCCAGTATCCAAACTGCTACTGTTATTGACATGATTTTCGACATCCGTCCTCAAATTATTTTCAGTCAAAACACTCTTATTATTTTCATTATTAGTCTCTTTCTTTAAAGAATCATAAATCTCAACTATTTCATTAACTGCTCGGACAAAATCTGCCCCTTTCCCATGTCGCTTAACAAGTAGAGATTTTTTCTTCTCTTCAGTGAATGCCTCAAGGTCAGCATAGCTACAAAAGGCGCTACAATATAATAAAAAAACTGATGTCAGAAAAAAAAATGATTTTCAGGGTTGGGATTCAGTGAATTGAGAAGTAAATATCCAAATCCCATAGTTGCCGTGAGGTGCAACAGGTGCGAATTTACCAGTGTCTTTAGGCTAACTCACTTCAATGTCATAATTGATGGGAAACTAGTATAGAACTGAACATTAAGTAAGAAAAGAGATCACTACATCAAGTTTTCATAACATTAATTAATACAAGATTCCTAAGGGCATATGCACAACCTCAAAGAGGAACTAAGAGTGCTGCTAGATTCTCCAAACCTGAACCTAGCCCATTGCACGGTGAGGCATTAATCTAAGAAATGTTGGAGCTGGAGCAAGTACATGATCCGGAGAGAATGAACTACGGTAATAAAAAAATTGTGCAAAGGTTATGTGGACGGCACTTCATAGCCAGGACTGGGAGCACTTGGCCTGACTGGCATTAAATCATTTAGAGGAGTTTTTTCCTTTGTGTACATGGTGGAAAGACAAAAGCTTATATCCTTGCCAGACTGTATATGCTCTAAAAGTGAACGAACTAAGGTAATAAAACAAATGTGCAAAGGTGATGTGGATGACACTTTCTAGCCAGGACTGGGAGCACTTGGCCTGAATGGCATTAATTTATTTAATAGTGGGTCTCACTTGTTGGGACAGATAGGAGCTTTTTACTTTGTGTACTTGGCAGAAAGAGAAAAACGTATATCCTTGCCAGACTGTATATGCTCTAAGAGGCTTCTCTTTAACTGGCCCTGACTTTGTCAGCACAGGAAGTTATTCTTCCAGACTTTTTGAGTTGCCTGGAAGTAAGATACTGTCTGTAAATAAAAGTCATCCTGATTCATGGTATGAGATGAAAGCATGCTAAGACCACCACACTAAAAAAAAGGATTCCACAAAAGTCAAACAAACCCTTTTTTTATGAAACAGTAGGGAAGAACCCAACTGGATCTGTTTTATATTTATAAAAAAGGCTATGTACATAAGTACAAGGCCTTAGGCCCAAAGAGAGATCCTAACAGCATGACATTATTGGAGAATGGAGACTACACAACCAAGTTTCTAATTGGCGCTTCAAGGAGGATTTTGCTCTACTATGCAGAACCAATCTAAGTTCCTCCTGAAGGAAGCCTTCCCTCTAGCTAGAGACAGAATGCCAGCATAAAAAATGATAGAATTCCAGTGGCACCACCAGATAAACCCATTAAATATGGCATTCATCTAGCATAGAGGGCACTTCACAAACCAATAGACAGTTAATCATTGATTCCAAGTTACAACTTACAACAATAGCACTGAGTATACTGACATCATATCACATGAATAGTTTTGTCTGAGAACCTTTCACACACCCATTTTTACCGTCTATAGCTCCCTTCATAAACAACCGTTATTTTGGGTATTAATTTGACAGGATATGATCATCACCTAGTCTTCTTTGATAGATGCCTGAAAATCTGTTAAATTGTGCATACATTTTTTGTAAAATTCGTAATTTGTAAGATTGCATTTGAATTTTTCTTTAAAAACCTTGGAAAATTATAAACTAATTAACTAGGATCCTACCAACATGTTAGGCTAAAATAATAATCCTAAATTTATAATCAGATTATATAGTCATTATCTCAACTAAAAATAAAGAAATCCTAAGACACTAACCACTGCCCTACCCATATTTTGACGCGAGAGGTGGTGCTCATGCACATAGTGATATACAATATCCAAAAAAAGCTTTTTATGAGGTAAGGATATGGAAATCGAACTGGCAACTACAAAGACCTTGAGTGACCATAAGGTGAAAACCACTTAAATCTTCATTATGCCTAGGAATACCTGACAGATACTTCTATAAATTATGGAATTACACAGCCAAAAACATGGTCAACTTGCAAATTAAAGAAGCAAACATAGGGATGCTACTAGTGTTCATCAACATGAGGGAATATGTGAAAATATATTGGAACATGCACATCAGTACATCCAGTTTCATGTAATGACAGTCAAATTACTTTTGCATAATACATCTTAAGAAATGAGCTATCTCGTCCAAGCAAACAATGTTTATGAGATAAAAAGGCATATATAGAGAAAAAGCATCAATCGAAAAGGAAGATCTGAGATTCAAAGTGATACTCACACTTGTTTAGTTCCATAAAAGTAGACCAGCAACTTCTTTTTGGATGCAGGAGGAGGAAGGTTCCATTTCTGTGGTTCACTTATCTGTAACAGTATGGGTAGTCATGAACTGAGATACTCGATGAAGATATTCTCCAATTTCAACTCAACAACAATGCACATGATCAAGAGTAAACAAAAACAAGACTAGGAGTGCATAAATAGAAAGGGAAAATATAAAAATAATCTTCTCCAGGAAATCCAAGCTTAGTGGCAAGGACTTATGAAGTTAGCCTCATCAACATGCCATAAAAAAAAGAAAAGAAATGGTTTGCTGAAATAACACCGATGAACTTCTGGAAGAATAGAGAGTTAGAGACATTATTAAAAGAAACTTTTGGAGAGCAAAGGCAAAGAAATACATCGTAGTTGATGGTAAGTAACTGTATCACTTATGACCCATGAAATCCCATGGCCAAATCTAGGACTATAGGTTAATATCAAAGTTAGTGATGGTCGAGAAGGATATACTTTTTCTACATTAACACCTAATTAATATATATAACTGCATGAAATGATGGATAGCTCTCATGCGTGTTTGAGAAAAAAATTAATACATATAACTAATGGGAACCTCCAAAATCCAGATCCTAGAAAGCATGAAAAAGTTAGAAAATCCACAAACATATCTAACTGCAGGAAAATAAGAAGCAAGCTATTGGCAAAACAAAATATCTAGAGAAATTCCTATTCACAACAGAAGCCCCAATTTCAACTGGACCTCAAAAGAAAATCATCTGTCTCATTTCATTATTGATAGGGCTTATTTCCTCATCGCATACGGACTCATTTCCAAAATAAAGGTAAACGAACAAGCAGCATTATGTCAAGACTATATCCTACCTCACTTGTTAATGCTCAGAATACTAATCGATTGGTAAAATTAGCTATGTATATCATCTTGTCCAGCTCTGAAAAGGACCTTACAGTACCACCTAGACCTCAACTATGCCTTGAGATCTATAAAAGTTGGCATGGACTAAATATTTTGATGAACTGCTATATCAAATGAACAAAAAAACATACATGTGTTACTTCAATGGGGAGTTATCATCAAATTTCTAAACCCCATCATGAGAAAGCAAATAAGAATTTTATCAAACCAATTCATGGTGCCCACCAATCTTAATGATCCAACGTCACCAAGGGGCTAAACCATGTGAGAGTAGTGCAAACAAATCAAGTGAGAGTAGTGCAAGGTTGCCCCCATCTTCAACCGGAGAGAGTATAAGGATTGACACAATGAAAATCCGTCTTCAAAACTATTGTAGTTCCACAAATGAAAATGTTGGACCAAGGATAAAGGCCCCCACCCCTCCCACTATAACACCTGGGTTTTATGGTCGGGTTGGCTAGGTGGGACGTTCTAACTTGGTACCAGAGCCGAGGTCCTGGGTTCGATCCCTCCCGGCCACGCATTTCCGCTGCGCGATTTCCCCTGCGTCTCTTGTGTGCTGAGACCTGCTGCGGGCTACGCCGGGCAACCTGCTGCGGGCTACGCCGGGCTCGCACGCCGTAGGGGGAATGTTGGACCAAGGATAAAGGCCCCCACCCCTCCCACTATAACACCTGGGTTTTATGGTCGGGTTGGCTAGGTGGGACGTTCTAACTGAAAACATCAATGGTTGCTTCCAAATCTTCATCAAGTACATATATAATTGTTAGAGGACTAAACTGTCAAGGGATACAGATCAGATGCAAGCATTAGAAATAGCAATGACAACTATCAAAGAACCATTTGAAACTTCATAGTTTCATATGAACAAGATATCTGCATAAGCTTATTGCACATATGCCATCTGCTGTAAGGGTTACTAGGTGAGAAGAGTCTTCTAAAGAGGCATCATAGTAGATGGAACCAAACAGGTAATCACCATGTTCCACCAAAGTACCCCGCCTAGATCATCCACAAACCATTGAAGCCCATATATTGGTACTAACCAGCAAAAAATTAACATCTCCATGTTCCACCAAAGTACCTAGCCTAAATCATCATGTTCCACCAAAGTACCCAGCCTAAATCATCCAGAAACCATTGAAGCCTATATATTGGTACTAACAAGCAAAAACTTAACATCTCCGCATTCACCTAAAGGACCAAGAATTACCTAAAATATAGCATAGAATCCTTAAGGTTGCAAGCATACAGCGTGAGGAACCAACATTTGCTCCAACAAACATCATTGGTTTACTACATCTTCATTAATACCAAAGTTTAACAAGCTCCCATATACCACTCAATTCAATTCTACGACCCCGTTTGCCAGAAGGAAAGAGATCTCCATTGTAGTAACCAATCACTTATCATGGCAATCAATATTGGAAAAATGCATCACATTGCAGAGAGAAATCATAGCCAGGGCATGGAAGTAGCAGAAACTCACTAAGTGTTCAGAAGTTCTATTCATTGGTGAGTTACTCACCACTGATCTCATATGCCAAGAAAACCCTAAACATGACAATCCTCACTAAACACACTACCAAAACGACAAAAACTAGCACGGATTAATAAAAGGCAATCATAATGAGCAGCGCATAGAAACCTTAACTTTTAGTACGGATCAACTTAGGACAGTAAAAAAAAGTTTACTTTCATCAAACAATGAACCCTAGGCAAGCTCTCCAACTACAGTTAGAATCCCCAAACTGCATGGTGATGCCTAAACTAGTGCGAGGGGTGCCGGATCAGAGAGAACAAGCGGCCAGGGCAACTCACCACGGCCGGCCACGCCGGGAAGCCCTTCATCTTAGCGAGCACAAGGTCGCCCACCTTCCACTGCGCCGCCGCGGCAGCTGCGGCCGCGGCCGCGGCCGCGGCTGCGCCGCGCTTCTTACGGGCCGGCGGCATCGCTGACCCTCCCGCCCACCCACCACCGGCGGTCAGAGGGCGCCTCCGTTGCGTCTAGTTCCAGGGGCGGCAGCGCCGCCGGTTGCTGGAGCGGAAGCGGGTCCAGACTTCGTGGCGGCGGCGGCGAGAGAGGCAGGAGGCATGAGGCGCCGGAGTGGGGATGCGGAGTCCGGTTAGGCTTCCAGAATTCTCCCTTCCGATTTGATTTTACTGGCGCTCTTTCCCAATTTTTCGTCAATTTTTTTTGTTGGTGCCTCAAAGAGTAGGAGTTCCGTTTGGCGAGAAAGAGAGCAAGAAGCCTAGGGCATCTTCATTCTTCAAGGCTAGAGATGCTTAATAGCCACGTAAGCACTTGTAATTTTATTTTTTTTTTCCTCGATGTCCTATTGGATTGTGATTATGGTTCTAAACTATACTAGTACTAGTTATAGCTATCTCTTTATCTTGCTGCGAAGGAAAAAATTAAAAAATAAAGATTTTAAATAGCAAGCTACTAAGTATAGTGGTTCTAGGTAATCATACAGAAAACTTTTGATCGTGTTCCTTATTGGGGAATCCTTGTCAATTTGTGCAAGCCCTAAACCAAAGGGACAACGAAGTACATTCCATTGCGTCTTGCACTAACACAAGCGAGCAGGCTCAATGGACAAGCCCGTGCGCCTTCCATGTTTTCTTTTTTTGACTAGGTGCGCCTTCCATGATACTAAGTTGGAAAACTGTAAATGACGACAGGTTAAAGCTAAAGTTTTCTTGAGCTTAGAAGTGGGATACAAAAGCTCTGAAAACACTCGTACATAATTTTGTTTCTGTGAACTAGTACTATCAACCTCAATGTTTCAAAACAAACAGCAAACTAAAGAACATAGAAGCGTTCTTGTCCTACGAACATCACATTCTCGAGTCACCATGGGCCCATGGCCATGCTCGGTACACTGCTTAGTGCTTCATTAGTTGGCTACAGAGGAACCTTGGGGAAAAAAATGGAGCGCAATGCTTCGGTACTCTCAATTACTGATGATGAAAACCAAGGTGAGGCATGGGTTGCTGAAGATACATGTTCTTCGTTCTTTCTGTCCTTCAGGAAATCACACGGACACGCATTGCCAGGGATTCACAAACTGCACAGCTCGTTGCATAGAAGACTCAAACTTTATCAGCAGCATCCAGCGATGTGCCCTCTGAACTTCTGACTGCAGCCAGCTTCTCAGCTAATCTTTGCTCCAGCGCCCGTTGACCCCTCTCTCTGCAATGAGATAAACAATATTTAGCCAGACGGAATAGAAGCACGATGCACGAAACAAGCAACTGGCAACAGAGTTGTGTCATATTAAACCACCAATTGGAGCTACAAGCTAGTGCAGCAATATAACTAAAACTAAAATCATGACAGCCAGCAGGAACAAATGGTGACTCCACTCTAGCTCACAAACTTGACAACTGCGACTATGTAGTATGTAGTGTACAGAATCGATGAGGTAGAATGCAGTATCATGACATGAAACCAGACGTGAGTGATATTAACATACTCCAGAAATGCTAGCTAGTGAAAAAATCAGGGGAGTGGAATATGAGGGTGTTGTTTGTCCGAAGGATTGTGTATGGACAAAATCGTATGAGCAGGATAAACTTACACACTGACAAAGCTGAAGAGAGAGAGCGGGAAAAAATTATGCACTGATAAAACTGCAAAGAGAGCCACAAAAGCTAACCTCCTCCTGTTTGCCTCAATTGAATCTGAACCAGGCAATGGCGAGGTATCTAAAGTTTGTCCCCTGGCGTCAGATCTTTCGGATCTTCCACAAAGGAGCCTATGGAGTATAGATGCTATTGGGTCCAGAATTGGTCTGCATGTTTCGGTAAATTTGTCAGAAGATACTTCAGTGAAATGCAAAATAGCTTAGAGATTGTATAGATGGAAAATGTACTACCTTAGAAATTCAGGGAAGAAGCTTGAGAAAGAGAACTCCTCACTTGGGTCTCCTTTCAGGCCTGTCTCAAGTCTCTTTTGGAAGTAACGCAGGTAAATCCAACTCATATAAATGCCAAATAGCAAAACTGGGAGATAAGACATCAAGTCCTTTATGAAGAAGCTTACAATAATTGAGATCAGTGCAACAAGAGATGGAATCCACTGATACCCAGAAAAAAAAATGTTAGCTAACAATAATGATTGCATGAAAATTAGAGTTATTTAACATTGAGGATTGAAGGAACAGACCTTTGCCTTGATCTTTAGCACGAAAAGGTTAAGCTCTTGATCTGGTAAAAGCTGTTTAATGCCCACCAACAATCCTGAAAGAACTCCATAGAATCCAGAAAAAGGAGTGTAGCTGAAAAACCAGACTGTAAGAACACCAAAGTAGGGCTCAATATGAACATCAAACAACATGCTCATAAGCTTCTAGAGAAACAGTACTTACAGATAGATCTCTTGCTGAGTTATATAGTACAGCACAATAGCAGTTATGAAGACACATGCAGAAGTTGAAAAGTTCACAATAAAGATGAACTTTGATAATTCTTTTGAACCCCATAAAGGCTCTAACAACTTCCCAAATAAAAGAAGACCAATGATGCTGACAATCACCTGGAAGAGTATTGCTCATGTGAGTTTGAGGGAGCTCTGATATGTTCTTGACAAAAAGGGTATAGTTGTCAAAAAGTTTATAATATTTGAAAACTGTGACCAGTTGTTGTATCCACAATGTGATGATATACTTTATTTAACTCACAAACAGCAAATGGCAGATCAAACACTCCAAAGCAAAACAGTTATAAAACAGAACAGCAAGTATTTCCATTCCCTAAGATGGCATTCAAGTTTACAATGCACATCTAGAAGAATTCTTAGTAACAACTAACAAGAACCATGCTATATGTCCACCATCGTAACAAGAGAAAGCTGGAAGCAAATTAAGACAGTGTTTCTCCTAGTTTGAGCGCAACTGATTTAATGATATAAGGTTACATCCAAACAAGCAGACACCGGAAATCTGTACTATAATCTAACCTCTGCCTGAATTGCATCCAGGTCATTAAGAGTTTAGGACTAGCTATTTCTGGTGATAGTTGAAAGCATCCTTAGCCCATCTATGTGATTTGGATGTACTCCCCCTTCACATAAAAGTGAAATATGGCCATGGAAACAATCTCATTTCAGGTGAATTTACATTAGTCATCTTTAGCTAAAAAGAAAAAGACATAGCGTAAGGACGGTTATGACGTAAATAAATTCAGAATTAGGTGCTCTAGCCCCTGAATAAATGGTAGGATGAAAAAAATTACCCCCGGAATTGTTTGCTCCACATAGCCAGCAGTTATCAGGTTCCAGGCAAAAGGGATCGTCCTGCAGACAAAAACCAGATAGTTCTGAAAATGGAACTGCTGAGAAAACAACATTCACATTTGGTTTATTGATTGTTTCTTTAGAGAATATCTGATATTTCGCTTCATAGGTTAAAACACCTTTCTATGCGCACTAGATGCAGTGTGCTGAGTAAAATCTAGTGGTGAGACCAACCAACATGTCTTTTTTATCTAAGACACTGACTAATTATTATCATTGCAATAACCAGGCATTTTAAATCAGCATTCCAAATGGATGCGCTGGTTCCCAATATTAGTAGATGTCCTCAACAGTCAGTATCAGCAGAAGATTTTACCTCAGAGTTACTATGAAACAACTTAGACATCCAGTGGAAACTCAATATGGTGGTAGCTACGAAACAGCTCGAGGGAAAACTAGGAGCCAAGCAACTAGTAAAAGATATTGGTGGTTACTGAGCTTCTACCTTGCGGGAATAAGCGCGAGATAGGTTACAGCCGACGGGAAGAGCTGGACTACAAAGTGAACAAGGAGCAATATGACGGCGAGGCCCTTGCACAGCTTCGTGTATCCTCTGAAGAAGCTCCCACTCTGCATTTGTGAAACACGCCGCATCTAATCAGTGACAAACGCAGAGACAACCCGTGATTTTCTACCATACAATTCCGTTGCTATCCATCATGTAGCAAACAGCAAATCTATTAAGCTGTAGAGGAGAACACGCCAACACACTTGGAAATTTGAATCGAATTGATTCTTATATGGCAGAATTATAATCAGATCAGAGGGCACAGGAGGCGCCCGGCCCGAAGCGCCCGAAACAGACGGGCATATCACCGGATCTAGAGAGAGAGAAGAGATATGGGATGGGAGAGGGAGGGAGGTTGAGGTACCCCAGCCGGAAGCGAGGGCGCCGGAGGGGAGCTGCCGCTCATCATGGTGGCGGCCGTTGCCCGACGAGATCCGGAGCGCCGCTCTTACAACCGCTGCTGCGATTTGCCGCCCCGGCGACTCGGGAGACTACTGGCTGCTGGATTTCTCGCTCGGGATCGCAGTGCGGTGGCGGAGTGCCGAGCAAGCAAAGCAGGTGGTTTGGGTTGGGGTTTCGGAGACGTTCAGAATTTCAGATCGATGCTTCCCAATGTGAACGGCAGAGCCTGTCGGCCTGACCAGATGCATGGATTCCCATTCCCTCCTCTGCGAGCTTAATCGCATATATGGTTTTGCGCTTGGATCAGAAGGGTAACAAAAAAAAAGTACCCAGAAGCTAATTTTTACTAGAAAAGAATGACAAGCTTAACGACAGGAAACCACGAAAGTGTTCCGCTGCAACGAAGTAACGTGCCAGGGATGCCAGTGTTTTTGCCACCTGTTGATTCATCATCTAATTTACACACAGATCACATGAATATCGCACACAGCTACTACTCAGATATCGGACTAGCACAGCTGCACAGGTGAAAGGACCAAAGAAGTTCAGAGTATGCAAGTGAAAGTCCAAGCATGACTCCACAGATACATTTCATTGCATTTCATCATTTCAATTGGATACAGTCAAATAGAGTCAAATACAGATGACTACGAATCGACAAATCTGGCCTAGCACAAGGTGAATACTTGATGAAAAGAACATTCTGCGCCGTCATCCCCACTTCATCAAACCTTGCGCAAAACCATCTTTGCCGTGCCACCTGTTTGCACTTATGACCACAAGCTGCAAAGGAACCATGCTTTGCAGCAATGCAATTGAAGTACACTAGTCAGTAGGATATATATTAGCCATAACTCGCTCCACAGTGGCTAGGAAGAGAGGGATGGAAGTCGCAACACACACAAACACACGCTACAACATTCATGATATGGCACCACAAAAGCACCGATACAGGAAAACACTTTACAATAAAAAAGACACAAGGATCTCCTCTTCTAGGCTCATCTGGGCAGCCGTTAAATTCTTGGTTTCACACGTCTTCCATTGGCATCACCGCCATCAAGGACTTCAGTTGAATACAAGCAGGGAGTGACAGAGTGCTCTCCTACCTTGGCCACATACTCAAGAAGCTCGGTCAGAAGGGACGGGCAGCTTTGCTGCAAATAATCAAACCCATCGGTTTGCATGACAGCTGCAACAAAAAAACATGGTTAATCAGATGTTGATATATGAAATAAAGCATCTATTAATGGTCACCATAAAAGTGATATGCCAGTAAACAGTCCATGATGCCATTACTGCGTTCGCACTTCACAGCAACAAAGTGCACTACAATTTTGACTTTTGAAAAATGGCATGGCAACATATCCAGGCCAAACAGTTCTAATTATTATCAACTTTTTCTAACATTCATGGACTACGACGTTACCTTTTATTAACTTTCACGGAGTACAAAGATACTTTTTCTTAATACATGCATGGATCACAGAGTTACATTTTCTAATATTCATAGACTGCAAAGTTACATTTTCTTTAACTTCCGTGGAGTACAAAGTTAATTTTCTTAATCTAGGATTGAAAATAAACAAACTTTCCTTTAGAAATACAGTGGGATTAGATTTGCCATTTTACGTAAGTTCTATGGGCTCTCCATTTAAGACTAATGGAGAGCCCTCTCCATTTATTTTGCAGCAAGCATCACATGTGACAGATGATATGATTAGTAACTATCCAGCTGCAAATAGCTACAACATGCTACCCTAGGGCCCAATTTCAGTGGCACATGGCTCAGAAGCTGCAGCAGCGCAGCAGCCAAACAGGCACAAAGCAATCTATAGCTACTGCTTAGTTTTCCAACGCATCTTATGAATGTGATCTTACAGAGTAAGGATGACTATTGATACACTCATAAAACGATTTAGCATGTAAGACAGCTTCTAGAGCTAACAGCTTCCATGAGAAATCATATAAAATCAAGTCAAGATTTAAAAATTTGTTACTTACCTTTCAAATTCTCAGGCAGAGCCACGAATTTCAAGCAAACAGTTTTTAGCTGATAACAGTGGTGCTGTTCAGCCAGCGCCAAAGTGTTTGCAACTGTGTTTATGGCAACATCTTCACACAGCTTAAGTTCACAGAGCAACTTTAATCTCTCCAATGCATAGCGGTCTGCAGCAGCAAGCAAATGCTGAGCCATCAAGGTGGACACCCAAGTTGTATTTACACCAGTAAGTTCTTCAATATCTGGCAACTCATCCCAATACATGAAATGGAGCAAAGCCTGCAATATTTGATGTGTTTAGATTGAATAAGTCGCGAGATGTTGACAGCAAGGAAAACCAGTACAACATGCTTCTGCGGAACAAAGGGACTGTTAAGCTAAGTGGACATACAACGGACCTAGTAACAATGTATCATACAATGGAACAAGTAACACTAGATGAACTTGAACCCTTCCCTATAGATATTAAGTGAAACTGAGAAATGCTTGCCGGTAGCATATATTACATCACTGAAATATCCTAAAAATGGTGCACACCATGCAACATAAGTAAGTAACCATCAAACAGAACATCAACGGCGTGTTCTGCTTTATTTCCTTCCTCAGACATTCTAAAGGCAATACAAGGAAAACCTTTGATTGCTTGAGTACTGATTTAAGAATTTTACAAGTTGGGCATAGTTAAACCATGTCTATGTTCTTGTTGTTTATATTATATATGCTGTTAATAGCAATGTGCATGCATTTTTTTAACCAAATATCATGCAATGATAATAGCATGGAGGGATGGCATTGAGACATGACAGCAATAAAACAGAAGAGAATGGGTGGCACAAAAAGATGTAACAAAGTGAAACAGGGAGGCGGGGGGGGGGGTACCTTGAATACTGGAGCCTCCATGTCTTCAATCTTAATGCACTTCATATTCTTATCCTTCATAGGACCAAAAAGTTGTGCCCTAAAAACTGGAGACCGGGCTGAAAGAACAACCTTGTGCGCAGGAAACATCTCGCCATCAACTTCGAATGTAATGTCAGTTCTCTTTCCACTTGCCAGTAGCTGACCAATATGTTGAGCCATGTTGGATGGCGGTACAGGTATTGTGTATATCTTTGGTCCTTCAGTATGTGATTGCACAACACCAACAGTGCAGTTCACTAAGAGGCAATCATCTTTAAGATAGTCTGATGTTTCCAGGGCAGACCGTTTGAAGAAACGCTTGTAGCCCCTGCATGCACAGAAAGATAAGTTATTTCCAATGACTAGTGAACAGAAAGAATAATCCAGAAAAGAAGCCACAAAACAACCACACAGCCAGTTCAATAGGATAACGGATGAAATAATGAGCAATAAGGGAACCACCATGAGACCAATGATCAACACGTACATCAAAAACTGAAAATAAAAGTAATGCCTACTGTGCTGTCTCAATTGATCATCGCCTAATATATGTAGCCCACTAGCACTAACTTATATCTCATCAATAAAGCAATATTACAACGATGAGTGCCAGATATAAGGACAGAAGGGGCAAGCAATTTAAGAAACACGGAACCGCATAACTACTAATGCAAAACAATCTCATCTAACAAAATGTTCACTCAGTAGCCCTCATATTCTGATATACAGACATTATGATAAGTGCACATTAGCACCAGTAACATCAAAATTGCATGTTAACAATGACAACATGATGGTAAAGCAACCCCTTCATGACAGATACAACCCCATCAGACTATGGTAATATAACACATAATTGCCAAATTTGCAGAGAAAAATCATGCATATGGTGACAGAACTCCATGAATCTGGAAGAGTTAGATTTCAAATTGAACTTTGAGGCATTAAAAATAAGAATAATTTACCTAAGGACGTGCGTTAAATACAAATTGAGTGATAAACCTAGTACATAGAAGGTCTACCAGACACTAGTACCTATAAACACAAATTAATTGATAAACTTAGAAGGGCTACCAGCCTACCACGTACATCAGCATCTCTAAAATTTCCAACACAGAACTAAGTTTCACCAACATATCATGCATCTTACAGTGCGAATAGCAGTTCCTACTAAAGAGAATAATCAAATTAGCAAAATCCGCAGGCAACACAAAACTATGCCGCATGCACAGCCATCTAAGACATGCAAACCCATCTAACAAATGCACAGGCTTCGGAAGACTCACCACATGCTTCCGCGGTACTTGAGGGTGTACGGGCCGCTCTCGAGCGACCTCCCAAAGTGGGTGTGCACCTTGTCCTGCCCCTTGCCGCTCTGGTCGACGAGCGTGAGCTCGAAGAGCGCGCGCACATCCGTGCCCTCGCTGGCGAGGGCTATGAAGAGCGAGACGTAGGCGGCGCCGTCCTCCGCGCTCTTCCCGTCGGGGTAGAAGTAGATCGCCCAGTCGAATCCCCCCACGGAGAAGGACTCGGAGGCGATGTACTTCCCCACCCCGATCCCCTTGGAGAGGGAGTAGCCGGCGATCTTGAACTGGTGCGACCCGTTGACGGTCTTGGTGACCGACGTGGACGCCGTCTCGGAGGGGGCCGAGGAAGGGGAGGCGGAGGACGAGGAGGCGGCGAGCGGCGGGAACGGCCGCCCCGCGGCGGCCCCGGCGGGGGAGGAGGACGGGCCGCCGCGGCAGACACGGCCGGCGCCCATCGGCGGGGGGTCAAGATCAGGCTAGGGTTCCGCCCCGAGCGGCGGCGATTCGGCACGGATCGGACGGATCGGGGCGGGGCGCGCCGGATTCCGGCGCGGTGGCGTGGGGATTCGGGGTGCGGAGGGAGATCGATTTGGGGGAATTTGGGGCGAGGATGAAACTATGGCGATGACGCGACGGAGGAGGAAGAGGAGGTGGTGTTTGGTTTTGTTTGGTCCGGGTTGGGTTTCGGACTTTGGGTGGGTTAGTGGGTAATAAAAGCGGCTCGTGGTGGGTCGCGGGGCCGTTGCCTTGTGAGACTTGCCGACTCGGCCCGGAGAAGACGCCGCGCCGACCTGGCGCAAGCGCAAACATGCAGCCATGCAGGCGCTGCATCAAGTCCAGGATAATCACAAAGTGTTAATCAATGCATGGTTTGTTTGGTCTTTGGGTGGGTAATTAAAGGATAGCCATTTAGGAAACTACTCCACGTCAGTGGTCTCATAGATTATTTCATATAGATTCGTATAGGATTTTTGATGATGCGGAGAAGAGAAAAGGAAGAAAGGGAATAAGATTGTTGCTTCGCAAAATAACCATCTTATAGGCTAAAATTAAAGACTATAAGACCGTTTACTCATCGTACATGTTGTTGTCATACTACTTATAATATTTTTTTCCTTCCACAACTTAGCGGATATGGTACTACTAATGACAACAGTTGCATTGTTTGTTTAACCGTCTCAGGATAACGTATTATTACATAACACCGTTATTAGTCCTCAGGGTGTTTGCCTTGCGAGCTGGGACACTCGACTCGGCCCAGGCGACGGGCGTGTGCCGCGTGCCGACGGCCAACCTTGCAGGGTGGAGCTGCCGCCTTTTGAGTCGTGTAGGGGAAGGCTCCGATGCTCTTTAGTCTCCAGGCCTTACGGTGCTCCCGTGCACCGGGGCAGTTGCACCCATTAGATGCATCTTGGACTGTCCAGGTGAAGCTACTGTGTGTTACTTTTATTGCACTCAAAATATTGAGAAGATAGAGGCTAAGATGCAAAATGTGCATCATGATCACAGTAGTGCATCTACCTTCCATGGTAAATCCAACGAATGCAATTGGACTGGGTGTGCGGGTGCACGTGACAAATCGAGTGCATCAGAACATGCAATTGGCTGTGTCGTTTTGGAGGTAGTTAATTGTGTAAATCAGTAACTAAATATTGGTATTGAAAAGGTTAAAGAAACCTTATCATAGTAGTTCTATCACCTCTTTATTATGAAAGACCAAGTTGACCTGTTATGTTCCATTCATTTATTCACGAGACCTAGAAAATCAGAAATTTTTTATTAAAAAAGTTATTTTATTACAACATGCTATTTTTTCATTCTTTATCTGCGATGATCAGTCGTGGTCTTTTAGACTAACAAAAGTCTAGATGTGTTGCTTCATCGTAAATTGATTCACCTCTGCAAGCACCACGTCATGATGGAAAAAAGGGGAGATACTTTGGTTTTGGTTTCGATTTTGTTTAGTTCAAGTTTACTTTGTCGTTTTGCAGTTGAAAATTGAAAATAATTCAAGCGGGACTATACAACTCAGGTGCTCGGAGATTGTCCACCCATCGCGCGTTTTTTTAAGAATTTTCATTCCAGAAACGAGAGACTCAGTGGGATGACCGATCACCAGATTCTCAATGCCTTCCAACATACCCTTCCAACTGAGATCGGTACCGTGAGGACACTTACAAGTGCTGCCATAGCGTGCCCTATTTTATTATAGTTCCCAGGGCAAAAAGCAACAAGAACCGAGCTGAAATACAAATCTATTAAGTTTTTAGTTATGTACACAGTCCCTCCGGTTGGCGTAAGAGCAAACGTGTTTGACTTTAGAGCTGATTTTGCAAGTATGGAGTCAGTTTCAACGATCACCTTGTTCATCCCTATCTATCCTGACGTCCGAACACTCTCCAAACAAAACCAAAGGTTCAGCGTGAAAAGCATCAAGCAGATGAGAACAGCTTCCTGCACCGGTCTTAATGAGAATTCCTGCATCATCTCGTATAATAAAAACCCTAGCCACCTTCTGAAGGGCCGTTGCGTGTTATTACCAAATCCGTAACCTAAAATGTTTTCTATGATTTTTCCAAACTTTGAGAATTTCAAACCAAGTTTCGCCGCACCCGCGCACACCAAATATATATAGGGTTAATTGGATCTATACTATTATCGTGCTATTATAATTTTAGCTCTTCAAAACAAACCACCAGTTACCCCTTCAGTATATTTTTTAAAATTTATAGGCCAAAATACTGCGACATTCTTTTCTTCTCATCCGCTCCCTCCTCCGTCTCTCTCGATAGCCCGAACTGCCGCCCCTGCTCCACGCCCACGTCGCTGCTCCCTTCTGCCACACCAGCTCGCCACGGCCCCTGCTCCCCTCCTCTGCTGCCGCCGAATCCCCTCCTCCCCTTTCCTCCTCTCCACCTCTCCTTCCCTCCCCTATCACCGACGACTCCTCCCCTCCCCTCCCCTCCCTTCCCTTCCGCGGCGCCACCTCCCCGCCTCTCTACGGCGCGGCGCGCGGGGCAGCTGTGCGGCGCAGCCTCGCGGGCGGAACGCGGGCCTCGCAAGCGCGCGCGGAGTAGGCAGGGGCCTCGCGGGGGGTACGGAGGCACGAGCCTCGCGGGCGGCGCGGAGAGGGTCTTGGGGTGGCTGTGCCTCGATTTGCTGCGCGAGGACGAGGAGCGGTACGAGATGGAGGCTGCCGCGGCGAAGGCAGAGCTCGCCGCCGAGCTCGCCAAGTACGCGGCAGAGGCTGGAGGGCTTAAACTGCTTGCCTGAAGTGATGAATCATATCACGATTTGCCTGGAATTTCTTACCTGGTGACGTTATGTCGTGCCCAAGTAACGGAGAAAGAGTCGAGATCTCATGACAAAATCGCTGAATCTCTGTCCAAACTTTGTTCTACTACCATTGCTTGATCGCGTTCTACTTACTATATTAGTCTTGAACTGCTCAATTATGATTCTCTGTTTCGGTGTTTCCGAAATACTACATGGCATGTGTTTTTCAGTTATAATTAATTGCTCAACCTTTCCTGCATGAAGTGACTGGGTTGGGATGACTTACACTAATGTGCTTATGACTTCTGGTTAACCCCATGAACAATAGGAAGGTTGATCTGTGCCTGCCTGTAGCTTTATGGTGGCACTGACTTGGTTTAGATGCTCTAGCATGTCACTGATCTGCCGGCCTAGCGAGGTGTCAGGTGTGTTCGTTTCCTACGGTCTAAAGTTTAGAGGTGTCACATCAAAGAGAATCTTGTCATTTAGAAGTATTAAATAAAGTCTAATTACAAAACTAATTGCAGAACCCCAGGGCTAATTCGCGAGACGAATCTAATGAGGTATATTAGTCCATGATTAGCGGATGATTACTGTAGCATCACTGTGGCAAATTATGGATTAATTAGGCTCATTAAATTTGTCTCGCGAATTAGCACCCATCTGTGCAAAAAGTTTTATAAACAGATTTTATTTAATACTTCTAAATAGTAAGATTCTCTTTGACGTGATGGGTCTAAACTTTAGAGGGAAGGAAACGAACACACTTTTAGCGTTCCTTTCTTTTCTTATGTAGCTTCGTGGTTATCTCATATATATATATAGGTTCAGATCAACTCGGTCTACCACTTAGGGTGTGTTCGTTTCCTGGGGTCTAAAGTTTAGAGAGGTCACATCAAAGAGAATCTTGTCATTTAGAAGTATTAAATAAAGTCTAATTACAAAACTAATTGCAGAACCTCAGGGCTAATTCGCGAGACGAATCTAATGAGGTATATTAGCCCATGATTAGCGGATGATTACTGTAGCATCACTGTGGCAAATTATGGATTAATTAGGCTCATTAAATTTGTCTCGCGAATTAGCATTCATCTGTGCAAAATGTTTTGTAATTAGATTTTATTTAATATTTCTAAATGACAAGATTCTCTTTGATGTGATGGGTCTAAAATTTAGAGAGTAGGAAACGAACACACCCTTAGTATATATTTTTATCTCGTCCTGTTGAAGGAGAACAGAATCGAGCGTGTGGTGGAAGTTTTGAACTGCTTGCCTGAAGGCTGAAGTGAATGAATATCCGCATCCTGATCTTACTACCATTTTCTGATTAATCTTGTAGAATTGGTCTAGATATTTTTTCGTTGCCCTATGGGCTGTGCTACCATCGATTGATTGCGTTCTACCTCCCTCAGTTGATTTCTTGCATGACATGATTTGTCTATTTGCGAAATGCATGCTATGTTGCCATGTTTTTGTCCAGTGTCAGTGCAATTAGCAGCAGAATGATTAATCACATGAATTTCTACCTCTGGCCAATCTGCTTGACTACTCTTGATCGATCAGCTTGCGTGAAGATAAAGTAAGTATTTGTTTTTTGTCTTGATTATCACCATTCAATTGATAGGGATAATATCTTGGTTTTTATGTTCTATTGTAATTCAAGTTGAGACTATGCCTGGTTTTCGGAGTATGAATTGAGCAGGGGAATAGGTCATAATATGTGTTTGTGCTCTTTTGGCATAATCTTGTCATGTTGAGGTGGGGTAGCTGGCTACAGAAATTCCATACTGAATGACATGAGAATTAGATAGCTGGTTCTGTGTCTTCTGGATACTGAACGTGCAATTTTTTATTTTTTTGGTGTTGCCATACGTGAATGTGTGGCGTGTGACCACGCTCTTCTCGCTTCCATCTCAGCCCTGAACAGCTTCGGTGTGTGCCAGTGGCGATAAATTCTGCAGGATTGTTGTTTGCCGTGGTCTGGCCGTGTTCATCCGTGCCAAAGCCCGCGAACAAGTTCCCAGTGACAGCGAGGCCGAGCTTGGCATGTTGCCAGCTTGCAGGCGACGAGACCCACGTGGTGCGACGGCGCGGTTGAACGCCGGCATGGGCATCGACCGCGAGGTGCAGGGCGTGCTGCTGGTCGTGGAGCTGCTCACCCAGATGGTCGGGTCGTCGTGCCGTTCAACGCCGCAGCGCGGACAGCATGCAACTGTGCAAGGGTCCAAGGGATCATGCATGGCGCGCCGACGCGTTGGAGCCAAAGCTGGTGCGACCGGTGCGGCTGGACCGCGAGCCCGGGTTCACGCCGCCGGACGACCGGCGGAAGTGGCTCCGTGCGCTTGGAGGAGCTAACGGTGCGGGGCGTGCGGCATGACAGTTTATCGCATTTTCGCCCTGGCTAGCCGTTGCCGGCCAACTCAGTTTATCGCTGTGGCCTGTGGGGCATGTATCGCGCATTCCATTAGCACCAACTCGTTGTCAATGGATAGAAAAGCTCAGAGCGTTTTCTTTCCATGGTTTGCACAGAAAGTTTTTGTAATATTATCCTTAGAAGATCTGCAGTGCAGGAAGGTTAAATGTCACCTGATGGTTGGGTGTTAAGCTAGCCCAGTCCATGAGAGATTATTAAGAGTTTCCCATTCGTCAGGTGACATAAGCCATTTTTCTATTTTGTTGAAAAAGGCAACTAATTAAATATAATTGAAAAATAAAATGATAAAAATCAATGAAAAGAGAGGCGCTGGAGAGCGCATTTTTCACGCATATTAAATAGGCCGTCAACCCAACAAACTAGGCGCACGGTTTATCTGATTAATCAACTGCATAGACTTAGGCTAGTGTCAGTGCGTAATTTCATTGCACTTCTACCAAGACTGAAAAGTCGGTAACCAAGCCGGATAAGTATCATGTGGATGAAACTTCTCTCTCATCTAATGAAACTCCTCCTCTCATCACCTTATAATAATCCTATCACGTCAGCAAATTTACTGATGTAGCATCAAATTAAATACCTATGAAACTCGTTATGAAACTATCGTTGAGACCGACCTTACTAACTAAAGTATAATTACTCTCGTGAGAAGAAAATAAGAATAACATAAGCATGCATGCAGATAAGAACAAATTGATGACAATTACCCACATGCAATAGGGTTCAAACTAAAAAAAGAATCTATAAATCTTGAACTGTGCATTCAAATTAAATTCTGATTGCACCATTGTACTTCTTACGATAAGATCTTCAAACAAGACCGCACTTGACCATGTTTCTAGATGATATTTAAAATATTTTTGTAAAGCTAACCCAAAATATTTCAACGACCGCAAACAGATACATATACAAGAGGAACAAATAATCAGTTTCTCCTAATAAAATATTAAAAATGATGAATAAATAATAGTACATTACGACAAAAAACATTGAACAAAAGAAAAGGCAGGTAGGTAGCTAACAAATACTTAAGCAACGAGGCAGGCGCCAGCAATGTCGCTCTGAATACTGAGTTTCAGTTCGTCTTGCCTCTTGACTTGTTTGTAGAATGTGAATCCACCATCATCATTGGCTGCCAAATTTTCTTTCTCCACAGCGTGTCTGTTTTGTTTATGAAATTGCCAAGAAGATGAGCCTGAGACGTGACCTTATGATCAAAATTGAACTATAGCTGGATTGGATTCAGAAGAAATTTCTCTGCAATTGACTCATCCAACACCCTTTTAGTTGAAACTCTATCTTCGATACTACAGTATTCACTGGCGAGTTCACTAATTCTGCTGTCGTGCTCATACATTTGTGGTAACATGACGTCTATAGAATAAGCTGCTGACATTGTTTGGTGACCCTAAAGTTAATGTGAACATTCAGAGCATCTTGTCATAGCAACGCATATATGACGATGCAAGTTGGTTCTTTCTAAGGTGAAACATCCAAAATTATGATCCACTCATTACATGAATGAAATTACGCATCTCCTTAATTCAACTTGCCAAGCAACTGCAACTGCATATTTGTATTAACCTATATGCAGGTGAAACATCCAAAATTATGATCCACTCATTACATGAATGAAATTTAGAAGCTGCTCAGAGTTTGTTCCCCGATTGAGAGCTACGAAGGGACTCACGTCCAAACATTCCTAGAGGACAAAGGCTATACAGCTGGTTACTTCCAACAGATGGTGCGGCTTTCCCGCGCCAATGTTTCTCTGGGCCAGTGGACCATGGAATGCTTTTCTGGGCCAGGACCCAAGTTCCGCTCATCGCCGCCGATGTGTTTCCATGAGTTTTTTTAAAAAGGGGATAAAAAAATTAAAATTCGAAAAGGGAGCCGGATGGGAAAAATTGGGAAAATGGGTACACCCCATCCTTTGATCGGGCGGGAGGCGTGGGGCCGGGGACCTCCCGCCCACCCATCGGGCGGGAGGTTCAAAAAAAATTTCCAGGAGCCTCTTCGCGAATAAGAAAAGTTTCTTATTCGCGAAAAGGCCCCTGAAGCAGGTATTCCGCCCGGCCAGTGGGCGGGAGGTCCCCTGGTTATTTTTGTTATATTTTCTTAGAATTTATATTTCACAGACAATTTGAAATTCAGACTTTTTTCAAATACAAGATTTATTTGCGTTACTCTTATGTATGCATATAAAATTTTAATTCAATTTTACGAAGAAAATTACGGTATCTAAAACTCGTACGAAGATGGTTAAACGATACCGTTTTGCAACGTAGAATCAAAATATTACGATAGTACAATATATGAAGCCATTAAAAATAAAATAATATGATAACAAACATTACAAATATTACTAATATTACTAATACATGAACCCAAATATTCTGTCTTTAGTTAATGCGTCAAATATTACAAATACACATTCAGGTTTGATACAATCTCAACGCGACAAATATTACATATGAGCAAACAACGTTCAAATAAAATTACAACTAAATGATGCCTGATGACGTACTAGCACTCGATCGGCGACGTCTCCCACTCCTTGATGCAACCGGAGGTCTTCCATCTATAGCATCACCTGTAGGGCCAGCTTCAGCAGAACTGGGGCCATCATCATTGTTTGGACAACGTTTATACGTGTGTCCAATCTGATTACATGCACTGCAGCGCTGTATCCTCGGACGGAGCTCTGACTCATCCATATCATTACGAATACGCCATGTCTGACGGCGCCCTCTCTTAACCCGTGATGATCTTGGGTCTGGAATATGTATAACAGGATTCGCTGTCTCAGTGAACGATCCAACCAAATGGAACCCATAGATCTCATACCGTCAGGTGCTGGCAATTGTCTCCTTTCTGAAGTAATGGGAAACATATATATCGACAGGATGTCGAATATCCGCACAAGCAGCCATTACATGAGAACAAGGTAAGTGCAGCAACTTTGGCCTCATGCATGAGCAACAATAAATTCCATCAAACTTGAGAATGCACTCCTTTACAGGAGTTTGACATCTCATGCCACGTCGCGCTCTGTCTTTATGAGATATCTCAAACTTAAGCTCCTGTGTACCACATTGCCGTACGTGGTGTAGCCGGACGCTTTCTGCCTTCTTAGTCATATATTCTGTTATCATTTTCCCAAAATATGTATCAGGATCTCGCATGAATACCTGATTTTTAGTGAACCGCTCCCTAAAGTAATCGGTACACCCGCGGACGATGAATTCCACAATTGCAACCAGTGGAAGCGCACGAACACCTCGCAACACCCAATTGTAAACCTCGGCGAAGTTGGTAGTCATTATGCCGTACCTTGCACCATCGGTATCATAAAGTAACACCCACTTCTCCTTGGGTTCATTCTCAATCCATTCAGAAAAGGTTTTCACCGCTGACCCAGACCTTCTCCGAGTAGGTGCATGAAGCGTCCCCCCCCCCCATCAGGGAAGACTTAAAAGCGTTAATTTATCAGTCCCAGGTGGCTGATAACACTTTTATTACAACAGGTGGTACATCACCGTGCAACTCTTCGCGGTAATGGGCAGTGAAGCGCCACTATCGCGAGGATTACAACTAAAACCCACACCACTACACTAGTTACGAAAAGAGGATCATCAGAGTCTTGCGCCATGCGGAATCCAACGGTGGCCTCAACCACAGGCAAGACTGGGTGCAGGACGAAACCCTACTCGTTGTCTTCGGGGACGTAGTCTGGGTCTTCCACTGTAAAAATAGGAATGTGGTGAGTACGAACGTATTCAGCAAGTCCAATCACACCCACGGAGGGGGTATAACAGAATTTAATGCAAAGGACAATCCAAGGGTACGGTTAGGGTTTATTTTGCGGAAAACTCGGTTACAAGCAAGGGTTCATTTCGAAAACATTTTCAAAACAAGTTTTCCAATACCAAGGAGCACACGATGTTGATCCACACAGGATCCAAGTTTTAAACTGCTACCGGACTCCCCGTCCGCCGTAGCACACGGCACAACTGCCGGACACTTTCCAAACAACTCACACCAGCCCATCCATTCCCAGAGAGAAATACTAGTTATGTGACCACACCATAACTTGCCCAGTACCGTGGGCACGGCTATTCGAATAGATTTTCAACTCTGCAGAGGTGTGCAACTTTACCCACAGGTGGGGTACCACAGCACGAACACCTTAGTGCCGGTGCAGATCCCAACAAAGCCATTACCCACCTTAGCTAGACCTGACTAGCCATCACGGGATCCATCAAGGGGTCATTCGACCTACCACCGAGGTTTAACCAGGGCATAAGTCACACAGAGCTTATCCCCTCTCCTTGACTACCCGTTGCTCTCAGCTCTCCTGATGACTATCAGGCTAACTAGTGGGATTTATGCTAAGCCGCTGCCCATACAACGGTCAAGTGGTTCGCACGACAAGAAGCTAGGTGAGATGTCACATCAACTCGGTCCTTAGGGGTGACAAGATGGATATCTCCCTTCCTTGCTCAACCACACAGGTACGAGCACACCAACGGCAATTCACACAGAAATGCCATCCATCTCGTCTAACTCACTTTTCAAAACCACATTTTATCCCTTCCCACACATACACACACTTTCTTTGCGAAACCAGGTGGTCAAGGTATGGTTATCACAAGTAGGGGTGGCTATCCTACCATGTTTTCAGCACGCAAAACCATGCAATTTTATAAAACGGGCCACTGGGTTGTGTTTATAAAAACTAGGACAAAAGTATGCATCAAAGGGCGGAATTGAACTTGCCATCGTCAAACCCTTGCGGGAGGTCTTGATCGAAGCACTGTCCCTCGGGTTCGGGGTCGCAAAACTGGTCCTCGGGTGCTTGGTCGCAGTCGGGAACTCCTTCGTTCACTCCGTGTCCTACGACGCAAACAAACAGGCATACCATCAAGCGAAAGAACTAAAAGCTTTCATCGTTGAGCTTGAATCGGAATTAATTTAGTTACGGAGTTAGGGGTGATATCTCCGGGTGGTTTCTTAATGGCATGGCTAAAACTATACTAGAAGTGGAGTGGTAAAGTTTCGGATCAATCGGAGGTTGTTTCGCACATAAAATGACGAGTCAAAGAGGGTTCGGGTGGTTAAACAGGGTTCTAGGGGTCTATTCGTAAGTATCTGGAAAAAGTAAGGGCCTATTTGTAAATCCTAGAAATACCCCGAGCATGCAAAAAGGTGTCAAGTGCATCTAGGTTTATGCATCGAGGGGTTTGGTTTGAAATAACGGGGAGAGCAGGGCTTTGTTTGCAAAAAGGGAGTGGATGGGGGGTTCCTTTGGGAAAATAGAAGAAAGGGGGGGGGGGTTTTGGGCAAACGGCCCTCTCTTCTTCCTCCTGCCGCAGGAAACAGGGGAGGGGGAAGGGGGCTCGGCGCCGGCCCAATCCCGGCGGCCGAGGCCCGGGGCGGCTCGAGCGCGTGGGGGAAAAGGGAGAGGGGGGCGCGGGGAACCAGTTCCCGGCCTCACCTCGGGCCGAGGCAGCGCGTAGGGGCGGGGCGACGGGGGCCGGCGGAGGTGGCCGCGGGAGCTTGGCGGGGCGGCGCTGGGCGTGGGGAGGGGAAGGGTTAGGCGGCGTGGCGGGTTGTGGGGATGCCGGAGGTGCCCCTCGGCCCTTCTTATAGGCGGCCGAGGTGGGGATGGCCGGGGGGCGGCAGAGGCCGGGGCGGAGCGCCATTAATGGCGCTTCGGCCCTTCGCGCGTGTCGTGTTGCGGCGTGCGGCGAGGCCGGTGTCAAGCACGTGGAGGAGGAGGGGCCGGGGCTGTGCGCACAGGGGCGGCGCGGGCGGCGAGGTGGGGTGCGGCAGCGGCGGGCGGCGCGTCGCCACGGCTCGGCCGTGCGCGCGGAGCGACGGGCGGCACGGCGGGCGGCGCGGCACGCGGTGCACGCGCGTGCGCGCGCGTGGGCGCGGGCATCCGGCGTGGCGCGGGCCAGGGGAGGGGGGGCGGCCGGTGCTCAGGAGTTGGGCGGCGCCCGGGAGCAGAGGAGAGAAGGGAGGAGAAAACAGGAAGGGAGGAAGAAGAAAAGGAAAGGGAGGGAAAGAAGAAAAAGGGAAAAGAAAGAAAATGAAAGGGGAGGAAAAAGAAAAGGAAAAAGGGAAAGGAAGAGAAATAGAGAGAAAAGAGAAAAGAAAAGGAGGGAGGAAGAAGTGCCGGCGCCGGTCGCGGCGGCGACCGCGGCCGGTCGGCCACGCGCGGGGGAGCGCGCAGCGCGAGGAGAAAAAGGGGTTGCGTCGGCGTTGATTGCGGAAAGTGGTCGCGCGTGAGCGGTGCGGGATGGGACGGCTGTCGGTCGAAAAGAGTTAGGGTTAGGGTTTTGCCGGCGAATGACTTTTAAACGACGCTCTCTAGCGCGTGATTTATCTTGGTGTATTTTCAGGGCGTCACAAACCTACCCCACTTAAATGAATCTCGTCCTCGAGATTCGGCTGGCTCATAAATAGGTGGGGAAACTCCTTTTTTAGCGCCTCTTCGCGTTCCCATGTTGCTTCTTCTACTCCGTGTCTGCTCCATTGGACTCTGCATATCCGTACTTCGGAGTTTCTTGTCCTCCTAGTGACAGTGTCCAGAATTTTGACCGGTACTTCCTGGTACCGCAGATCCGGTTGCAGGTCTATTGTTTCCACCGGCACGTGTTCTCCCTCGGGTACTCTTAAACATCTCCTTAATTGCGAGACATGGAATACTGGGTGTATATCTGACATTTCTTCCGGTAACTCCAGTCGGTATGCCACTGCTCCGACCCTCTTCAGAACTCGGTACGGTCCAATGTATCGAGGGGCCAATTTTCCTTGCACTTGAAACCTTCGCGTTCCTCGAATGGGTGAGACCTTGAGATAGACAGAATCTCCTGGGTGGAAACTTATTTCTCGCCTCTTCCTGTCTGCGTAACTCTTTTGTCGGGACTGGGCCGCTTTCAATTTCTCGCGGATCTCCGCTACTTTTTCTTCAGCTTCTTTTATAAGTGCGGGCCCTACTAGCGCACGTTCTCCAACTTCCGACCACATTAAGGGAGTTTTGCACTTTCTCCCGTAGAGGGCTTCAAATGGCGACATGCCCAAGCTGGCTTGGTAACTATTATTGTACGAGAATTCTGCATAGGGCAGACTCTGTTCCCAATCATTTCCATAGGTTACGACACATGCTCTCAGCATATCTTCCATGATCTGATTCACCCTTTCGGTTTGACCATCCGTCTGTGGGTGGTATGCGGAGCTAAAATCTAACTTCGTGCCCATGGCTTCGTGCAGGCTTTTCCAAAACCTAGATGTGAATTGGGTCCCTCTATCCGAGACAATTCTGCTAGGCACTCCATGTAACTTTACTATGTTTTCCACGTAAAGTTTTGCCAGCTTTTCCCCACCATAAGTGGTCCTTACGGGTATGAAATGTGCCGATTTAGTGAGTCGATCCACAATTACCCATATGGAATCGTGTCCCTTCTGTGTTCGGGGTAGTCCCACTACAAAGTCCATCCCTATCTCATCCCATTTCCAGACCGGAATGGGCAAGGGTTGTAATAATCCCGCCGGTTTTTGATGCTCGGCCTTTATCCTTTGACAAGTGTCACAATGAGCCACGAATCTTGCAATATCTGCCTTCATTCCACTCCACCAATACTTTCGCTTTATGTCCATATACATCTTGGTGGATCCTGGATGGATGGAGTAGGCTGAGCTATGGGCTTCGTCCATGATTACTTGCCGGAAGCCTCCATTCTGGGGTACGCAAATCCTATTCTCGTACCACAACGTCCCCTTATCGTCCACTCTAAAACCTGGTGCTTTGTTTTCTCCAGTTTGCTTGCAGATCTTTACTAGCTCTTGATCCGAGTTTTGAGCCTCTCTAATTTTATCCTCTAATGTTGGTTGGACGTTCAGCACATGGCTGGAACCTCGTGGAACAATGTGCACGTTTAATCGTGCCATTTCCTCGCGTAGGCGGTCATCCTTGGGTCCATAGGTTTTTCGGCTTAAGGCATCGGCTACCACGTTCGCCTTTCCGGGGTGATATTGAATTTCCAAATTATAGTCCTTGACCAACTCCAACCATCTTCTCTGCCTTAAATTTAAATCCGGCTGGGTAAAGATATACTTCAGACTCTTGTGGTCGGTGTAAACCTCACACTTATTTCCGATCAGGTAATGTCTCCAAATCTTAAGGGCATGCACCACGGCTGCTAGTTCCAAATCGTGGGTCGGATAATTCTGCTCATGAGTCCTGAGTTGGCGGGACGCATATGCAACAACCTTTCCGTCTTGCATCAGTACACACCCTAATCCTTGTCGGGATGCATCACAATAAATGACAAAGTCCCGATGAATGTCCGGTAGGGTCAGCACTGGGGCGGTTGTCAGTCTTCGCTTCAATTCTTGAAAACTTCTTTCACAGGATTCTGTCCAAGCGAACTTTTTCTCCTTCTTAAGAAGTTCCGTCATGGGTTGGGCTATCTTAGAGAATCCCTCAATAAATCTCCGATAGTATCCGGCTAATCCAAGGAAACTTCTGATTTCACTTACGTTAGTCGGTTGCTGCCAATTGGATACGGCTTCAACCTTCTCTGGGTCCACTGCTACTCCCTCCGCGGTCAGAATGTGACCAAGAAAAGCTACTCTCTCCAGCCAGAATTCACACTTGCTAAATTTAGCATATAGTTTATGCTTCCTTAGTTTTTCCAACACTACCCGCAGATGTTGTTCATGTTCCTGAACACTCTTGGAGTAAATAAGTATGTCGTCGATAAAGACTACGACAAACTTATCCAGCTCGTCCATAAACACTTTGTTCATGAGGTTCATAAAGTAAGCAGGGGCATTGGTTAGTCCGAAGGACATTACGGTGAACTCAAACTGCCCGTAGCGGGTGACAAAAGCTGTTTTAGGGATATCACCTTCTCTAATCTTGAGCTGGAAGTATCCTGACCTTAAGTCGATCTTGGAGAAGTACTTGGCTCCCTTTAGCTGATCGAACAGGTCGTCAATCCTGGGGAGGGGGTACTTATTCTTAATAGTAACCTCATTCAGTGCTCGGTAGTCCACGCACAACCTCATACTCCCATCTTTCTTCTTGACAAACAGCACTGGGGCTCCCCACGGCGACGAGCTTGGTCTAATGAAGCCAATTCGTTGCAGTTCCTCTAGTTGCTTCTTTAGTTCTGTCAATTCAGAGGCCGCCATCCTATATGGTCTCTTGGCTATGGGGGACGTTCCGGGGATAAGGTCTATGACGAACTCTATATCCCTATCCGGCGGCATACCGGGAAGCTCTTCGGGAAATACATCTGGGTATTCGTTTACTATCGGGACTCCTTCTAAGGGCTTGGCTCCCATGCTAAACATCATTGGGTCAAACTTACTATTCCGGGTATGGCAGATCACTTGTATTCCTTCGGGGTTCGTTAGGTGTACCACTTTGTCAGTGCAGCCTATGAGACCATTGTGTCGGCTTAACCAGTCCATCCCAAGGATCACATCTATTCCCCCAGGCTTAAGTACTACCAAATCTGCTAGAAATTCTACCCCACTTAAATTGATCCTTACCCATGGACAGCCTAATTGACATTTGATGTCGCCTCCAGGCGTCCGGGTTAATAGGGGTGTATTTAGTAGTACTGTGGGTATTTTGTGTTTTTCCACAAAGCTTGAGGATATGAACGAGTGCGATGCTCCAGAATCAAATAGTACTGTTGCCAGAGCTGAGTTGACTAGATACTCACCGAGCACTACGCCCTGAGCTTCTTGAGCCTCCTGCGCGTCGATGTGATTGACGCGGGCTCGTCCAAATGATTGCTGCTTCACCTGCTGGCTGCTATCGTTGTTGCGGACCGGCACTCGGTTGGCACCGGTCAGGGCTGGTCTGGGCCCATTCACCGTGTTGGAGAAGGCTGACGTGGCCGGCTTATTCTTGGCATAAGGGCAGTTGGCAATGTAATGCCCTATCTCGCGGCAGTTGAAACAGGCCCTAACATTGTTGTTGTCAGGGGCGACCTGGCTTGTATTGCTCTGCGGGGCCCTCGTGGTATTCTGGCTTCTAGGTGGGGCCTGTGATCCTGTCACTTGAGACTGAGTTCTATACTGCATCGGGGCCTGAGATCTTGGTGCAGTGTAGCTGGAGTTCCTCGGCTTTTGGTAGCGGTCCTGTTGGCGGGTCTTACTTTCCAAGAATTTGCGTTTATTATCCTTTCTCTCTTCAGCTTTGGCTCTTTCTGTGAGGATAGCCTTGTTCATCAGGGTGTTGAAGTCCGGATAGATCTGGGGAGTAAGCAAGGTCCGGAGTTCTGGGCTTAACCCCTTCTTGAACATGTCTTGCTTCTTATCGTCGTCGTTCACTTCTTCCGGCGCGTACCGGGCCAATTCTATGAACCGGTGGGTGTATTCTTCCACCGACATGCTTCCTTGTTGTAGTGCGCGGAATTCATCCGCCTTGCGCTTGATAGTGGCCGAAGGGATGTGGTAGCGGCGGAACTCTCTTACAAATTCTCCCCAGGTGATGGTAGAGGCATCTTCGGCTGCAGCATAATAGTTTTCCCACCAGGATAATGCCGTTCCGGTGAGCTGGTGGGCTGCCAGAAGGACTTTATCCCGGTCCTGGCATTCGAATGGTTCGAGCTTCCTCTGAATTACTCGCAACCAGTCGTCAGCATCCAACGGGTTGCAGGATCCGGCGAAGGTAGGTGGCTTGGTCCTTAGAAAGGCCGTCAGCTTGTCGTTCATATTCTGCCCTCGAGGCTGCCGGTTAATGAGGGCATTCGCCAGAGTCTCCAGTATGAGGGTCTGGTTATGGATGATCTGCGCCAGGTCTCCGAGGGGTGGGGGTGGTGGTAGTTGTTCTCCTTCTTGACTTCCCCCTCGGTTCTGGCTTACTTCTTGTTCTCCTTGGGGAAGATCTTGTTCAACGGGATGTGCTCCGACACTAGCGGCTACGGGGTTCCGGCCACGGGAGGCCCTCGCGACGTTCCGGGGGGTCACCTGTTGATCGGGTAGATTGGGGTTACGTTTATGTGATGTTTAAGTTGTTTAATTCGTACATATATGTAAGGCAGAATCTACCTCCTGCCGGTACTCATATAAATAATCAGCACACAACAAGCCAGCAAACAACATCACAAACAACAAGCACAAACCATTTTATTACTGCAAGGGGGGTTACAACTTAGGGTAAGGCTAGGTATCGTACTACTCGTCTGGGATCAGGCACCACAACAAAAGTGGCCAGGGACACATGACTAGGGTGGCGCCGGTCATTTTACTCGCGGGGCAGGCCTTCTTCTGGGGCGGAGAGCGCGAGTGATCCTTGCTCGACGTCCTCTGGGTTTCCACCGGCCAGGGGTTGCGCTTCAGCATCCCTTTCGACGGCGGCAGCAGAGCTTTCAGGGTTCCCGGGTGGGGCTTGTGTGTTTCCAAAAAGGGGTCCCCATCCTATGATGGGCGTCCCGAGTAAAACATGGTCCTCCCCAATTGCCGGGACTGGTGTCCCACTTCGGGTCCAATCTTGCATGCGTCGGTCTCGGGCTTGCCTGAGGCTTTCTTGGGCGACTGCTTCGCTACTGACCGCGGCTGCGGCTCTCGCCTCGGCGTGGGCGGCTCGGATCTGCTGTAACCTTACTGCGAGCTCTGCTTGCTCGGCTCGATGGGTCTGTTCCCTCAGAAGGTTGGCTTGCTCATCAAAGAGTTGGTCCAGGGCTGCTAGGTATGTAGCCACTTGGTACAGAGGGCTTTCTTCGTGGCGACGCCGCTCCAGGTTTCTCATGCGTGCTTCCCAGACTGGGGTCCTGATGGCCGGCGGGAAGAACTTCGCTGGCGTGGGGGCGAGGTGTCCTTCAAAAATCCGGCACAAGTAACGGAGTGCTTTCCTGATGGCCAAGGGGTAGGTGTCTAGGTGTCTAAACCCTGTGGCGGTCGCGCGACAGGGCTGGATGTCGGGGTAGCGGTTGCTCCTGGCGATGACCAGGATCACCCTACAGCGAAGGGTACCATGGTGCTCGTACTCTCGGCTGTAGTACCTTGGACGTTCTGTAACGCCAAGGTCCTCCAGGGTGTTGATTAAGAGGCTGGGAAATCCAGGTGTAGCTTGGCAATCGCCCTGGGTCCATCCTTCCTCAGCCATCTGAAACAGAAATAGGGTAAACAACCTGGTACAGGTGCAAAAGGGAGTGGACGATATTTATTATTACAACAGGGGTGGTACAGTTTTCATAGATGCGTGGTCATTAGGGTAGGGTTTTAGCTAGGGGTGCTAATCCTATCATGGGGATTCTTCCTCGGCCCTGATAGAGCGCTTCTTTATTGGAAGGAACCGATCCATCTCGTTTTCGGTCTGAGTACCCTTATCCCAATGGGTTTCCATAGGTTCTTCTTCTTCTTCCTCGATCCATCCACCTATTCCGTTGCGGTTTTCGTACTCTTGCATCTGGACTTGGAGGGCGGCTAAGGAGTACTCGGCGTTTGCGGCTCTTGTCCGTTGTTCCTCCAGCTCCTAGGTTATCTTTTCAATCCTATGGATTAGCTGCTTCAGTTGTGCCGCCTGTTCGCGGTAGAGTGCATCCAAGCCAGTGAGGTAGATGGACAGGTGGGAGACCGTGTCTTCCAGGTCTTCTTCTTCTCGTCCAAGTCCCCTCATTCGGGCAATCCAAGTGCGCCCTCTTCCCTCAGCGGGTGGGAAAAATCCCATAGGAGTCCGCTGAAGGTGGTGCCTGTAAAGCACACGCAGTCGTCGCAAGGCTTTACGAGCGGCCTTTCGATAGGTGTCGGGGAAGCGGAAACCAGTGGTGGAGATGAACCAAGGGTCCACATCAGGGTAGCGGGTGCTTTTCTCCACAAAAACCATTACGTCGCACCGAAGGGTGCCTCCGGCGATGTACTCACGGTAGGCGTACTCCGGTGGTTCCATAATCCCGACGCGTTCCAGGCTGAGCAATAGCAACTTGGGGAGGCCGGGCTCTGCGTGGCAGATTCCGCTAACCCATCCATTGCCAGCCATCTGGAACAAGGCAAAGACCAGTGGTGAGTGTTTGTGCAGAAAATTTCTGAATCGGGACAAGTTCTAGGGCCTGAAAAGGGGTCTCGCTCCTAGGGTCACGTCCTACTGCCAGCCTACGGCTCTGATACCACCTGAAGCGTCCCCCCCCATCAGGGAAGACTTAAAAGCGTTAATTTATCAGTCCCAGGTGGCTGATAACACTTTTATTACAACAGGTGGTACATCACCGTACAACTCTTCGCGGTAATGGGCAGTGAAGCGCCACTATCGCGAGGATTACAACTAAAACCCACACCACTACACTAGTTACGAAAAGAGAATCATCAGAGTCTTGCGCCATGCGGAATCCAACGGTGGCCTCAACCACAGGCAAGACTGGGTGCAGGACGAAACCCTACTTGTTGTCTTCGGGGACGTAGTCTGGGTCTTCCACTGTAAAAATAGGAATGTGGTGAGTACGAACGTATTCAGCAAGTCCAATCACACCCACGGAGGGGGTATAACAGAATTTAATGCAAAGGACAATCCAAGGGTACGGTTAGGGTTTATTTTGCGGAAAACTCGGTTACAAGCAAGGGTTCATTTCGAAAACATTTTCAAAACAAGTTTTCCAATACCAAGGAGCACACGATGTTGATCCACACAGGATCCAAGTTTTAAACTGCTACCGGACTCCCCGTCCGCCGTAGCACACGGCACAACTGCCGGACACTTTCCAAACAACTCACACCAGCCCATCCATTCCCAGAGAGAAACACTAGTTATGTGACCACACCATAACTTGCCCAGTACCGTGGGCACGGCTATTCGAATAGATTTTCAACTCTGCAGAGGTGTGCAACTTTACCCACAGGTGGGGTACCACAGCACGAACACCTTAGTGCCGGTGCAGATCCCAACAAAGCCATTACCCACCTTAGCTAGACCTGACTAGCCATCACGGGATCCATCAAGGGGTCATTCGACCTACCACCGAGGTTTAACCAGGGCATAAGTCACACAGAGCTTATCCCCTCTCCTTGACTACCCGTTGCTCTCAGCTCTCCTGATGACTATCAGGCTAACTAGTGGGATTTATGCTAAGCCGCTGCCCATACAACGGTCAAGTGGTTCGCACGACAAGAAGCTAGGTGAGATGTCACATCAACTCGGTCCTTAGGGGTGACAAGATGGATATCTCCCTTCCTTGCTCAACCACACAGGTACGAGCACACCAACGGCAATTCACACAGAAATGCCATCCATCTCGTCTAACTCACTTTTCAAAACCACATTTTATCCCTTCCCACACATACACACACTTTCTTTGCGAAACCAGGTGGTCAAGGTATGGTTATCACAAGTAGGGGTGGCTATCCTACCATGTTTTCAGCACGCAAAACCATGCAATTTTATAAAACGGGCCACTGGGTTGTGTTTATAAAAACTAGGACAAAAGTATGCATCAAAGGGCGGAATTGAACTTGCCATCGTCAAACCCTTGCGGGAGGTCTTGATCGAAGCACTGTCCCTCGGGTTCGGGGTCGCAAAACTGGTCCTCGGGTGCTTGGTCGCAGTCGGGAACTCCTTCGTTCACTCCGTGTCCTACGACGCAAACAAACAGGCATACCATCAAGCGAAAGAACTAAAAGCTTTCATCGTTGAGCTTGAATCGGAATTAATTTAGTTACGGAGTTAGGGGTGATATCTCCGGGTGGTTTCTTAATGGCATGGCTAAAACTATACTAGAAGTGGAGTGGTAAAGTTTCGGATCAATCGGAGGTTGTTTCGCACATAAAATGACGAGTCAAAGAGGGTTCGGGTGGTTAAACAGGGTTCTAGGGGTCTATTCGTAAGTATCTGGAAAAAGTAAGGGCCTATTTGTAAATCCTAGAAATACCCCGAGCATGCAAAAAGGTGTCAAGTGCATCTAGGTTTATGCATCGAGGGGTTTGGTTTGAAATAACGGGGAGAGCAGGGCTTTGTTTGCAAAAAGGGAGTGGATGGGGGGTTCCTTTGGGAAAATAGAAGAAAGGGGGGGGGTTTTGGGCAAACGGCCCTCTCTTCTTCCTCCTGCCGCAGGAAACAGGGGAGGGGGAAGGGGGCTCGGCGCCGGCCCAATCCCGGCGGCCGAGGCCCGGGGCGGCTCGAGCGCGTGGGGGAAAAGGGAGAGGGGGGCGCGGGGAACCAGTTCCCGGCCTCACCTCGGGCCGAGGCAGCGCGTAGGGGCGGGGCGACGGGGGCCGGCGGCGGTGGCCGCGGGAGCTTGGCGGGGCGGCGCTGGGCGTGGGGAAGGGAAGGGTTAGGCGGCGTGGCGGGTTGTGGGGATGCCGGAGGTGCCCCTCGGCCCTTCTTATAGGCGGCCGAGGTGGGGATGGCCGGGGGGCGGCAGAGGCCGGGGCGGAGCGCCATTAATGGCGCTTCGGCCCTTCGCGCGTGTCGTGTTGCGGCGTGCGGCGAGGCCGGTGTCAAGCACGTGGAGGAGGAGGGGCCGGGGCTGTGCGCACAGGGGCGGCGCGGGCGGCGAGGTGGGGTGCGGCAGCGGCGGGCGGCGCGTAGTCACGGCTCGGCCGTGCGCGCGGAGCGACGGGCGGCACGGCGGGCGGCGCGGCACGCAGTGCACGCGCGTGCGCGCGCGTGGGCGCGGGCATCCGGCGTGGCGCGGGCCAGGGGAGGGGGGGCGGCCGGTGCTCAGGAGCTGGGCGGCGCCCGGGAGCAGACGAGAGAAGGGAGGAGAAAACAGGAAGGGAGGAAGAAGAAAAGGAAAGGGAGGGAAAGAAGAAAAAGGGAAAAGAAAGAAAAGGAAAGGGGAGGAAAAAGAAAAGGAAAAAGGGAAAGGAAGAGAAATAGAGAGAAAAGAGAAAAGAAAAAGAGGGAGGAAGAAGTGCCGGCGCCGGTCGCGGCGGCGACCGCGGCCGGTCGGCCACGCGCGGGGGAGCGCGCAGCGCGAGGAGAAAAAGGGGTTGCGTCGGCGTTGATTGCGGAAAGTGGTCGCGCGTGAGCGGTGCGGGATGGGACGGCGGTCAAGCCCGCTGTCGGTCGAAAAGAGTTAGGGTTAGGGTTTTGCCGGCGAATGACTTTTAAATGATGCTCTCTAGCGCGTGATTTATCTTGGTGTATTTTCAGGGCATCACAGTGCAGTATCTGTTGGCAAAGGACACAAAGCCTCTGCTTCATCCTGTGCAGTTATGTTTTTTGATGCGTCCTCGGCTCTTTTCTTTCTAGTCAGTTCATCAAGTTTCTGCCATTGCTTGTTAAATTTTTGCTGATTCGTTTCCTTGCATAGCCTCTTGAACATATCCATAAGGTGCTTGTTCTTGAATTGCCTGAAAAAGTTTGCACCGATATGTCTCATGCACCACCTACTGCGAACATCACGCCACTTGGGCGGCTCTCCGGTCTCCACACACCCCTGCTGCAAATCTAGTATTGCCCTCAGTATGCCGACGTGACGATCATGAATCAGGCAGACATCTTCCCTGTCCCGAACGACTGCAAGCTTAACCCGTTCCAAAAACCAGTACCAACTGTCTGTGTTCTCACTCTCAACAAAAGCAAAAGCAACAAAAAACAATTGATTGTTTCCATCCACTCCAATAACTGTCAGCATTTGCAATCTATACTTTCCTGAGAAAGGTCCCGTCGATGCACAGGAGAGGCCGGCAGTGATTGAATGCGTTAATGCATGGACCCAAGCTGAAAAAGACCCGCTGCAATGTGTAGGGCGGACCTTCTCCTCTGTCTAGAGTTTTCAGGTCATAATAGCTTTCAGGATTTCTCTGACATAGGACGGCCAGCAATCGAGGAACATTATCATATGCAGCCTTGAACGTACCAAATCTCATCTCCAACACCTTTTGTTTTGCACTCCACGGCTTGCTGTACGAGATGGTATACTTGTACTTTTCCTGAATATACCTGATAATAGATTTTGGTTCATATGACAAGTTCTCTACTATTGTCCCGTACATCTCATTCGCGATGTATTGCGACGTGAGGTTGCGATGGGTCTTCTGCACCCCAGGCAAATGACAAATATGCTGAGTGATAATGGGGCATTCCCAGTAATCTTTCCATTTACCCTTATAGGCATGCACCCGCCACGGACAGCCCTTCTTCACACATACCACATCGTACTTACGAGATTTGCACTCGACTGTTTTAAACTCTCGCATAAGAGAGAGACCAGCACTTAACAGCTTCCTTCACCTCTTCAGTTGAGTGGTACCTCGCACCCTGAATAATTTCATTCTCCCTGCAATCCGAAGGCTGGCTAGATCCATCATTTACGACAAGATGACTGAAATCGCTGCTTACCCAATCTTCAGGCACATCATCGTCATCATCAGACGAATCAGCATTCATTGCTTCGTCCAATTCACGTTCTTCGTCTTGCAGCTGTTCAACAATGAAGGGTATGTTCTCCCCCTCATCAGCCACGCATTGAGGTGCTGCGGTGCCACCTACCTTAATGTTTGCCTCCTCAACTTCTTCATCAATATTTTCATCTCTCGGAGCAGCTTCAATGTTTATCAAAGGGTTCTGGTGCACACTGACAAGAAGTACCAGTGGCCATTGCCAATGACTTGCATTTTGCAGATAAGTTAACCAGTCCTCGTTGCTTGCAAATGGCATCAGCTCCCAGATCAAAGCGTGAGTGGTACGATTTATGACGCATTGAACACTCACAGTGTGTGTCTCCTGATTAATCCTTAATCCCCTCATTAACCAGTTGCATAGGGATTCAAATGTCCTCTCGTGCGGTCTGGTAATTTCTCTGACCGCACAGTTGAATTCACTTAAATCTACCCCATTTGGCCCATAAATCACATTTTCTTATCCGTAATATATACTGAAAATACCCTTCTCGGAAGACATATCTGAAAATACCGCACAGTTGAATAAACTAGTTATACTACGTATTAATACACAACGACGACCATAAGTTTCAGCGATTCTCAGATTATATTTTACAAATTCTAAACTATTCAGAACATAAATTATACTAAAAATAAATAAAAATACTAAAAACTATTCAAAACATAACTACTCTAAGAAATATTTCCTAAATTATAGTTATTTTGAAGTAAATATACGGCTAGAATGAGAATATACCTCCAAATCGACGTGTGAACAGGGCTTCGCCGCTTCCTCTTCTCTCTTCCTCTCCTCTCTTTCTTTTTTTTCTGATTTTTGCTGGATAAAAAAAAAATTTTGGGGCAGATTGGGACTTATATAGCCGGGGGGACCTCCCGCCTGACTAAAGGGCAGGATGCCCCTCAGGACAACATCCCGCCCTTTGGGTGGGCGGGATGCCCCCGTAGGCTCCGCAGGGACCTATTCGCAAATAAGAAATTCGCGAGGAGGCCCTCGGGGAACCTCCCGCCCGCTGGATGGGCAGGAGGTTTCCTCCCGCCCGATCAGCGGGCGGGAGGTACCTATTTTTTAAAATGTTCCCCACCGGCACCCCTTTTCCCAATTTTATTTTTTTATCCTTTTTTAAAAAAAAGTGGTGTTTCCGTAGTGGGCTGTCCGACCCACAAGGCCGAGTTATCACATCAGGGTCCTTGATGTATACTCTTTTTCTTTTTTTTTTGAGGACAATGCATATAGCTGCTCCGCTTCCAAAAATGTTAAAAGCCGCGCGCCGGTCTTTGTAGCAAGCTGTTTCAGTTCCAAATTATGTGATTAGGATGCCTGGACCATACATGTGATTTGGATAATGTTTTTTTTTAATTACACAGTACAACTCAGACACTCACAACGTACGTAGATTCATCTCTATAAACGCATATACGCAAACCATACCTCTGTGAGTAGAGCTGGAACTTGGACCGTGCTATTTTTAGGCAGGCTGCAGCACGGCCTTTTGGCACGACCTTAAGCACGGCATGGCACGAAAAATTTTAGACCGTGACGGCACGACACAAACACAAGACCGTGCTGTGCCTAGTGTCTTACACAATGGGCTGTATGGCACGACCCGTATTTTGGGTCATGCTTGGCCAGCACGGTACGAAAATGGTCCATCAATTTGTGTGTAGCCAGTTATTCTAATATCAATCAATTTATACTACTTTCTAATTAACAATTATTATTCTTCAATAGAGTTATTAAAAAGATGATTTTTCTTTTTTATATACAGAAATCTTTCTAATTAACAATTGTTATTCTTCAATAGAGTTATTAAAAAGATAACTTTTCTTTTTTATATACAAAAATCTTTTCATATAGCGACAAGTATTTAAACATACATGTTCCGTAGAACGATAACTGTAAAATATACTGAGAGATCGTGCTTGGGCTGGCACGGCACGAAGACGTGCCAGTGTGCCGTGGGCCGTATTTGGATCTAGTAAAAAGATTGTTGTGCCGTTGTGGCCCGGCACGATGTGGCATGAGGCATGAGAGGGCCGAGGCGGGCCGACCCAAATCCCACATGAGTATCTTCGAAAGCTGAGCTGGAAAATCCTTGAACAGACGCCTCGTTGTAGACAGGAACATCATTAAATCTTAAAAAATTCGCTCACACGGAGAATCGACTCCAAGATCTCGGATACTACCAAGACTCTTTTAACCACTGAGCTAGTCTGCTAAACTCTGCGCTGAACGGTCGATGAGAACCGGAACGCTGTCGATCTAGCAACAAAAGGTCGTGGACAGGTAGCTGGTCTAAACCGTTGCATAGGAATCTTAGAATATATATTGAATTTCTAGGATCCTACACTACATTTGATCAACTTTGGCATACCACACTACTTATGCAACCTAGGAATCTGACAAGAGGGTTGCTTGCTCGTATGACTTGGCATGTCATCTATGTGATCGGCACTCCTCGACCTCCTTTCCTTTTGGCTTATCATTGGCTCCCCTCAGGGCCTAATTCGGTCCAGTATATATATTTTCTAAAACGTTTCTGATTTGCGCCTGCGCTGCGAGACGCTCTGCTCCGCTCCAGCCGTCGCCTGCGCCTGAGCCAGCCGCTCCTGCTCGCGCCTGCGCCTGCGCCTGCTCCAGCGCGCGCGCTCGCTCCGCCCGCACAGCGCAGAGGGAGGGAGGCAGCAGAAAATGAGCGCCGCCGGTGGGAGGGAATGGAGAGAGGCGCAGGTGCGGTCCGTGTGTACCTCGGCAGGCGCCAGGCGTGGCGGAGGAGAAACTGGGAGCCGTGCAGCCTGTGGGGGATCAGCGCCGGCGCGGGAAGCAACGGCCACCTCGCGTCGGAAGGCGGCTGCGGCGTCCGATGGGGAAGCTGCTGGGAGCACGATGCAGAGAAGGATGCGGAACAGCTGGACCCCACCTCGGTTCGTGCGGTGTTATCCTATCGGGAGCCGGTAGCTGCTGGGGATAGCCTAACGCCCGCAGCTCCCGATGCGCTGGACATGCTCATGCTGCTGACTAGATAGAACCAGTAGATTCGTCTCCCGAATTAGCCTCCATATATACAATTAATTTTATAATTAATTTATCTTTAATACGTCTAATTAGTAATCAAACATTCGATATGATAGAAACTTTGATCCCTGAAACCAAACATCCTTAAACCTGGCCCTATTGACCCATCCAAGCAGGCCAGTTCTGCAGTCTGCACCATGCAAGTCTGCCTAGGTCCTAGTGCACCATACCAATCACAACCATAGCCACCAAAACTCTGATCCAATCGTAGTCTCAAACTTAGCCCTTGTTCGTGGTCACCATGATCAAATCCAGCGTTTGAATCACCAAAAAATGAGTTAAAATATTCACATTAACTATCCAAGAATAGATCTGTCTACACATCCGAAATATTGGGGATTCCTCATTTCTACAAACACAAAAAATGGATGGATTTACAAGAACATGCACGCTGCTTGCAGCGTGGCAATATGGGCTGGGTGGGACTGGGAGAGATTCCCTCGTCAACCATCCGGCTCCAGTTCCGTTTCCTCCACGCGACTGCAGAAGCCGCCTCCTACTATCACCACCCGGTCAAATGGAGCTGCGCTGAGACCGGCTCACCCAGTTCCACTCCATCAGCAGCGCTGAGATCTAGGAAGGGCATGTTGGACTTGCCGAACGGGAGCCCAGACCAGTCACGCGGCGGCGCGCTGGTGCGGGAACCGCGGCGTCGGCACAACGAGCGGGTCGCGGCCCTCCTGCATCTTGCGCAGCCGATCCGGGATGGTGTCGTCGAACAGCCGCGACCCGGGGTTCTCGGCGTAGCACACGTAGTAGCACCCCACGCACGCCTGCGGCAGCGCCATGCCGATCCGGGTCATCAGGTACCCGACGAAGAAGGCCAGCAGCGACACGGTGGCCGTGTAGTGCCGGTGCGTGGCGAACGCCCAGGACCCCGCCATGGCCACGCACAGCGCGCCGCTCGTCACGCCCGTCAGGAAGCACACCGAGCTCGTGATGTCCGAGTCCACCAGCGCCGCCATCCCCGGCAGCGCCTCGAACTGCCCCCAAGTGCTCCGCGACGCCTGCACGAACCCCCGCCCGTACGCCGCGATCTGAAACACCACACCAACAAAATCATCAGCTTGCTTGTCAGTGCCAATCGCATCGCCAATTGAAGAAGGAAGGGAAAATGGACCCGCGATCTGAACAGAACTCACATGGACGAAGGCCCAGCTGTTGCCGAAGCTGAAGATGCCGTTCATGACGTGGAGGCAGCAGTGCGCGCAGGAGAACATGAACTCGTCCTCGCCCTCCAGGAGGTTGAGCCCGCGCGCCAGGATGCGCAGCGCCTCGATGGTGGGCACGAAGAGCGACCCCAGGCAGGCGCTGCCGAGGTTGTAGCTCAGCGCGCGCTGGAAGCTGAACTGCACGCTCGACTGCATGCCGCGCAGGTAGTAGAGCGCGATCACCCGGCTCGCCGTCAGGTTCGCCACGTTCCGCATCACCTCCGCCGTCCACATCAGGCTCAGCACCAGCGCCAGGATCGTCAGCCCGGGGAACCGGAAGTTGACGGCGCCGATCACCGCCACGCACCATACGGAGATCCACACGAACCCGGCCGCCACCATCAGGTACGCGGGGCCGTTCAGCCCGCGGAACTTGTCCACCGGCTGCACGGCGCGCTCGAACACCCGCGCCGTGAACCCCACCCGGCGCGTCACCCAGCACGCGTACAGCCCCGTGCCGATGGAGAACACCACCATGGCAACGCCGAGCCCGACGGTGGCCAGCATCGAGAAGCACATGAGCAGCGCGCCCACGCCCAGGGTGACGGCGAAGCTGGACCAGAGGATGACGCGCACCATGGCGCGCGGCCACGCGCGCACCGCCTTCTGCCACGCAAAGGCCAGCACGATGCTGAGCACCACCGTGCCCTCCACGGGGAGCAGCCAATCGCGCAGCAGGCTGCGCTCGCGCCGTGCGTTACGGGACCGCGGATTCCGAGTGTTGTCATGGACGGTCTTGAACACGAAGAACCCCATGGCGAACCCCGCCGCGGCAAGGTGGAGCAGGAAGACGCACAGCGTTATGCAGTTGGTGTACTTGTGCGAGTTGAGCGACGGAAGCGGACCCTGCAACGACAAATCAGTTACTCAGCTCGTCAGCTCAACTGAACCAGAATGTCAATAGCAGCTACAGATTGTCAGCTTCAAGCTTAGATTACCGATAAGTCGCATTCAGATTCAGAGATTCGATTCCAAGCATTGGTACATTCTTGAGCATATTTTAGAGGAAATATTAGTACCTATGAATCATGCATGTGTAGCTAGTTAACCAAAGCTATAAGTTAGGCGGCATTGTGTCAAGCACTACCACCTACGATCCTTTTCTATTGTGGCAGGTTGAGCACCTTGGTTCCTTATTAAATTGCTTTTGGCGTTCACCTCAAAAGAAAAACACAAGCCGGTTGTGATGTTGGATATTCCATCACGCATTATTGGCTTGCTGCCGTGTGCTATGTGGAAGCTCCATAATTGAAGAACCTAAGCCTAAAATGGGCACATAAAGATTACCTTTCTTTGATCCTTTTAGCATCTAACATATCTGCAAATATCAACAACACAACTTGCAAAGCTGCATGTTAACTACTCTTTCGCCCATCCTAATCTAAACCAAACTATCAGCATCAGACTATTCTTTGACCCTCTTTTACAGCTATTTCTTTTGCAGTACTTTCAAATCCGTACTGTCAATGTAGCATAGTGATAGAATAATTCTGTGATTCTTTGAAATGTAGTGTTGTGGTAGAATAATTCAGCAAGCAAGCTGCAAGCAAGCATGAACTCCCAAAGGTCAGAAGTACAGGGCACCGCCAATACACTAAACCAACTGGTACCAAACAAAATTATTGTACTGCCCTCCTAGCCTACCAACCAGCTTGAATTGATACAGTCGGATCGCAATCAAGCACGCCCACATGTCCTAAAAGGGCCGAGGCAATCCCACTATTTAAACCGAAAATCCTAATCAATTAGATCGAGGTTTTATTTTATATCAAGAATATAGGCAATTGGGATTGGACATTTCTTTCTACCTGCTGTGGGGCCAGCGGGACGGGCTGGTACGCCGCCACCTGCGGCGGCGGCTCGACGGCGCCGGAGGCCACGGAAATGGGCGGCGGCGGCGCCTGCGTGGTGACCTGCAGCGGCGCCAGCGGGCGCTGCGCCTGGAGCCTCGACACGGGCGGAGGCGGCGCCTGGTCCACGACGACCACCTTCTCCACCGCCTCCGGCGCCGCTCCCCTGTCTCGCGCGGCCTCCTGCCGCGGCGGCGCCTGCAGACGCGTCACAGGCATGGAGTCAGCACTCGTCAAAGCCCACCAGCCGCGCCCGTGGCAGAGCGGCGGCCAGAACAAGCGAGCAACGGGCGTTACTCGACAAAGGGACGATCTTTTCGGGGAGCAAAAGGAAGAAAGAAACGTACGGCGTTCTCGGCGGCGCCCATGACGCCCCGCTGCTCCCGGCCGCCGGAGAGCACAGCCGCGGCCTCGACGCCTTGTTCCTCCTGGCGGAATGGAGAAGTAGACGAGAGGAATGGAACGGGTGGACGGCTGGTGGTATGGAGAACTGGGGGAGGAGGGAGGAAAGGGGAGGCGGGCGAGGATTTGGCTGGGGGTAACTTGGTGGCGTTGGCGACAGCAGGAGGGAGGGAGAGAGAGAGAGAGAGGAGAAGGAGGCGAAACTGCGAGAGCCCAATCTGTGACCGTTGGTGTGGCCTTTTCGCTCGTGAGGTGGCCTCGCGCGGGGTCGTGGTGGGGCCGGCGTGGCAGTGGGCGCGTGGGCAGGGTCCGCGGTGCGCCCCCGTGCTCCTGTGGGCGGCCCTGTGGCGTTTACGTTTTGTTTAGTAGGGAGTTAATTTTTAAGCTCTCTTTCTCTCTCTCTCTCTCTCTCTCTCTCTCTCTCCTCGTCAGCAGCTCGGGAGAGTGGCTGTGCTGTGTGCTCGAGAGCAAATTGACTTTTTTTTCTCACCCTTTCTACGGAGTAGCATTTGGATTTGGAATTGGTTTTCTTGGGCCCCTGGGTTGTCCACACGTTGAGCACGCAAGGGAGAATGGCCATTTGCCCGGGGAGCTTTTACAGTCAGCCACTCCGATCTCCAGCAGCCTGCGTGTGTATGGTCCACGTGGGCCTGGGGCTGCCTGCCACCTTCAAAGCCTGGGGGCCCGGGGCCACATCCGTCAGTCAGGGTGGTCGTGCACCTTTTGGGCCTTTTAACCCAGGACGAGATGCGTGACGTCGGCGTCTTTACCCTTTTCACCGTGCCAGTAGGAGTGACAGAGAGGTAAAATCGCCATTATGTCCTCATCATGCCTGCGGTTGTCATCAAAAGCATCGTCATGTCCTCATCACTCGATGATTTGGGATCCGGGTGATCATCAGCACGGTCTTGTCTTTTTCATCCCCCGTGCTCTGCTCTGCATTTTACTAGTAGTTTCTAGTGTAAAAACAGTCAGAGCGTGTGTGAGAGAGAAACAGAGAGAGAGAGAGAGAGAGAGAGAGAGAGGGGGAGGGAGGGAGGGAGGATACTACCATGAGGTCCAGGCGAAGTCAACGCTAAAAACACGTGCAAAAAAGAAGGGGCAGCATCTTTGACGTCTGAACTCTGACGTGCCCGAAAGAAACAGCACGTTTGTTTGGAGCAGGCAACCGACATGGCTGCAGAGCTCTGCACCCCAGAAGATCACGCCCGGATCAGTCCCGGCGACCTGATACGCGTCCAACTGTCAGACTGCCAGTCCGCCGCCGTGCGAGGAAGCCATTGCAGACTTGCAGTCTTGCTTGCGGAGGAAATACAAACCCAAAGGACGGCGTCTTGGCGACGCTGCGCATCGCCGTCGTGCGGATGCGATGCGATGCCCAGGAGATGGCTTGCTTGATCCTCCCGCGGGGCGTGTGGCGCGGGCTTCGCCCCTGTTCGACCGTCCGATGCCGCATGGAACTGTGCCAGGCGAGGGCCCTGGCGGCGCCGGAGATAAAAAGGAGACCTGAATGTTCCTGAATCCCTGGTGGCGACGCGTCTCGACGGGGAAGACGGCGACGGCGAAGGCGACGCCTCGCTCTTGGCCAATGGCGCCATTTTCCCGCATGGGTTCGGGTCTTCGGGATGTTTCGAGGTTAAACTTTGCGCGATGTTTTGGAGGCAGGTTGCCTAATTTTTCATTGACATTGTTGATTCGTTGCTTCGCTTCACACTTTCACATAACCCAGCTAGTTCCATTCCATGTCATGAAGATTTTTTTTTTGAAAAAAAATGCGTCCCTGCTTCCTGATACTAGCGCCAAGTCCCGGCAAGGTTCAACGGCCGAAAACACGTGCAGAAAGAGAAAGCATCTTGAGATGTTCAAAAGGAATGGCACGTTTGGAGTAGGTAACCGACATGGCTGCAGAGCTCGGCAGCCCAGAAGATGCATGGATGAGCCTCTTGGACCGAGCAGGCCTACTTTGACCCGGCCTGGCCTGCGCCCAACTGTCCGTCGTCCACCGTCAGGCAAAGTCCATTGCAGCCTCGCAGAGGAAGGAAACCTCACTGATTGGACCCTGCACGTCATCACCATCATCCTGTCCTGCATGCACACGCGATGCCCAGCTCCAGCGGATGCTCGCCGTCGGAGAGCATGTGGCACGCGCGAACTCGCCGCCGTCCGGCCGTCCGACGCGCGTACCGGCGGCAATGGCCGCATCGAATCGCCAGAGCAAGCCTTGACAGCGACTGGGAATGGGATAGTTTTCATTGCTCACGATTCTGATGCAAAAGACGACGGAGATAAAAGAAGATTTTGGGTGATCCACTCTGAATCCGTGATGGCGATGCGTGTCGAAAGAGACGACGGCGACGGCGACGGTGACGGCTCGCTCACGGTCTTTGGTCACCGGGGACCCTTCTAGACTCTTGATGCGCGTTTGTGCCTAGACCAAATCTGGGGCGTACAGTACATGGAGATTCGATGGATGGGAGAATTTAGGAGTTGTTCATCGATGTAGGTCGTGATCCGTGTCAAATGTGTGTGGATGTCAAGTCCGGTGGAGACGTGAGATTGAGCGAAGGCGTCACGGGCAGCTAAGGTCCGAGTCACGCTGATTAATGGCTGATGGCACCATTTACCGGACGGGATCAGAGTTTAACTGGGTTCAGGCCTCTCCTGAATGGTAAGTGTGGGCTGGGCCAAAACCAATCCATGGTCTTTATTACTCTGATTTTTTTCCCGGTGCCGCCGCCTTTCGGTTTTCATGTGACCGTCCAAAGCCTGGCCCAACAGCGCCCGAAAAGGAGGCCTCGTAATTTTTCCAGAATTCCTCGTACCAAACAGCCAAACACGGCATATGTATTCTTTTTGTGTGTGTGTGGAATGCGTTTCAGACAAAAAGAAAGAGAAAACCTGTGCTCTGTTATCTTAAAGCTCTATAGTAGACTACTGTGGGCACGTGGACCTGTCTCATTGCTTGTCGTAGCACCCGGGTCCCGTCTCACCAAGGCACCTCCAAGCCGAGCGCCTGGGCGGGGTGTCGGTGGCCGGCAGTGGCACGGGAGCTGGCCCCTCCGCGCCACACCGCGATCTCGTCAAAACTGACGTGATCTTCGGCGGCAGGTCGCGCGCGCCGGCCGCCGCCTCGTCCGTTTGCCGGCTGCTCCCGCCGTCCCTCGCTTCGATTCGATTCACCCGGTGGCATGGCATGGCGTGCGCCCACCCCGCCGCTGCGGATCAGGATGATAAGCTGCAGGCTACCATCGCGTAACGGCTCTGCGGCGACCCAACCGCGTGACGCGCGAGATCGAGGGCTGGTGTGCCGTCGCACGCCACGACAGACATCGCCGGGCGGCAAGAGAGTTAGCGGAGGTAGATAGATAGCCCCAAGCTTGCACGCGCACGCGATTGCGGCGCGGGGGCAAGGCTCGGGTTGATGTGCACGGGACCTGTTTCCATTGCGGGGCGCGCCCCTATCTTGATATCCCGCGCCTTGGCAGGATTAAGTATTTTAGCAGGTTACTTATCCATCTTTCTAATACCAAAAATTAAGTATTTTAGCAGGATTGCCACAGCGTGCCTAACTTGTGGCGCTCAAAACGGCCGCCACATCTGCGGCGGAAAAAGTGTGGCGCGCCGTGGCGGGTTAGACGGCACTCCAAACAGCCCTTAAGTATTTTAGCAGGTTACTTATCCATCTTTCTAATACTAAAAATTAATATTTTGATGATTGGAGGTGCTCCAGCAAATTACCAATCAAATCTCTAATACCTAAAATATTTAAGCAATCACCAAAATACCCTCACCTCCACCCTAAATAAAAGGTATTTATCTCTTTACCTATTTTTGGTGATTAAATTTTGGTAGTACGCCGCACAACTATTATCAAAAATATAAAAGTAGTTATTAATAATGAAGAGAGTGTGTGTTTTTAGCGTGAGATACGAGTAATTTATTGGAGATCCTCTTATCTTCGGGACCAGAGCCTGTGTTCGCAGCACGCACGTGTACAGATATATGTTTGTTCGGTTGTGTCGGTGTCCGGATACGATGGCCCATAGCCATGTTCTGAACATAGCGCGTGGCACTCCTTGTGTGCAACTCGCGTCAGTTCAGAGGTTCGTTTGGAGCAAGGACTATGCAGGTAATGCAGCTCTTGAGGTACTCCAAGGCTAACGTGGCGGTGCCATAAAAGTGAAGACTGTCCAGAGAATTTCGTTTTTAGTTCGATACACCACTGAAGAACTGCACAAACGCTGCCAATCATTGACGCAGTGACTCATTGAGACGATGGGTGTGGTCCGTCAGCATGGGAAGGAGTGGAGACAAACAGAGCTGCGAATGTCAGAAGATATTTCAGCCCCACCAAGAGCATAAACATCCACAGAAAAAAAACAGCAGCAAACTACAGAGCCCTTGCAATCAAACTGTAACTGTGAGCTTCCAGTTCCAGCCACGCAACACGCAGTAAACACAAACACACGACCTGTCGGCTTCAGAGTTCAGAACTTGAGTTGAACAACAGTCAACAGAGCATGGCTCAATCTTTTATAAGCCTTGGGAAGGCACGGCTTGTGTCTCCGGGCTCCAGCCTCCCTGCTCCCTCTCCTCTGGGTCCTTGCAGAGAGCCATGAAGAAGCTCACGGCACAGGTGCCAGTGCTAGCGGCGGCGGCAGCTCATATCCTGCTGCTGACGCTGCCGGCGGCGCAATGCTACTGGCTCAACCCGGAGATCTACGACGCCGGCGGGCTGAGCCGCCGCGCGTTCCCGGAGGGGTTCGTCTTCGGGACGGCCGCGTCGGCGTACCAGGTCGAGGGGATGGCCAAGCAGGGAGGCCGGGGGCCCAGCATCTGGGACGCCTTCATCGAGGTGCCAGGTAAGAAGTTGCAGAGTAGCTTACCATGTATCAAGAAGAAATGGTAGCACTGATATACTTGGAATTGCTGTGTTCTTGTGTTGGCAAAAAGGGACGATCCCTAACAATGCCACGGCAGATGTGACGGTCGACGAGTATCATCGGTACAAGGTGTGTCATACACTGTATAGGCATTCTGAATTTCTGATCACTGTGGTTTGGTGGTGTCCTTGTTTGATGCCTGATGGATGCTCTTTGAGGTGTAGGAAGATGTGAACATAATGAAGAACATGGGCTTTGATGCGTACCGGTTTTCGATCTCTTGGTCTAGGATTTTCCCAAGTAAGTGTAAGTGTGCTCCCTTTTTAGAATTTTCTTGGGTCAAGGGAATTTGTGATGTAGAATTTTGCATAAAATTTAGATGGAACTGGTAAGGTGAACCGGGAAGGAGTGGATTACTACAACAGGCTCATAGATTACATGATTCAGCAAGGTAAATTTCTCAACTGGATTCACTAATAACCTTATAAAGAAAACAATCTTTTGTGTCAGATTACTGTTTTATGATTCCTCAAAAAAGATTCTTGGCCTACTTTATTTTTTTATAAAAAAATTGACTTATGGTTCTGTTTCCGTACCAGGAATCACCCCATATGCAAACCTCTACCACTATGATCTCCCATTGGCACTCCATGAGCAGTACCTCGGCTGGCTTAGCCCAAAGATTGTGTAAGAATTTTAAACTAGGAACTGGGATATCAAATTCCAACTCATTCAATCGTGTGACTAACACAACTGTATATTGCACTCACGGAGGGAGGCGTTTGCAGACTACGCCGAATTCTGCTTCCAGACATTCGGAGACAGGGTGAAGAACTGGTTTACCTTCAACGAGCCGAGGTGCGTCGCTGCCCTGGGCTATGACAATGGCTTACACGCACCAGGAAGGTGTTCTGAGTGCGCTGCCGGAGGCAACTCCACGACAGAGCCGTACCTAGTTGCACACCACCTCATCCTTTCTCATGCAGCTGCAGTCAAGCGATATCGTGATAAGTATCAGGTGAAAAATGAAAAATCAGTTCAATGTTTAGAAGCGTGCACTGCACACTGCAATTTTGGTTCAGTTAAAATTTCAGTGGTTCTTTCAATTGGACAGCTATACCAAAAGGGGAGGATTGGAATTCTCTTGGATTTTGTGTGGTACGAACCTTTCAGCAACAGCAATGCGGATCGAGCTGCAGCACAGCGAGCCAGGGACTTCCACCTTGGCTGGTAAAAGCCTGAAAAATAAAATACTACATTCTGGATCAAACATCATTGCTCACCTTAGAAGTTCAGTGTATCAGTGACATTGTTACAGTGTTGGCAACTAGCCGCAAACTGATGATGTATTCTCTTGGCTGGAAACAAACTAACACAGCTCGTTTCAAAGAGAAAACTGATATTAAATCTTCTTACAGGTTCCTTGACCCCATTATAAATGGACAGTACCCGTACTCGATGCAAGAAATTGTCAAGGATAGGCTGCCATCATTCAGCGATGAAGAGTCCAGGATGGTGAAAGGCTCCATAGACTACGTTGGCATCAACCACTACACTTCTTACTACATGAAGGACCCTGGGACATGGAACCTGATGCCAGTCAGCTACCAGGATGATTGGCATGTTGGTTTTGTCTGTAAGTTCTGACTTCACAACACCAAATTCTTGAATTCTGGAACGTATATTACTTTCTGCAGTTTCTTGTGCTGCTGTCAAATGTGACTAGATGCTCATTCAGTAATATGCTTCTCACATGTTTCAGATGAAAGAAACGGTGTTCCTATTGGCACTCATGTACGTGTACTGCTAGATTCCTACAAATATCAAACGCAGGGAGAACTGAAAGTTGGTTTGCCTCTGATTATGACATTATGTAACTGCAAATTCTTTGATTGTGCAGGCAAACTCCTACTGGCTGTACATTGTACCGTGGGGAATCAACAAAGCTGTCAACTATGTTAAGGAAACCTATAAAAATCCTATAATGATCCTTGCTGAAAATGGTACTCATGATTCAAAATTTCAATTCCAAAGGAAGAATGATCTATGGCTTGGTTGTAACCAGTGTTATGCTCTTGCAGGAATGGACCAACCAGGTAACGGCAGTATTACCCAGGGTGTGCATGACACGATAAGAATACGTTATTACAGAAACTACATAAAGGAGCTCAAGAAGGCAATAGATGAGGGTGCCAGAGTCATTGGGTACTTTGCGTGGTCACTGCTTGACAACTTCGAGTGGAGGCTTGGGTACACTTCCCGGTTCGGCCTGGTTTACGTGGACTACAAGACACTGAAAAGGTACCCCAAGGATTCAGCTTTCTGGTTCAAGCACATGCTCTCCAAGAAGAGGGGCTAGGATGGCAGACAAGAGGGCCAATGGATTCAGGTGTCACACAACAATTCACTCTGCACATCTAACCCTTAGATGTCAGATTGAGCTTTAAGAAACCGTGAAAATAACTGTGTTTCAAGCTCGACACCTCTAGCTTTGTTAATTGTAGCAATACTAAGGTAATAAAGTGGTATCTTCAAACACCTTGAGCTTCAATAACAGAACTAGTAGAAGCACAATGACTGGATGACAGGCAGATGACACACAACATCATCTCCACTTAAAAAAATCAACAGCATCAATTCCATAGCGACAGATAAGGGCCAAATTAGAATTCCATAGCATCAAAGAGGCTGAAACATGAACGCTTAATATTGAATTATCCAAAAAGTTATATTCGATTATATGATATATCAGCTCAGCATAAATGAACAAAGAAGCATGATAGCTGCATCACTATAATTTCTGTACTAGACTTATATTTAAGATCCTATATATCTCTCCAATTTTTTGTCCAAGAGCTTATCTTCATGGTGCTAACATGACAAACTTCTATCCTATAAACCTCTGTAGGAAGGCCAAACTGGGATATTAAGATAACAGGTTGCAGAAATAATTAAATACTCTTCAGAAGATAACTTGGCCTCTCCAATAGCCTTACAGTAAACATCCCCATTGCTATAAACACAACTTAGTCAAATTCACCGGGTCAGTCTGCGACCTGCAATTTCATTCAGAAAGTTAGTATACACGATAAATCATGTGAGTCAATAACTATAATACATATTCTGCAAAATTAGAAAAACTCAGGATATGGTTGAGACTGCTATTCGTGCTTGCAACAGTACACTATGCTGCGAAAATCACATCACTTCTATAAATTCTACATTTCACTGGTTTGACCTTCCTGGATGTGCATTGCCCTTCAGGTGTTCAACTTTGCGATGTAGTACTTGATGGTTTAAGTATTCAAGAAACAAAAGCTGATAATTCAACCTATAGAACTTTCAGAACTATAAAGTCAAGCAAGATCTTTGTAAAGCTGGGTAAGCACAAATCATTTTTAGCAATTCATATCAACTTTTCAAATGTTTATTCTATACTGGACCACCACAAAATGCTAATAGCTAAGCCTTTCAATTCGAACTTTGCACACAGACACATATAGACCCAATATCTGAATCTCACAATTCTAAAGCTCTTATCTCACAACTAGTCTCCTACAAGCATTTTTACAAACTCCACAGTTCACCAAATGTGAAAGATATTCAGGGTTCCATCTTTTCTACTGAACCACAATATCTCTGAAATTTGCAGAACTTACAATTTTTAGAAATATTGAAGTCAAGAATGATCAGTGTACACTTAACGGGTATAGCAATTCATTCCAACTTTCAAATGTCATCCAATGCTGGGCCACTTCATACTAGTGAAGTAGTATTCCAAGAAGTGAATAGCTAATTGATCACAGTCTCCACTCCAAATTTGCATAATAACACAGGTCCATACAGATCCAATTACAAATTTCTAAAACAAACTAGCAATCTTCAGTCAACAACCTAATACAATGAATTTAAAAATCCAATTCCAACTACCATCCTAATTTAAGTACTCTGCACGAATTTCACATACCATATAAACATACGGATCCAAGGGGCCGCCAGTTCCTGCTCGCCGCAAGCCCCCCTCCTGCTTCAGCAGCCTGCAAATTTCGCACGAGCAGAAGGAAGCAGATACACATGTTTAGGCAGCAATCAGGCAACCATTTCAAAACCGCTTCAAATGGGAGTTGGAGGCAGAGTCCTGCTCACCAGCGTATCGCCTTGCTCGTCCCGGAGTTGTCTCCGACCGCGGCGCGGATGTCGTTCTCAGTGGCCGGCCCAGCTTGAGGCCGCGAAAACCACTGCATGATCACGTCTGCCCTCCTCGGCGGCTTCTCACCACCACCACCACAATCACTCGCCCGCGGAGGCCGGCGGCATCTCCCCGACGTGGCCGTGGAGCCCGCGGACGCAGCGGCCGTGACGGTGCTCCCCTCGCTGGCCACCGCGCTGCTCCTCTCGCTCTGGTCCTCCTCCTCGTCGTAGCTGTCGATCTCGATCCACACACCCTTCCGCTTCTTCTCCGCCCCTCTGTGGAACAGCGTGCTTGTGGCCTCGGCGAGCACCTGGAGCCAACGAGCAGAGCCATCAGTATTCAGTGCGTATCTGCGGAAGAGACGGCTTGCAATCGCGCGCTGATCAGCAATCGAGGAATGGGATTGCTCACCTTAGGGTTGATGCGGCGGAGGGAGGCGACGACGGCGAGCACGCGGAGGGGGTCGACGGGGCGGCTGCGCCGCGCCGAATCGGAGACGCACGACCTCGCCGACGCCCCGGAATAGGAGGAGGAGGAGGAGCCCGAGTAACAGGAGAGCTCGTCACTGCAATGTGGGGAAGCGCGCCGCAACGGAGGGTCGATAAAATTGCGACGACGGAGTGCGCGCGGGCACGCAATTCGACAGTGCGACGTGAGGAAGGGGAGGAACGTACCTGAGAGCGGGAGGAGGCGGAGGCGCGGGCGAGGAGTCGGCGAGGAAGAGGAGGGCTCTGGCCCCGGAGACGTCCGCGAAGGTGGGGTAGTCCGTTCCCATGCCGCCGCCTCGGCGCCGGCAAAGGAGGAGGAGAGGTCGCCGGGAGCGGAGGCAGCGGTTGCCGGGGCTGGGATTTTGTTGGGGAATTTTCGAAAAGTTTCGGTGGTGTGGGCTGTGGGCGTGAGGCTGACAGGTAGGGTGGTGTGGGTGGTGAGGGATTTTTTTTTTGATGTTGGTGGTGAGGGATTTTGGTTTGACAGGGGAGCAGCGCCATTTTGAATTTCAAGCGTCTCGGAGAGGCGTGCGAGTTTGGGATTCGTGGGTGCCATAATGGGCTGAATGGAGATCCTAACTCGGCCCATACCACCGCAAGCGGATAAAGGCCTGCTGCACACGAAAGAGGCCCGCAGTTCGGTCCAAATCCATTTCCGTTACAGCCTACTTCCCTGTTCCCACAGTCCACGCCTTCCGCGTTCCGGTCCCTTCGCCGGCCGGAGTGCCGACCACACCGGCTGCGCCACCAGCGAGGCGCCGCGGCCGTCGCGCTTGAGCCGGCGGGTTGACTCCCCGCCACCATCGCCCTAGCACATCATCAGGTCACCTCACCCTTTCCCTTCCCCCACCCCGCACCAACGCCGACCAGCGACCGCGCCCAAATGCCAGCGCGCGCCTCCCCCACCTCCGCCTCCAAGCGCGTCGTCTACGTTCTCCTCGCCGCGCTCGCCTCGGCTCCTTTCCTTCTCCTCCTCCTATACGGTGGCGCCTCCCCCTCTGCGCTCTGCCCCGCCTCGTTCCGCGCCCCACGCCGCCTCCCCTACCCGTCCGTGCTCTGGTCCCGCGTGCCCCCACTCCCGGCGCTCCCCACCTCGCCGCACCCGACCCTCCGCGCCTCCCGCTGGATCGTCTTCTCCGCGTCGCCGCACGCCCCGAAGCACCGCCCGCTGCGCGCGGTCCCCGGGTGGCAGCTCCTCGCCGTCGCCGACGAGGCGACCCTAGCGGACTGGTCCCACCCGGGTTCTGTGCTGCTCACGCTCGCCGACCAGGCCCGCCTCGGCTTCCGCTCCGTCGCCTTCCTCCCCGCGCGGGGCCCGGCGCGCAAGGCCGCGGGGTACCTCTTCGCCGTGCAGCGCGGGGCGCGGGTCATCTACGACGCGGACGCGCGCAACGCCGTCCTGGGTGGGAACCTCACCAAGCACTTCGATGTCAATCTAGACCAGCGACAGGGAGGCGCCGTGCTGCTGCAGTACAGCCACGCCGATCCTAACCGGACGGTCGTGAACCCGTTCGTGCACTTTGGGCAGCCGTCGATCTGGCCGCGGGGTCTGCCGCTGGAGAAGGCCGGGGAGGTGGACGCTGAGGAGTTCTACACTGCGATATTCAGCGGTGGGCAATTCATACAGCAGGGGATGTGCAATGGCCTTCCAGATATTGACGCAGTGTTCTACTTCACCCGGAAGTCATTAGAAATGGAGGCATTCGATTTCCAGTTTGATGTGGATGCACCCAAGGTCGCACTGCCGCAGGGCATGATGGCGCCCGTCAACTCTGTTAACACATTGTTCCACTCACCGGCGTTCTGGGGGCTTGCATTGCCGGTCTCGGTAAGTCCAATGGCATCAGATGTCATACGTGGATACTGGGCGCAGAGGATACTATGGGAGATTGGAGGGTACCTAGTGGTCTATCCACCAACGGTACACCGGATCGATAATGTGCATGCTCACCCATTTGATGATGAGAAGGATATCCATGTCAATATAGGGAGGTTGATAAAGTTCCTAATGGAGTGGCGATCCAGTAAGCGGACATTGTTTGAGCGTATTCTTGATTTGAGCTATGCAATGACAGAGGAAGGGTTCTGGGGTGAAAAGGATTTGGATTTCATGGCTGCGTGGCTGCAAGATCTGGTTGCTATTGGGTACCGGCAACCACGGTTGCTGTCACTGGATATTGACCGGCCAAGGGCAACAATTGGACATGGGGACAAGAAGGAGTTTGTCCCCAAGAAGTTGCCTGCAGTGCACCTCGGGGTTGAGGAGATTGGAGAAGTAAGCACTGAGATTGGCAATCTTATAAAGTGGAGGAAGCATTTTGGTGATATTGTGCTCATAGTGCATTGCAGCGAACCTGTGGACCGAACTGCACTAGAGTGGAGGCTGCTTTACGGTCGGATATTTCGTGCAGTTGTTATTCTTTCAGAGCAAAGCAATTCTGATCTTGTTGTAGAATTCAGCAACTTGGCACAAGCCTACAAGTGAGTGAAAATAGCTTCATTTCTTATCTTGATACAAATTTTGCAACACTAAATCAATCTTACTGATCCCTGCATCCAGCAAGACTTCATTCCCTTGGATTTTGTAAATGCTTACTGATAATTTTTCGTTGCAGGTACCTGCCAAAGGTGTTTGATCGGTTTGCAGGTGCTCAAGGATTTCTGTTCCTTCAGGATCATGTGGTCCTCAATTACTGGAACCTCTTAAATGCTGATAAGGATAAGCTCTGGATAACCAACCAGGTGCGTATCCATGTCATGTTTTCTAGAACCATGTACACTAAATAAAGAACTTCTGAAGTTTTTGATATGATCAAATTAACCTCTCCCCAGGTGAAGGAATCATGGTCGGATGTGCCTCTGCAAGGTAACAAAATTGAGTGGTTTGTGAAGCAAGGAGATATGGTTAAAAAGGCAGTTGGCAGTTTCCGACCTCATTATCAAACTAATTACAGAAGAAGTGTTGGGAAAAATAAGATAGTTCATTGCAGTAGTGAGATATTTTACATACCTCAACGGCATATTGGTGACTTCTCATATCTTGTTAAAGCTACTGGAAGCCTAGAGATTCATCACAGTATTGCAGTCCCCATGCTATTCCTTGCAATGGATTCACCAAGCAACTTTGAATCCAAAGCTTTGACAAAACTTGTCTATAGGGCAGATCTGCCATCGAATACCACTTTCTTATCAATTTATACTGCTGAAGCGGATGCAGTGTACCCATTGAAGATTCGGAATGAGATTGAATTTGTAAAGCTAATCAGAGTAATGGCTTCAGGTGATCCATTTCTTATGGAATTAGTCTGATCAAGGGTTCCACTGTTTTTTTTAGAAAAGATGGGTTGGAAAGGGAAAGCAAAACAATATTCAGGATACTGTTCTGTTCCTTTTTGTCCACCCTATCAGCTGTAACTGCAATTTAACATTCATCTTACTAGTAAGGATAATCTAGTGTCACTTGATCTCACTTTACATGTACAATCAGAGAATAGAAACTTTCTTTCTTGTGTTGGAATGTTGACATTTCAAGTCCTGAGGTGTTCTCGTTTTTATAATTGGGCGCCTAAAGGGAAAAGAAAACAATGTCCAAGATACTGTTCCGTTCCCCTTTTGTCATGCATTTCAGCTGTCAGTTCAATCTAACACTCATCTTTTTTTAGCAAAATAATCTACTGCAGCTTGACCTCAGTGTGAATGTACAACCAAATAACAGAAAATTATTTTGTTGAAGTGGAACATTCACAATTTAAGTACAAAGTTGCTCTCGTTTGAGAAAACAATTCTCCTCCGACTGCTCCTGGGGATATGCCTGCGCTGCGCACATGTAGCTCGTGTTCATCTCTCTCCTCCGGCAAGCATCAGCGCCATGTTTGGGCCGGACTGGGCCGCAGGATAAGGCAGCTAGGAAAAGGAGGCCAAGCCGTAGCACACTACGGATTTGACGGTGAAGTAAACGCCTCAGAGATTTACAGAAGAGTTTTTCGAGACCGATTACAGAAGAGTTTCAGAAACAAGAGGAGATTAGAAAAGAGGCGAACCCTAGGCGCGAAAGAGAGGAGGCGGGGAGCTGAGCACAGGGAGATCAATCGATCCGGCCGCCCCTCCCCCGCCGAGAAGCTCGGATCCGGTGGTTTCGTGTCCCGCCGATCGGGTCAGACAGCCCGGCCTGCAACAAGCAGCACTCCTTTGATGCGATGTCATGCGCACCCACCGGGCTCGCATGGTCCAGGCGAGCAGGGCTGGTCCTGGAGGAGCCTCCCGGCACCACCGCCGCCGTTCGACGCCTATGAGATCATTACCTCCTATGCCGTGCACTCGGACGCCCTCACAATCTTCATGACCACGTCCTACCGCGATCGCCCGGGCCTCCAGAAGAAGACCTACTCCTTCAACACTAAGCACCGTGTGTGGAGGTGGCACCCCTGGGTTCTGCCTTTCAGAGACCAAGGTTTCTTTGACAGCGAGCTGGATGCGTGGGTTGGGCTCCACAGGGACGGGTACATTTGTTCCTGCGAGCTTCCCTCTGACATCGGCAGCGAAACTCCAATAGAGCTCGGGACAATGGAGTTGGATTGGCAGATGGCGGATGGCAAATTGTTTCGCAAGGAGACTGAGAGGCACTCGAGGGCCTCTCTCACCTACTTGGGCAGAAGCAAGTTCTACCTTCTCGAGAGTGTGATGCGCAAGAGAGGCAAGGCAAAGTACATCTTAGGTGATGGTGAAGACGGCTGTGTGCTGCGTCTCGCTATGTTTGGCCTCAAGTACAATAACAAGGGAGAGCTGGGCGTCACGAATCACAAATCCTCACGCTCCTTCCGAGTTACTAGGCATTCAAATTTCTTTTCTCCCGTGGCATTTTGGTTGCAGAAACTCACTTCAGATCTATGCATATTCTCCGATCCCATCAGAAGGAAAAAGCATGGATACAAATGTCTGTTTCAGGATCATCCGCACACCAAATCACCTTTTGAACCTATTTTCATTTTTTTTTTCCGTTTGGATGTGAGGTGAGAGCAGAGACACATTTAGCGGCTGAAAAGGTGGGGGGAATTCAGAGGAATTGAAGAACATGCGCCCTGCCTCCTACTCCATGATCATGGCGCCGTAGCGGCTGCCATGCCCGGCCACAATGTTGCTGCTCTGCTCGACCAGGCCGACCACCGGTCACTACTCGCTACTAATAAAACACGCAGTAACTGTGTGGAAAGATATGCCTCAGTTTTCCACATCAGTTCTGTCCATCTGGTAGCTCTAGCGCGGAGCTGCTCGTGCTCTGCCCTCTTGTGCAATACGCATGCGATTTCCAAGCAACAAACATTTTTAACTGAAATCCAGATACAGCCATACAGGTATGCCAGAAACGAAAAGGCTAGCTACTCTGCAAAAACACACGGACGAAGAGGAATTGGCTATTGCATCGCCTCTCCTTGTTGTCGCCCGGCTGCATCCCTCCTCTGGCTCTGGGAGCGCGACCTACAGCGCCATCCGTCCGGCTGTTGGGGGTGAAGCTCCAAACAGCCGTAAGCTGTTCGTCCACTCCTCTGTCATCCAGGAATTGCATCATGGATGACGAATCGCCGCGATCCGGGAAGAGGCGAAGACGGGCTTGCTTGCTACGGCCAAGCCAGACAGCTTGAGCTTCAACGGCGCGGCTGTTCGCTCGTCTCGATTCGGCCGATCAGGGGCGCCTCCTCCACTCCTTGTCTTCTTGCTGCGGGTCGCGGTGCTGGTTGTATGGCCTGGTATGACCGTGATGGGTCTTGCGCTTGCGGCTGGGACAGACCGTGGAGAGGGCTGCGGTAGCCGGCGGCGAAGTGGCGCGGTAGCAGGAACCCCACCCAAATCAGGGACCTATTTGAAAAGAAAGAGGGCTATTTGTAAATTTAAGGGGGTTAAATATAAATATTCGGATCGCGACTATTAATCTCGATCCGAACTAGGGGGTTATTTGTAAATTTTGGGGGTTTTACTGTAAATATTTGGGGTCGCCGGCGACGGCCAGTCCCATCGCCATGCGTCTTGCTCGAGCGCGGTCCTCGCTCAAACTCTCATCCTCGAGCTACTGTCTGCGTGGCTGCGTACTCCCTTGCGTGCCGCCGCTGCTGGCTCGTGTCGTCGTCCTCCGCAAAATCGCACATGGCTCCTGCTGAGCGGCTGCGTCGCACCGGCGGTCGTAGCCCACGCCGCCCGTTGGCGGAGGGACTGCTCCAGCGGCGGCCAGCCCGGCTCATGGCGGCCCCTCGGGCGGCGGAATCCACGTAAGCCATCTTGGATTCCTGCCTGTTCCGTTGCTGCTCCTAATTCTAAGCTGATATTGCTGGAACAGTCATGCTGATATTTGGGATGGGTCTTTACACGCTGTTCATCAGCAATACTTCAACACATGTGCCTTCAGAATCAGATCGTGCCCTCAGGGGGTCATCGCTGTTTGGACTGTTCGCTTTGAAGGTATCATCAATGTTCAGACTGATATTTTTACAAAGCTTTAGCTCCACGGGCGATCGAGGGGCGTGTTTCATGCGCCGGAACAGACCAAACAGCTATGTGTCCTCCACGTGCGTGGGGCTGAGCCGTGGGGACGGCGCGCCCGACAGCGACGTCGTGCGATGCTAGGGTATATCTCTTGCTCCCGCTCTGCCCACCTCTCCCTTCAGATCACTCGTCTCGCTCCACTCCAAAGTCCAGCCCGGCGTTGCACTGCCGCACGCGAGCCGCGGCGGGCAGCTGCTCAGCTCGAACCCCACCGGCACGTGCCGGGAGGCAGGAGCAGCAGCAAGTCGCTCGTGTCGCCGTCCACCGCGAGATGGCTCTCCTGCTGAGCTGCGGCGTCGCGCCGGCCGTAGCACGCGCGGGCCCGGCGCTCCGGCCGCCCGCGGGGCTGCTCCCGCCGCGCCGGCGGCCGGCCCGGCTCGTGGCGGTCGCCTCGGTGGCGCCTTCCTCCACGCCGTCCGGCGAGGTGGCGTCGCGAGCCCGCGACTACGGGGTCGCGGGCGGGACCAACGGCACCGTCACGCCCACTGCCAAGGCCACCGCCATCGAGACTACCGTCGAGAGGGTAAGCGCGTTCGTTCTTGCAAGATTTGCTTCGGTGGATACATGAACGTGATGATCTTGAAGAAGCCTTCCACACGCATGCTGAATTGCTGATGCTGTTCGTGGCGCAGGTGATCTTTGATTTCCGGTTCCTGGCCCTCCTCGCGATCGCCGGGTCGCTGGCCGGCTCCCTGCTGTGCTTCCTCAACGTAAGCCATCTCGGATTCCTGACAGTTCCATGGCTGCTCCTGATTCTAAGTTGAACTTGTACGGTTTAGTTGGTGTTATCCCAAATTTTCAATGGGAGCCCTACAAGCTGTCAGACTGTGTTACCATTCTTAAGCCTCATTGCTTTACTACTGTTACTGAACAGGAGGGCTCATGGATCTTGTTATCTGACGTCTACTTGTGAGTTGTGACCAGGGCTGTGTCTTCATCAAAGAGGCGTACCAAGTTTATTGGTCGAGCTGTGTCAAGGGAATTCATTCGGGGCAGATGGTTCTCAAAGTCGTCGAGGCCATCGGTGAGATGTTCATCCAGCCTATTTGTTCAGTTAGCACGAGCAACGGCCTTTGCCGCGGTAATGCGTGTCTGTGACATCTTGCTGAAGTGCTGCTTTGCGGCTTCGATGCTTTGCAGATGTGTATCTTGCTGGAACAGTCATGCTGATATTTGGGATGGGTCTTTACGGGCTGTTCATCAGCAATACTTCCACCGATGTGCCTTCAGAATCAGATCGTGCCCTCAGGGGATCATCGCTGTTTGGGATGTTTGCTTTGAAGGTAACATCAAATGTTCAGACTAAACAGTTTTACAAGCTTTAGCTGAAAGTATTTAATCATTCAGCGCACTACGTACAGCTGGACTAGCACGCCCATGTCTCCAATGGCATTGCATAGCTTGCTCCAACTGTTATGCGGCCAACTGCTTAACTGAGTCCATTCAGACTAACTATACTACTGAACCAAAAATTCAGACTAACAATTACTGAAACATAAAGATACTGTATAATAGCACATAAGCACTTCCTACTCCTGGCTTCCTGGGTCGAAAACTGTTCTTGTCATTTCAACAATTTTCTTCTTAACTTGAGAAACACAAACGGGCCATGCAAACTCTAGAAGCTAGCATACCCTTTTCTTTTCTTTTGTGTGTGTGTGTTGAAGTGAAATCTTACGGTAAGCCTTAATTGCTATTTTCTTAATTCGTACAGGAACGGCCAAAGTGGATGAAGATCACATCCCTCGACGAGCTCAAGACGAAAGTTGGGCATGTCATTGTGATGATTCTGCTGGTGAAGATGTTCGAGAGGAGCAAGATGGTAAAGATAGCCACAGGGCTAGACCTCCTCAGCTACGCCATGTGCATCTTCTTGTCGTCGGCTTCTCTCTACATCCTGCACAATCTCCACAAGGGCGACCACGAGGAGGGTGCAATCCCACATTTGTGAGTCTGTAAAAATTGTAAAATGACCAAATCAGATATGCTGTAGCTATTGAAGGAAGAACTAGAAACTTTTTGTGCAGAATTGTTTATCTCACAGGTACAGCCTCTGACTGCTGCAAAGTCACAGGCTTCCATTAACAACACAAGAGATATTTGCCGCTTGGTTCTGCTGCCATGTGGCCCCTGGACCCACATGTCAGTTTGCAAGGGGATGGCGGATATTGCAGGCTCTTCTGTCTCCGGACATAGTCAGCTATACACTCAACATTTCTTCTTGTTTCCATTCTCAAAACCTTTCTTCCCATCTGTTTTCTTTGCTCAGCATTTTGCAATTTGAGGAAATTGTCTGTACATGGTATCTACATTGGGTTTGGCCTATTGTGGACAACGGCCTTGTTGGAGCCGTAATGGAGCGAGCTTCCAACTTGGTCACTTTGACAGAGAGAACAGCATTGCAAGAAGCGCAGCGCAATCAGTACTCCGAGTATTTCAGGATGAACATGAGGCGGTTCTGAATAATCTCATCTCATGAACCGATTCTCCTTCCCGTGTCCAAACAATTTTCAGGGGTTACAGATTTCACCATGGTTAAATGTGTTTTGTGATCCATTTATTCCGTGAATACTTTTATGATCCTTTCGTACCGCTCACTATGCGAAACAGAAGTTGGTTCTTTCCAGCAAAAATGAGCTGCGATCACTGTCACAGGCTCGATCGCATCCTCTCCTGCGCCCGCATAATAATTTTCAGAGAGGACAAGGGTGTCTTACGGTCTACAGTGTACTGGGCGTGGCTATTTATCCCTTCAGGTGATAAAATAGCATCCCATCGCCTGAAGCAGTCCGCAAGAGGCGCATCCATCTCCCCGACGCCTTGCCCGCGCGCCGCCATCCTTACGGCGGCTCCCGCCGCTTCTCCCCCCTCGCCCCCTCCTCCCAAACCGTCATTCTCTACCTTCTTCGACGCCGGAGCCGCCGGATCAGACCACCCCAGCCTCGACGGAGATCTCCAACACGCCCCCGCCTCCACCGCCACCCACGGCTGGTGGCGTCCGCCACCTCGCCGCCCTGCCCACGAACCGCCACCGCCGCCGGCTGCCGTCCACCCAAGGCCTTCCCTATGCATCCAGAAGCTCAAGACATCACTGGATTCCCCCCAACCCGAACCCCGAAAACCCCCAACCTAACCCTAGCCATGGCGGGCGAGCAGAGCGCTGGCTCGAGGAGGAAGATGGAGTGTTCTTGGGCCGCCGTGGGCCGTGAGAGGCAGCGGGAGGAGGAGAATTGCAATGGGCCACGCGTGGGTGATGGTTCTCTGGTTCGTAGCACAAGCGGCATATGGGTTGTATATAGGTTGTGATTGGTAGGCTGCACGAGGGTCTACCAGCTTGCATACATAGTGCAAGTTTGGATGTTTGGTAGTCTGAATAGATTGTTAGTTAGATTTTGGTTATGCAAATAGTTCTGTTCGGTCTGCATAGTGGAAAATGCAAATAAGGCTCTGTCTCTGGTTGTGCAGGCTGCAGTTGGCCAACTTTTAGTCTCAACCTAGCTACAACAGTGCAGCTCGGGGAGGAATGCAGCCCAGGAAGCAATGCAGCTATCCAAATAAAATCTTATGCGGATCAGTAAATCCACAAATACTACGTAAGTCTAGCTTGGACTGGTCTACGTAACTCCTAGCCAGGTTAGAATGGACCGGGTAACCCATCACACCCATAGTCGCCGTGCGGTGTACTGCTCGGTTTGAAAAGGAAGTTAGGCACGAGATGAAACGTGGTGTTTTGCAGCAAATGGGCCATGGTCACAGAAGGCTTTATCAGTAGTTGGAAGCTATCTCTCTTGCTTGGTGGACCAGTTCGGTTGATCAGTGAGCGTGGTCCAGCAGAGGAGAGGATAGGAGGCGGACCAGTTTCGGTTGATCAGGTCGTGCGACAGGCGAGCTGCGTGATGGGCCAGGCAGGCTCCTTGCATTTGGCAAGATCCTCCCGGCCCCTCGTCTCCCCCGTGGCCCCTGAGATCTCGTGCTGTCGTGATGGTGCTATTTCTGGCCCGTTCTTCAGAAGTTCAGTGCAGAGCGTTCGGTGCAAGCTGATGCTTGTTAACCGTTGTCGAGCTGGTGGGGCCACCGTCCGTTGCAGCTAAAAGGCGTCTCGTTGGTGTTTTCATCGGACCTAAAACCTTATGCTATTTATATCCATGAGCCTTCTGTAAAACAAAATTCTCTTTTATTTATGTCATAATGGTATTTTTTTTCCACAAAATTATTGAAATCCCCACTTGCCAAACATGGTGATTTTTTGCTCACTGAAGTGAGCTTCCATTGCGAAGCTGTCAAGACTCTGGAGCATAGCGCCCACGTGCTGACACTTACGCGTGGCAGTCAATGACCGACCGGTTAAAATGCTTGGGAAAATGAGCAAAAAAAATGGTGGGGACGGGCGGGCAGTGGTGGAGAAAACAGAGCCACAGAATCACGGTACCAACCAAAACGGAACGGAGGACGTAACACAGCGCCCAAAGAAAAGAAGTCTCGAAAAAACAGGAAATGATTTAAAAAATGGAGGAGCAACTGGGCGGGCGACGACGGCGACGTGCGGTGGCGGCTGGTCCCAAGCTCGGGGGCGGGCGGGAGCACCGCACCGATGCCGATGCTCCTCCCACCCCCAACTACTACCTTCCCTCCCCCCATCCGCCCCACTCGCAGCCCGCTCCGCCTCTGCTCCTAGCTTCCGGCCCCCACGCGACGCTCCCCGGCGATGTCGTCGCCGCCGCCCGACGACGGCGAGGGGGAGGGGAGCGGGGGGAGGTCGTTGAGCTACGGGGAGGCGGAGTACTGGGACGCGCGGTACGTCGAGGAGGGCGGCGCGCCGTACGACTGGTACCAGCGCTACGACGCGCTCCGCCCCTTCGTCCGCCGCTTCGCGCCGCCGGCGTCCAGGCTCCTCATGATTGGATGCGGCTCCGCTCGTACGCAGACCGGCTCCTCTTTCTCCTATCCTATCGATCGCGGTTAATTCATTGCTTGCTGCTTTGGATAATTTGCACTTGCTTTGTATGGTAGTAGGACTGCACGAAACAAGTGGAGTTACCGTTGCCTCGCTTTCGGATTCCCATCTTCCCGAAGTAGAAAGCTTGTGTCCTTTTTGTACTTCTTCTTTTGCTCATATAGCTGGGAATGGATGGTGATCCTCTGTACTTGTAGCTGCGTGCATAGGCAGAGTTTGCGCCGATAGAATAGAAATTGCTGTTTGGGTTTGGCCACGCAATAGTTTGTGGAAAAGTGTACTTGACTAACTGGTGATTTGGCCGCGCTTGTTTTTGTATCTTTGCTTACATATCATCATGACAACCGGGCAGTGTCATTCTCTCCCCCCAAGTTCTTTTTTAGCAAGTCATTCTCTCAGTTAGTCAACGTGTTAGCATTGGTGATTGGTCCACTTCTGTACTGATAGGTCCCTTGATAACAGTTTACTCTGAATGAAATTTTGTTGCTGTGAGCTGCTCTACAGCCGGTCCACTTGTGTACTGAAATAGTGAATGGCATCTCTTGTTGTTGATGCCCCATGTCTATGAGGCCGGAGCAATGTTTCTTCTATTTTTGTTGTGTTATAAGTGCAGAGCCAATCATCTAGAACCAGTACTTGGATATAATTTTGTTTCTTAGGAAAAATATATAGCTTTATAATTGATTATCTGTGCTTGCCAAGTTAGGCTCCAACAATCTGAAAGCAGCCCCCTCTAAATTGGCTAATTCCGGTTTCCTTTTCTTCCGCTGCTGTCTGTAGTTATGTCCGAGGACATGGTCACCGATGGTTATGTGGAGATTGTGAACATTGACATTTCTTCGGTTGTGATTGAGATGATGAGAAAGAAATATTTCAACATTCCGCAGCTACAATGTATCCTTGACTGTTTTATCATTTTCGCTGTTGTTTGAAGATGCTATCTACCTTCGATTGATACCCTTATGACCTGCAGACCTGCGTATGGATGTCAGAGATATGAGTATGTTTCCTGATGAATCTTTTGATTGTGCAATTGATAAAGGTATGCATTCTTTTGTGATGTTATATTTCTGGCAATTGCAGATATTCAGTTGCAATTTCACTTGCTTAACTTTTATTATTTTCTTAGGTACTCTGGACTCATTGATGGTAAGTACGTAACATAAGTGACTGTGTCCTTTTGCTTATTTCTGGACTTCTTCAACATTGAGGTCTTGCTGCTTTCTAGTGTGGTGTGGATGCTCCTCTCAGTGCAGCTCAGATGGTTTTGGAAGTGGACAGGTTTTTTAGTGTCTTGCTGCCCCTCTGAAGTATCACTCTGCAGTCTACTCTGCACCAAGATATCTGTTTAATTTCAACGTTCCTGTAGCCTTATCAGTTTTACTTTTGTTTGCAGGCTTATTAAACCAGGCGGTGTCTTTATTTTGGTAAGCCCTGTACATTTTCTTTGAGTAGTGATGTTGAGGACGATTTGGGAACTGAATTCTAGATTATTTTCCATTCCTCTTCTTCTTATATGTATATGCGCAGTCCAGCCTCAACAATCCTTAATTTGTTAAAACCCTGATATATATTCTGATCAACTTTCATGCGTGAACTTATAGATAACATATGGTGATCCATCAGTTCGTGTTCCTCATTTGAATCAACCAGGATGCAATTGGAAGATTGTACTTTACATTCTACGTACGTATGAAACTTAAATTTTAGTTTTTACCCTTTTGCTTGGCAGAAATGTTGTGAGAGTGACAGTAAATCTTGTATGTTGTGGCAATTTTCCTTTTCCTTTTGTATTGCGGTACAATGCTTAGAAGAAGGCTTCGATCTTTTCCCGCTGTATAATGCAATTAAGAATTGATTTTTTTTCTGTTTGCTCATGAATATTCTGTCCCGTTACATGAAGTTACTAACATGCGTAATTCATTTCATCGGATTCTGGAGTGCTGCAAGAGTTATAGAAGAACAATGCCAAACTTCAATGTTTTTAGTTTATCTATTAAGGCGCTTTGAACCCAAGTAATAGATTGGTGTTCCTGTATCAGTCTTACAACTTTATTCCCTCATGTAATATTCTTCTCGAAGAACAAGATGTTTTTTTAGAAAAACAAAATTGCTGCAGAGTTGCTTCTGTTAGTTTGCTTTCTGTGGTGCAACATTTAGTATTTTGATTCTGAATTAGTGGTCCATACTACCTCCCACATTGTGTTTCGGAAGAGGATAAATATTAGCATGATAAATCAAAATAGATAGCTGTGTAAATCCCAGCTGAGTTTGAAAAAAGAAATAACTGTACTTTTATTCTGGCTTCATCATTGCTATTTTAATGAATTGCAGCAAGACCTAATTTCACTGGGAAGATAAGGAGGCACGTATTGGATCCTGTTCCACTGACAGAGAAGGGTAGACTCCCTGATGGATTTGTTCCAGAGGATCCTGACTCCCATTATGTCTATGTCTGCGAAAAGATGCAAGGATTGACAGGGGCAGGTTCCCCAACCGTAGAGAGGCAAGGGGAAGAATAAACTATAGGATGATTCATCCCACAAGATTTGTGGATCATTGTGATTTGTACATGATCAGATGACGTGATGTTGCCACCTTTGTTATGGCCATCCAGATATGGTAAGCATGCCATTGCATGCATTTATATTTAAGAAATCTTGCAAGAATCAGGGTGTCGATGTGTTGTGCAACCACTGTTTCTCACTCTCATTTTTGTATCGTCTTGGAAGCACAAAAGAATTGCTTGGTAGATTCGAGGAAGAAAATTTGTTATTAGGAGAAAGGAATTGGCCTTTTTCAAGGAATACTCTATTTTGTTTCTGTGGAAGTGAAATCCTTTGTTTCTTCAAGAACTGCTTTCACTAATGCCTGGGTGTGATTTCTGAGACACAGGCTCTTTAATACTTCTAACTCATGGAACGGATGTTATATTATCTCCTGGCAGTACCAGTACATATGCTCCGTAAATTTCATTCTCTGATCGATATCTGCAACACGTGAAAGCAGCAGTTTTGCAGCATAACTTTCTGGTGGTTACTTTTCAGATTTGGTAGGTTTCATTCGTGTAGAGATTTCTCTATGTGAGTATATAAGTCTTTGCAGACCTGCAGTTACATGATCTAGGAGGTGGGTATATTTCTATCTTCTAACATGATTCGTTTTCGCTTTCTTCTCTCAATGCTGAATGGAATGGATACATATCGTGTTGCTGCTGATGCACTCTTTATACTTCAGAATGCTAAGACTGTTCGCATTTCTTGCAGTCAGGGAGCGCTTTGCCTGCAAGGAAACTCTGAACGAGCACAAGCGCCCGCTTCGGCTGGTAGCTGGGGACCTCATGGCCGGCTCCTCGCACGGTTGCCAGGCTGAGGCTGCCCTTCTCCTTGCCCTTGTACTGCACGACGTAGCCACCCACCTCTCCAGCACCCTGGGTTCAAAGGATTGAAAAGATCACCACAAAAAAACTATTGCTCATGAATTGAGTGCCTGTTCACTTATATTAGCTAGCTACTGATGTTTAGTGTTGTTTTGTGCTTATATGTTTGCTTCTTGTTGCAGTGAACAGGGTGAGGGAAGTGGTGAGCACCTGAGTGCTGCTGAACCATGGCCTCCATTTAGCAGCAACTGGGAGCTGGAGCTGGTTCACAGAGTATCTGCTGGAAGTGACCGGCACTCTCCCATCGGTGTCACCGCTGCAAAAACATCAGTGGCATCAATTTCCAATTCGAAGTGTTGCATCAGTGAAACTGAAGCATCTGGTGAAAGCTGTTGCCCATACCTGTACACCCAGACCCTGATGTTGTTGCTCAGGAGCTCCGTGATGATAGGCAAGACCGTTGTGGCGCTGTCTGTCCAGCGTCTCAAGACGTCACTGAAAAAAGATTTAACATATTTTTGTAAAATATAAACACACACACGCCGCGGTTTGAAGATAATATTTGATCTCATTTGTTTGTCGTAGATGGCTGCGTTTGCACATGGGCCCAATAATTCCTTGCGGGATGGGCAGGAAGCAAGTGGACCAATCATCATGGACTTCCAAGGCCCATGCGTAGCGCTGCAAGCTTCAAGATCGATGTGGAGTAGGCTGCTCCATGCATCTGAAAGGATCTAAATCCCAAAGAACATGGAGAAAAATGCGGGCTCGTCATGTGCGTTGGGTCACGATATGGATGGACGAGTGGAAACCATGAAGGTATGATGCTATCGGATCTTGTTAGGGATCATCAAGGTCAAACCTGAAACCCTAAACTAGTGGCCATGCGATCCCTGCCTTCACATTTGTTAAAGATATAAAATTTTCTGGGAAGCAATCTCTACAGGGAGCTGGAGCAGCGGGCGATTTCTGCACGCTTGGCCAACTCACCGGAGCAAGTTTCGCAGTTGGTGAAAGTTCGAAGGCATCGAGCAATCGAGCATGCAACCACCTACCTTTTTGCGTTGTTCCTGTGCTGCACCTACCGTATGTAATGGCGCCGCATTATCATACTGTTACGGACCCAAAAAAAATTGTACGTGGCGAACTATTCAGGGTAGCTAGATGAACACTTTTTTCGTGCCTGTGTTTGGCACGGACCTAATTAATCCCTATTATCGATGCCGTAACAATCCAGCTCAAGCCTGACGTCATAAAAAAAATCGGCGTGCGTTTCGTGTGCCGTAAGGCACGGCTTGTCTGAACGAATGATTGATGGGCTCCAGGTTGTGCAGCGATTAGTCAGGTTAACAGTAGTGTAGATCGGTGACACGATGAGGCAACGGGAAAAATATCCCTAGCTGCTGTGATTTGTGAACCTGGGATCCACCGGACCACTTGCATTGGATGGCTAGGCTGTATTTCGTTCGACCAAATCATGTGCTAAGCAAATAGAAATAGTCCCCGTTTGATTATTGTTTGAAATAGGGAAATTCTTGTGCTCCGAGCACACCGTAGGTTTGGATATGAACGCCATTTATTCGGTGAGAGGTGGAGTGAATTAAAATTAAGTCTAGTTTGGTCAAACATGAGATTAGTAAGATTGTAGGCGCGAAACGTGCTTTATTTCGTCCTAATGCGTCAAGAGATAGTAATCCTTTTTCTCTTTTTCCTTGGGAAAAAGAAGGAGTGTGTGTACCTGCAGGCCGACCAGGGGTGGTCGAGGCGGGTGACGTTGGCGTGGAGCGCCCTCTGCACGTCCGGGTCGTTGAGGTAGGCCTCCACGTAATAATCCGTGCACGGATCAAAGCTCTCGATCTGCAGCGGCCACATTATTATTTGTCACGTAAGATCCAAGCCACATCATTATTAGCAGTAGACGCATGCTTCGGGCCTTCGACTGCATGTTAGCTCAACTAATCAAGGCATCGTCATCGTATCAATGGCGGCCGGCGGCCGGCGCAGGTACGCACCGAGGCGGTGACCGGCGGCGTGACGAGGCCGGCGGACTGGCAGTTGGGCGCGTAGATGTTGTAGATGTCGATGTCCTGCAGCGCCTCGTTGGCCTCCGTCGTCGCCGCGTCGCACTTGTCCGAGTCCGCCGCGCCGGCGCTGAAGTTGCAGTACCTGCTGATGCCGTCCGCCGCCTCGTCGGAGATGAGCGCGTGCGTCCAGAAGAAGTCGTACATGCCCTTGGTGTCCGTCCCGTCGTTGATCACCGCGTTCCCGATCTTCACCGCACGCGCACACATCAGTCATTAATCAGCCCACACGACACGGCACGGCACGCCAATTACTGCTCGGTTAATCACTTTGACGTGTTGGTTAGTTTCACACTGCGCGCGGCCACGTACCATGATGCCCTTGAGGTTGATCGGCGACGAGGCCTTGGCGGCGTGGCGGAGGATGGCGTGGGCGAGCTGGGGGACGTAGTGGCCGGCGTAGCTCTCGCCGGCGAGGTAGAAGTCGCGGCCCTTGTACTCGGGGAACTTCTCCATCCAGTTGAGCAGGAACAGGAGCGCGTCCTCGGCGGTCTTGTTGTCGCCGCTCCGGCTGTAGTCCGCCGTCGTGTTGGAGTAGGAGAACCCCACGCCGGCGGGGCTCTCCAGGAACAGCACGTTCGCCGCGTTGTTCCACGCGTACGGGTTCCGGTACAGCGTCTTGCCGTCGCTCTTCACGCGGAACGGGCCCAGCTCCTCCATGGCGCCGTACCCCAGCGACGAGCACCCGGGGCCGCCGTTCAGCCAGAGGAGGAGCGGCCTGGACGCCGCGGAAACGTTGCCGGCGGCCTCGGCGAGGTAGTAGAACAGCGCGCGCCCGGCCGCGGCGTCCACCGTCACGTACCCGGCGTACTGCGCGAAGTCCACGCCCTCGGGCTGCCCCGGCAGCCGGTCCACGCGGTCGTCCTCCTTGCGCCCCACCCCCACCGGCGCCGCGTGCCGCTGCGCTCTGCCCGACGGCGGCGCGACCGCCAGCGACGACTCGGCCTGCCACGACTGGCGCCCGGACGCCGGCGACCCGCGCAGGCGGTTCAGGTAGTCACCCTGCCGCGGCCGGGCCTTGCTGGCCGCGGCCGCGCCGGGGAGCAGCAGCGCGAGGCAGAGCGGCGCTGCCAGCGCCAGGAGCGGCAGCACGGTCCTGGTGGTGGTCCTCATGGCGCGTGCTCTGCTCTGTCCGGTGGTTACGGAGCTGGACGAGCACGAGCACGTCGCACCGGAGGGCGTCCAGTATATATAGGCACTGATGGATCGCGAGCTGCAATCTTCTCTTTTTTTTTTCTGTTTCTGAATTAGGATGGGTTGCTGAAATCGATAAGGGGCGAGACAAATGACAGGGAGGAATTGGTGGCAGGATTCCCCATTCCAATCAAGAGGATCACCCACTTGGCATGGATGATGATTGAGCCTGCTCTGTCCCAATGCAATGCAATGGCAATGCTTGTGTTACTATCCAGTGTCCATTGCTATTCTGTTCTTAGCTGGAAAGGAAAAGGGTAACCTGCCAAGAACTATGACCAGGTGCCACCAAGCTGTAGGATTTTGATTTGGCCGATGGGATGAAGTGATAAGCAGATTGTTCTTCCATCAGATTTTACTGCCCTCTTCAGTGGTTTTATCGATCAGTGGAACTGGTGTGGAATTTTCTATTGGTAGACAATGATATGATATATGATTTTGATTGACGAGCATTGGAAGTGTGAAGGAAACGGCATCAGCATAAACGTAACACTGAAGGTTCAAACTAACACTGGAAAAACCTAGCTCTAGATGACGTCCAGTCGGTTGATACGAAAACAAAAGGAGATCAAAATATAAGAGGGAAATGAGAATTCGTCAGCTGTTTGTATCTCATGCCGGGTGCGACAACGGAGGAACATTGCATTTTGCCTTAGATATGGATTAGTTTCAACATCATCTAGAGACAAGTCTCTGTCAAAACTATGTACTTGAGATGATAATGAATTCCCAATCAGCAAAGCAATGAGTTGAATCATTAACATCTAGAAGTTGATCCTTTCAAGATAGAAAAGAAGATTAAGACGTGATGTTTTGGCAACACCACCCACAGTTCTTGAGGAATACACCTCAGGCATTGGAGTTCCTTTTTTAGTGTGGGGAGGCAGGTAGTGGAAAGTATCATTTGGCCTCTTCTGACTGCTCCAGCCTTCAGCTATGTTATCCATGATCTGGTTAGGCAAGTACACAATTAAGTATTACCAATTACCACGTGATTGCGAGCTAAGCTTGGTCAGAATTTTTGGGCCTTCCACTAAAAAAGGCCTAGCACTTTTACAATTTGCGATTAGTAAACTTCTTAAAGCATGCTGGTTATCCCTTTCAATGGATATCCCGCGTATACGCAGTACGCGTTCCAGATTACCTTTTTCCAGTCAAAGAAAGGTGGTGTCATGGAGAATGTGCAATAACCAACTCTTCAGTTTGATACTTTGGCATACACTATATCAAATACATGTTTATCATATGAAAATAATATGTACAATTCATTTTAATTAATAGCATTATATTATTAGTTTTTTTTGGACTCTTAACGCAATAACGCTTGATATTTTTAGGCTCCAACTTTAAGATCTATGACTCAAATAAAATCTAACTTATGCAAAAAAATACCAGGTGTTACATGAGGCTTTGACACCATAATATTCATCATTATTGTCAAAATATTACACAAAAAAGTAATTATAACTCGTGTAAATTAACTATAACTAAAACATAAACAAAATATCAGATATTGGAGGCTATATAATGCTTGAAATTTGGAAAACCTAGATTTGTGCCATTTTGGTAATTGTGGTTTCGACATTTGCCTTTTCTTTTGTAATATTTAGACTCATGGCTTTGCTTAAAAAGGGATTTAGTGAGAATTGTTCCTTTGTTGGACTCCTGTTGAGAATAGACTTGTTCTTATTCATGCTGTTGCCATACTAATTTCAGTGTCGAAATTTCTTCGATCCATGCCATTCAAAACAGTACGGTAGTAGCATAAATGGAACAAAATTTACACAATGGTGGCATGAATCCAAAAATTACAAAAGCACTGGTAAATATGGATATCGTAAGCAACACAGCGGTACAAATCTAATTCTTCCAGTTATTTCTTAACTCGCATAGTAACCAAATATCGGCACAATTTAAGATACCCGACCAAATACCAGTTATTTTTTAATACAGGTCCAGGTTCAAAACAGTGTCTCAAGGAATATGGATGTCGTCCATGCCCAAGACATCACCGTTGCCGTGTATCTTTACCAAGTCTTAGATAGCGAAACCACCAAAATTGGTGTCTCCGTAGTAGATAGCGAGAGGATGCCGACAGAGCCGAGGAGAAGTGAGCAGGAGTATCCTTTCGTCGTCATAAATAACACGACAGTGTAAACAGCTAAGATGCCTCCTAGCTAGCTGCGTTGAGTTCCAAGAGTGTCCGTCCATGCAAGATTTCCACTGCAAATCGTCCTGATGACGATGTGCAGCATGCCTAGAAGCTCTCTACCCAGCAGCAGGTTACAGGCCTCCCCCCGCACGCAGACAAATGCGCCGACTTTGGACTGATGGATCCGCATTTCGCCATTGGAGGAGTGTGCGACAGGGACGCTGCCGTGGCGACCGGTCTGGCCTCAACCGGCGTCCAAATCGGGCCGTCGCCGTCGACGCCGAATGGTGGGCGCGGCACAGCCGCGCAGGTGTACGCGTAAGTGGAGACCTACTGGAGCCCGTCGCATCACCGCGCACGAACCGGAGCCGATCGTGCGATCAATTGCAGAATGCTGCTGCTGCTGCCCATTGGAGCCGAGCCGACTAGCTAGACCACATAGTAAACATGAATGCATCCATGTCCTGTTTGCCCCCATTGCTATTGTATTGTTCAGGTCCATTTGCATCCAATAATTTTTACTCGCTTGCTAAAAAAAACTTTGTATGTTCCTTCAGCCTATGTATAAGCCGTCTTCTTCCTCTTCTCTAATAAGCTACTCCTACTTGCTCTACTATGATAGTGCCATCAGCCTAACTGTAGTACACGTTAGGCTGGATGTGGAGACTGGAATTTGACTGGTCGAGATAATGCCATTGCCATTATCCCTTAAGCATCGTCTCTCTCGCCGTCTTCGCATCTGGGGGCGGCTCCTGGGTCACTTTCAGGTGTAGTGTGCAGTAGACTGTAGCGGGGAATGACATCCTCTTGGAAGAATCCACACTAGCCGGTAGTAGTCTCTCACTAGTCACTACTCCAGTCTCCAGCCACTACGCTCGGCCGGCGTTCGTCGTCGACGAGCTCAATCATTCTGCACGGGCCCGACCCGGAGACCGGTCCACCCGCCTACCGCACCCTTGTCCGCCGGCCCGTGCTCGTGCGCGCCGATCGCGACGCCACAGGCCGCCCCCAGCCTGTTGGCTGTCCCGTTTCTCTTGAGGTGGTGGCGTTATCTGGTCGACGGATAAACACCTGCGGAATCTGAATGGCACGGCCGTCGCGTCTGCCGGTTCTTCTTCTTCTTCCTGGCAGAAGACGCGAGCGATAGACGGACGCCATGGCGATTTCTAGTGCCTCGGGCCTGAATCCATGCGACTGTTTCTACTATCTCTCTCACACACACAGTCTCACTGCGTTCTCGGTCAGAGTTCTTCAGAGCTACCCGCAAAAAAAAAAAATCTTCAGAGCTGTGGAAGCATTCCACGGCCGCCGTGAAAGCTGTTTGTTCAGCCTTGTCCGATCGGCTGTCAGTCCCACCCACTGTCCACTGAAAGGGAAACTTCCTGCACTCTGAACTTTATGGTTGTTACCAGCAGCAGCAGCATCTCTTTTCGAGGCACGAGGCGGTAAGGGTTAGGCGTATGATTTGCAAGAGGGCAGGAGAAACGCTCAAGTTGCTGTTTACTAATTTGGCCGCCGCATGTCGTTCGGCATCGTGATGAGATTTCCTAGAAATCTGCTGAGCTGGTTACTGTCGCAGTGTCGGGACTCGGGACCAGGGGCAGTTAGCTTGGTCTGCTGATGCCAGGAATCCAGGCGGTCTCTACTCAGACTGAACCATATCCTCAGCAAAGGCTTCTCTTCATTCCTGCAAATTCGACTAATTTCGCTGAAACCGGCGTCTAGAAATGGAAGTTTCCATCAAGAATCGGAGAGATTGCGTGGATAGCTCTGAACTTGCTGTGGCCACGCACGAAGGAAACACAGGCAGAGGGTGCCTTTCAGGTGAACAGAACACAGGATCGGGATTGTAGGCGCAGAAATGGGACAGAGAGGCGTCGAGAAGTACGCAACGGCGCATGAAGAGGAAATGCGACCGCCGCAACTTGCAATCCGTGTTAAAGCGATGAACCTGGACGTGAAACGAGGAACGTACGTTGTGATTGTGAAGCCGAGCATCGAAGGAATAAGTGAATAACGGAAAGGCAAATAAATAGCTAAGCAGTGCCCATGTTGCTGTTGTACCTTAATCAATACCTTATCAGGATTTTATTATGCCACCGATGAAATTTTGAGAATGCCACCTATATCATTATTTGAGTTTGGAGCTAATGTAGGGTTACGGTTACCCAGGTAGGTATAGCAGCTACCCCGCGAAAAAAAGGCAGAAATATGGTACCAGCTCCACTCTCAGCCCTTGGCTATTTTTTTCCACTTAGTTTCAGTATGCAACATTGTTGTTACTCAGCTTGGGTACATCAGCTCGAATGTGCTCTCTGAGAAGGCCCAAACAGTGCAGAAGTTTGCTGTTTTTGTTTTGGATTGATATTTTGTAAGTATAAACTCCAGTGCTCTGTCTTTTAGGTGTTATTAGTTTTGGTACATCGGTTCTGACTCAACAATGTGGGGTTGCAAACGCTGCCCAATCTTCAATTCATTATGTGCCTGCTAATAGTGTCATGCAAATGTTTCAAATAATGGGCCATCCAGACAAGGTTCAGTCATTGATGCAGGTCTGTAAGTGTACCGATTAATATGTGAATTATATCACATTAGAATTTTCATTATGCCTTCTGACATTGATTTTAAATGACAACAGTTAGGGATGCTGCCAACACTCCACAGGAAATGAAAAGATCGAGGGATAGGGTGCACTATGCTAATATGTCCGATGAGGCTAAAAAGGAAAAGATCATCAAGAAGAATCTGAACCGTAGCGTTGCCAGAGGCGGTGTCATTGCGTCTCTCAGAAATAGATTATTCGAACCAGGTTTTTCTCTGAGCCAACGATGTATTGTTTGTTCGTTATATCGATTTGAATTAGTGATTTTGTAACCTTTTAATATTGTTTTATTTTGTGATCCTCAGCGGACTTAAATGCTTCGGTCCAGTCAACAGTGACCAACATCTGCAGTGCTCCGGTCACCAGAAGTGTGTCTAAAGGTTATCAATTCTACTGTCCAACAATGGTTTATCTTTAATCTTTAAAATATATGGATAACTGTCTAAATTTGTCAACATAGTATAATTTTTTATTTAATTCTTAGCAGCCGCGTATGACTCCGGTATATGGGAGCCTGACGATACTGCAGAAGCTAAAGAAGGTGTTTTATTTCTACGGTCAAGTACATTTTTCATTATCGTCATTCCGAACATCATAAAGCTTCACTTTTCAAAAACATGCATAAGAAGATTTGGACTGCAAACAACCGGATGGTGTTGAATTTGAAATTTATGAAGATGATGAGGCTAGAGTCTACCATGAGATAAGTATGTTGTGTGTATAGTAAAATCTTTTGTTTATGTCTATATATCAAGTACGGCAATAATTTTTAGTAATTGTTATACTTTTTTTCAGATGTGCAGTATAAAACATCCAGAGATCCTGATATTGTCATCCCAACACATGATCCTTTTGATGCAATTTATAAAGATCTTCCACAAAAACATTTTGTTTTAAGAAAAGTTCCAAACTGTGAATACTGTGGTACTTTGGAAACAGTTTCCAAGCGAGGGGCCTGGATTTTGTTGCAGAAAAAGGAAAGGTTAACATATACACACTGGCCGTACCCGATGAACTTCGCCGATTGTTCATGAGCCAAATGGATAGGGATGCTATATACTTCAGAAAGAACATAGGTTACTTCGGTGCCACTGTTGATCATAGCTTCGCCACTGTCGCAGTTACTTTATTTGCTATTTGTTGCCATAAATAATTTTCTTTAACTATTACACATCACACTTTCATATATATATATATATATGTAATGATAATGATGTTTTTTCAATATATGTATTTAGGGACTGGAATTTATACGTTTAAAGTGCACGGTCAGATTTGTCACAAGCTTGATCAATTAAAACCTGGTGGCAAGGGTCCACGACATATGCAGCTCTATTTTTATGATACTGATAATAGTATGTCGCATAGAATAAAGAGATCTCCACATCTGGATTCAAATTTAATTAGAGCTATTTTGGAATTACCTCAGCACAATCCGTATGTGCGTGCATTCCGGAGTTTGGGTGAAATGAACCAACTTGATGAATATAAGATAGAACTCAATACATACCAGCATTTCAGTGGATCAAAGGAGATTCAATGCTCCCGTGATGGAACAAGTTCGTGCTATTTGGCAAGATGGCTCTGATGAAAAGAGTAAATTTACTAGGAGTATAATGGTTTATCCAAACTCTGTCATGGGTGTTATGATCCGTTAGCTTACCCTTTGTTCTATCCCGGTGGTGAAATTGGTTGGGAAGACAAGAGTATTTTGCTTGAGGAGAATCCTGTTATCTGTTTCCCAAGAACTAAAAGAAAATACAATAGATGTAAAACCAATGGTACGTTAGATCTCATGGGTTCGTACTTTTTTTCACATTTTGGTTTAGCACAATATTTATATATATACTCATGGGGTTGATCACAAAACTGCATGTCCGAATGATGATACAAAGAGTGAAGGTACCCGTTCAGGGAAAAGTACAAGCTCGAGAGTTAAGAGAGCATCATCTGTTGTTGATAAAATGAATCTTGCCGATTCTTTTGCTCAAGGTCTGAAAAAATTAAAAGATATTAAATATGTTATCAGTGTTAAGAGGGACTACATGTTAATGCCACGCACACTGCCTAACGTGCTGTAACTTTACAGAAATTGAAGAAGATGACCTTGACGGTGATGATGATGTCCCACAAGAAGATGATGATGAATCAGGTAAATCTCGTTTCAATCAGCACCCTATAATAAACGCGCTAATATTATATTTTAAATCATTTTTGCGCTAATTAATTACAGGACGAGGGTCAAGATTGCACGTCAGCGCACGGGAGTACTACTGCTATCTTTTGCAAATACGCAATGGGGTTTTTATAATTTTTTTCTATGGTGGCCGGCTATTCCAGCAATGGATCGTTGACATCTACATTAAAATTGAATCGATGAGATTGGATTGGTACTCAAACCCAGAGCACCAGAAAATTATCCGTGTCGATTTATACCAGGTATAAACAACAAAGATATAAAGCAATGCATCATTGTCTTCTCGAATTTAAGTTGTTTGTATGCAATTTATGAATCTAATTTCATCTGTATGAAATTTTCTTCAGGGTATAATGGACACACTTGCTGCTGGCGAGGCTAGAGGTGTACATGCTGGGAAAAGAGTGGTACTTTCAAAGGACTTTCCTGGAGGTGACAGAGATGTTCAATGCAGGTTCATGGATGCCATATCTTTGGTTGCACGCTATGGAAGACCAGATTACTTCATAACAATGACTTGCAATCCTTATTGGCCAGAGATAACTGAGCTTTTGTTGCCAGGACAAACACCGCAGGACAGACCAGATATCGTTGCAAGGGTCTATCCTGCTAAACTTCTTGACCTTCATGATTTTCTGATTAAAAAAGGATTTTTTTTTTGGTAAGGTTGTCGCTCAGGCACATGTCACTGAGTTTCAGAAGAGAGGTCTGCCTTATGAGCATTTTTTGCTTATAATGCAACAAAGTGCAAAGCTCAATGGGCCTGATGATTTTGATAAATACATATTAGCAGAAATACTAGATGAAAAAAGTATCCTATTCTCCACCAACTGGTCTGCAAACACATGATGCATATGGTCCTTGTGGTGTTCTTAATCCTAAATGTGCATGCATGACTGACCGTGAGTGTCGTTTTAAATATCCTTGGCAGTTTTGGGAGTCGACTCAGCAAGGCAAAGATGCGTACCCCGTGCACAGGAGAAGGAATGATGGGCACAAAGTTAACATCCAGAAGAAGTGGTTGGACAATAGATGGGTTGTCCCTTACAACCCCACACTCCTCATGCGATATAACTGTAATATTATTGTCGAGGTTTGTTGCAGTATTAAGTCAATCAAGTACTTATATAAATACGTTTACAAGGGGCATGACTGTGCCTCGTTTGCGGTCCAAGAAAGTGGTCAATCAACCCCACACTCCTGTTGAGATTAATGAGATCAAGCAATACAGAAAAGCCAGATGCATTACTTCTATAGAGGCAGTATATCGCCTCTATCGATTCCCTATGTTCTCAATGTCACCACCTGTTCTCCAAATGCAAGTTCATCTACCTGGCATGCACATGGTCCCGTTCAACGATGATGACGACCTTGAAGATGTTCTGCAGCGTGCTAAGTCACAAAGATACTGACTGAGTACTTCAAAATGAATTTGGAAGATCCTACTGCACGGAGATACCTATATAGGGAATTTCCAGAACATTATACTTGGAGTGAGTCTAAAAAAGTTTGGAAGCATAGAAAAAGAATGTTTCAGATTGGAAGGTTGGTTTATGCATACCCATATGAAGGAGAGAGATACTACCTACGTGTGCTTCTAAACCATGTTAGAGGCGCAACATCTTTCGCATCAATCAGAATGGTACGTGGTGTCGAGAGTTCGACATTTAGAGAAGCATGTGAAGTCATTGGTCTTGTGGACACTGACAGTTCTCTTGATGATGCAATCATTGAAGCTACAAATTTTCAGATGCCAAGCGCCCTAAGAAGGATGTTTGCCACAATTGTTGTGTTCTGTGAGTACACGAACATTCGTGCGCTATGGGACAAGCATTTTGAATCTATGGCTGAAGACTACCGTCGTACCCATGGTAATTCAGAATCTGTTGAATAGTATGTACTTAGAGATATAGCTGACATTGTCCGATCGATAGGAAAAGATATCAGAAATTTCGGTCTACCTGCACTAAAAGAAACAGGTGGGATGCTAATTTAGAATCTATATATTGACATGAATATTTTTGCTTCAATTTTTAAGTTATAAAAATACATCCTTTTGTTAACAAAACATATTTCTTTTCAATAGATAATGTGATGAGAGACTATTATAGGGAGCTAACAGAGGAGAGAAAGATAATCGTGTCAGAAGAAGATCTTAAGTTAGCAGACTCTTTGAATACGGAGCAGCTTGAAGGTTTCAGAGAAATATATGATCACCTGGTTAGCACCAAAGGAACGGTATTTTTTGTAGATGGTCCTGGTGGAACCGGCAAAACTTTTCTGTACAGGGCGTTGTTGGCGAGAGTTCGATCAATGGATAAAATTGCAATTGCAACAGCTACATCCAGTATCGCGGCCTCTATCATGCCTGGTGGTCGTACGTCACATTCTAGGTTCAAAATTCCAATCAAGCTTGATGATAATTCAGTGTGCAATTTTACGAAGCAAAGTGGTACTGCTGCATTATTGCGTGAAGCTTCATTGATCATATGGGATGAGGTGGTGATGACACGCAGGCAGGCAACGGAAACTCTTGATAGATCGCTTCAAGATATAACTAGTTGTCCGGAACCGTTTGGTGGTAAAGTTATGGTGTTCGGAGGAGACTTCAGACAAGTTCTTCCAGTCGTGCCTAGAGGGACTAGAGCACAAATTTGTGATGCGACCCTGCAGCGTTCTTATATATGGGATAATATCAAGATAATTCGATTGAAGCAGAATATGAGAGCACAAAGTGATCCTTAGTACTCAGATTTCTTGCTAAGATTTGGCAATGGCACTGAAGACACAATCACCAATGATTATGTTCGAGTTTCTGATGACATTGTGATCGAATACAAATCTGATGAATCAATTGACACTCTAACCGAACATGTTTTTCCTGATGTAGATATAAATTGTACTTCCATGGGATATATGCATGAGCGTGGAATACTGAGTATAAGAAATGAACATGTTGATGGTCTCAATGCCAGGATGATTGAAAGGTTTCCAAGCAAACAAAAGGTGTATTATATATAGTTATGATTCAGTTGATGATGACTCAAGTAATAACTACCCCCTGGACTTTTTAAACTCAATCACACCCAATGGTCTGCCCCCCAATGAGCTAAAGATAAAGAAGAACTGTCCAGCTATACTGCTTCGCAACATTGATCCACACAATGGCCTTTGTAATGGAACTTGTTTGATAGTGAGGGGGTTTTATGACAATGCTATCAACTGCGAGATTGTTAATGGACAACATGTAGGTAAAAGAATTTTTTTACCGAGGATCCCGCTCTCTCCATCTGAAGACATTACTCTTCCATTTAAATTTAAAAGAAAACAGTTCCCTATCAGATTAAGTTTGGCTATGACTATCAACAATGCTCAAGGCTCAAGGTCAGACTATTCCAAACGTCGGAATTTATCTACCAGAACCGGTATTCTCGCACGGTCAGCTATATGTGGCCCTATCCAGAGGCATTTCTAGACACACTACCCAGATTTTGGCAAAACCTAATAAAGATGTTGACCCAGAGTGCAAAAGTGCTAAAAATATTGTATTTAGGGATGTTGAAAGCGTCTATTAGAAAATACGGTGGTAACAAAATATGTAATAATGATCCACAATTTATGATTTGATATATTTATTCGTTATCGTATATTCACATGCGTGCCTCACGTGCACTTTACTAGTGTAGAAGTGAAGAAACAGTGAAAAAAACTGTTGAAGGTAAGACAGGTAAGCATCTAGTTGTATGAAACTCGGTTTGCTCAAGAACCGGGGACAAACACACGTGCGGACGCAATGTTGAGGATGCAAGAGGCAATCACCAATCCGACCATTGAACCAATAGAATGCATCCCTGTGGCCCTATCAATTTGAGAAAGAGGGGGGAATATTGAGGGAACATTTAAGAGTAGCAATGTAACAATGTAATTCTTCATCACTGTATTTTCAAATCATTCGACATGTTCCAGATTTCTACAAGAAAAAGAAAACAAATTGTACCTACCAGTCCAGAGGAGGCGGGGCAAGAGCCCCAGCGACAGTCACTCGAGCCTGGAAAGTAACTAAAACTGGCCAATCCTCTCTTAGGTGCCGAAGGAATGCCCCTGCCATAGATTTTGAGGCGTCATATCCAGCTAAAAGGCAATGGCGGGCAGAGGGTGCAATGGGACGACATTCGGGATGTGCTGCCGCGCGATGGTTGATGGCGTTGGTGTCTGCTGCGATAGAGGCAGCGACACTGGGATTGAAGGGGCGAACCCTCCGTGCTCGGGTGAGCCTCCTCGGACTCGTCCCACTGACACGTGATCCCCGCGTGTTATTGGGAGCGAGTCCCTCTACTTCCTCACCTTGGGGGGTGGATCTCGACGACGGCAGCGGCAGCAACTTCTGCGCGAAGGACTCGACGGTGCGGAGCCAAACCTTCCAGAAGCAATACTGGATGGACACGATCAAAGACACAGCAAATCGAACGGTCCATGTTAACCCAAAAATTTCCAGCTCCGCCGCGGTGCTGGACGTACGATCAGTCCGCGCGACTGCGCGAGCGAGGCCCGCGACTATCCAGGGTACGGGTGCGTTCGTTTTCTGGGGTCTAAAGTTTAGAGGGGTCACATTAAAGAGAATCTTATCATTTAGAAGTATTAAATAAAGTCTAATTACAAAACTAATTGCAGAATCCTAGGGCTAATTCGCGAGACGAATCTAATGAGGTATATTAGTCCATGATTAGCGGATGATTACTTAGCATCACTATAGAAAATTATGGATTAATTAGGCTCATTAAATTTGTCTCGCGAATTAGCACTCATCTGTGCAAAAAATTTTGTAATTAGACTTTATTTAATACTTCTAAATGATAAGATTCTCTTTGATGTGATGGGTCTAAAATTTGGAGAGTAGGAAACGAACAGGGCCATTGTGCTGCAAGGGCTTCACACATTCTAGCTATGGCTGACATGACATGTAGGACCGCTACAAGTCGGCCCTCAAGGCAAAACATGATAGCTCGGCCCACAAGTTAGAGACTGCGGGCGGGTGATTGGCACCGCCGCCCCCATGGTGCCTACGCACTGCATGGTGTTTTTGTCGTCTTCACTTTACCAGCCGCAGGCCTTCCCCCTCCTCCGCGACCAAAAGCTCTGCGTACTCATCGAGGGCTCATCACGGCATTGGGGTTTTGGGGGAGAAGCAGAGGAAGGCCGCAGGTAGGCAAGACCGCAAGAGGCAACCATGTGCCCGGAGCCGATGCTGCCGACGCCGCGGCCTCCTCTGGTGGCATCCGACTCGCTGGCGCCGTGGTGGCGGTGCTCGCTCTGCGGCCACTCCAACACGCCCACACGCTGCGGTTATTTCCTGATGAGCAGATTTCACTGTGAGGGATGTGGATCTCTGGTATGTATTGATCTATCGCTACCCTTGCAAGCTGTGCCTTTGCATACTGTGGTGTGGTAATTGAAGAGTGGAGTGCATTGACTGGAGCCCTGTTAGTCTTTTTAACATCGCTTGCTTGCCACCGCGAGATAGATTGTAATTTTAATCCGTGTTCAGATCTGGATTTGCCTATTGTCAAGATCAATTCTTTGGGGGTTTTACGGAGTACGTGCTGCTAAACAAATTATACTGGATAAGTAGATTCCCAATCAATTACCGCAACGATAAAGTTCAAACCTTTGTGTCTTTTCCATTATTTCGAGTACATTTCCCTTGAAAAATCAATCTGTCATGACATTCACTCGAGCGTGCCAACAACTGGCTGGAGGTAGACCCCTGATAACCGTCGTCCCCTATCTGCAGCACTTGCTCGCATTGAAGGAGAACGACGTCTACTCGACCAAAGGTTTACCCGGAATCACAAAAAAATACTTATCACGTTGTTGTTCCGATCGGTGGACTTCGCGAGGGGGCAAGAGATATGTTCTGGTTTTTGGATTCACACGGTGAGCACCGCCAGATCAAAGGGATAGCAAAGATGTGCGCGGAAGAATGTTTACTTGGATTCGGGATGTTAGAGTTCCGCTAGGTACTAGCGTTAGGAGTGTTGGGACAGATGCAGGATCTCTCCTTCACGACTTAGTATCGAGATCATCATGTACAATTGCCATCTGTTTGGCTAATTTATCATCTACCGAATTCCTTGTTCGATCTATCTTGATGCTGATGATGGGAGTGTTGATTCCTTCATTAGTCGTCGGCTTGTGCGAATGTGTCGGTCGCCCGCTCAGGGGAGCACGGGGGGCAGGGCACCAGAAATGCATCGGCGGGAAGCTAACGAGCTCACCGCGGCTGCGCTGCGGTGACCGGCGGCGAGCCATGCAACGGCAGAAACCACCGGAACCGGAAGAGGAAGCATGGCTGAAGGTGAAGTCTGAAGAAGGTAACATGACGGTACTGCAGAACAGGAAAATGGTACTCAAAATTCGAACCACTACTGCTGAGCAGTACCTTTCCTCTACCCAATTACGACCAGGATTCAGGTCTTCTGATTCTTTGAAGGCAATAACAGGCGACTTCTGATTCTTTCCTCTACCCACGACTCAAAAAAAAAAAAAACACACAGCACAGCACGACTGCACGAGGCTCTGCCCGCTCCCCCGAGCGCACCCACATGATCGCGCACGCTGCAGGGCGGCGTTCGCCTCCTACTCGCCGTCGCCGCCGTGGTGGACCATCTGGACGGGCGGGTTGTGGCGGCCGCGCGGGAGCCTGAGGCGTCCGAGCGCGCCGGCGGGGACGAGCTCGAGGTTCTCGCAGTTGCAGATCTCGATCATGAAGCCGTCGGGGTCCTTGAAGAAGAGCTGGTCGATGGGCGAGCCCTCCTCCTCGTTGATGGTCCGCTTCATGTACCTGATGCGCATCTCCCGGAGCCGGCGCTCCATGACTCCCATGTCCTCGCACTGGAAGGAGATGTGGTTGTCCATGGGGTCCAGCTCGCCGGGGTTCACGTCGGGCACCCTCCGCGCGTCGTCGCGCTGGACCAGGTGGATCCCCACCCCGTAGTTGAACAGCCTGCACAACGAGCAGCGAGCAGAGTCACGGGTAAGAAGCGCGTCCGGCTGTGTGTGTCGATTGAACCAGCCGGCGGGGCTGATGGTACGGTACCATGCGCCGGAGAAGTCGAGCGCCGGCGGGCGGTGGATGAGGACGAAGCCGAGGGCCTTGACGTAGAACCGGACGGAGTCCTCGACGGACTTGCACAGGCGGGAGATATGGTTGAGCGCCATCAGCGGCATCGGCGGCACGTCCTCGTACAGCTTCGCCGAGTCGGCCGGTTCGACGACGCCCTCCGCCGCATGACGGCCGCAGCCGCCGCCTTCCTTGCACTCTTCTCCCATGGCTTAGTTTCGGCTGTGCTCTACTCCAGCCTTGCCGGGAAGGGCGGCGCGGCTTAAAAACGCGAGCGGCGCATGGTCGGGGCCACTCCCGTGCCGTCGCGCCGGCCCGCCACGTTTCCGTGAGGTCTGCATGTATGGGCGGCCTCGGCCGATGTGTCGACCAGGAGGCTCGCCACGGCGGTCTGGGGACTCGAGAGCGGCAGGTCATGTCGGCACCCTACAGGCAGCGGGATCGTGACGATCTGCTTAAAGGCTGCTCTGGCAGAGGCAGGTCTCTCTCGTCGAATCGGAGAATGCATGTGAGCGCCCCCATGCAAGTCCGTGCCACTGCCACTGCCACTGCCACGCCGCCTCCACGGCGCAAGCAACTGAGAGTTTTTTTTTTTTAATCGAGCAACTGAGAATTCTGGGAGAGTTTGAGCACTTTTGAGCCCAAGGCGGTCAATGGACATTTCCTTTTGCCAGACTATGACTTCATAATGGGCCGGGCTATGGAAGCAGGAAGGCCTGCAGTTTTATGATCGGCCTAGTTCTACTCGTCTTTGGTCCAGCCCTCGGTATCGAAATAGGCTCAATAGTTCTGGCCTTCTGGGTCTCCAAATAGTGGCTGCGTTTTTTTTTTCTTTTTTTATGCTCGAGCTCTTCCTCTCTGTAAAACAGAGTGCTAGAAATCCTTAATTATCCATCTTTACACTGAACTTGTACTCAGACTTTAAAGCAAGTCAACGAAAACCTGATTGAAGAACAAAATATGGTGGAGGATTTGTATCCTGACCTGAAATGTACACCTGGCATCAACAGGGAATCCAAGGAGGCGGGTTGCATCCATCAGCGAGAAAAGGTACCAGGGCAAGCGTGGCGGTATAGAAGATTCCTATCATAACCATCGGCAAGGCGACAAGAACAATTTGAAGCTCGGCTAGCAATACTGTGGCCGTGCACAAAAGAGGAGACGGTTGCTGATGGGCAATGGTGCGATTTGACAGTACAATGATACTACAAATAAATAAGTGTCAAGAATCGACACTAGACATTTTGATGTCCATGTCAGCGACCGATGCGCAGTGTTCATGGCACCATCTCTCGAGTAGGTGTATTTTAAGTTCAGATGATGACTGTGCGATGACAAAAAACTGCATCCGACGGCCTGAAACGTGAAATCCATGCACCAACAAGTTTCAGTTCACAAGCAATGAAAAAGCAGAGTATATGGGATGATAGTGGCTAAACTGTTCACTTGAGGAGAGTGGGAAGTGACTAGTCCGATAGGAGAAGAGCGGAAGTGTGATGGATCTTTCGATCCAATCTACGTCGACTAAAATCCATGTCGTGGCTGGCTTTAACAAGTTTTTGGAGTGATACGAGGGCCAATCTTACAATGTGTGGTAAAGTTGCAAGGTGAGTCGCACCAGTCCAAATGCAAATCATAGAATTGATGGATTAAGCATTTTTCAAAGGTTCTTTTCTTCATCGTAAGGTCGCTTTTAGCACCGCTGTGAGCTGTGATGCATGCAGCTCCTCCTCGCTACAAATTTGTAATCCCCGAAGAAAGCCTGTAGCAAAACAATTAATACGGAGATGTGTTTCTAGTGATGCAAGAGTTCTTTCATATGCTAGGAGTAGCTTATTACCGGTGGATTTTAGGACATTCCTGAAACCGGATTAACCTGAATTTCAGAAGCTTCAGATTGCACACAGGCGCTGGGGCATCTTCAAATCTAACGGCACACAGCAACCCGTCCGATGAAACCAACAGCGGTGATCACTCGGAGTGACGCGGCCGCAGGCTTCCAAATCACGCGTGCCAGTACGCAGGGCAAACGCAAACCCCACTTTAACCCGATCAGATCCGCACCGATTCGACCCAAGTCCCCAACCCTCTCCCGCCGCACCACCACCACCTCTCTTCTCCTCCCCACCCCCCTCCAGATCGCCCCCGCAATTCCTCCGTGCAACGCAACGCCCCTGCCCTGGGCGAGCTCGAGAGCGCGGGCGCGCCCAGATCTGCGCGGTCTCGCCGGCGATGGCGTGCATCAAGAGCGCACAGCGGGCGGCGCTGACGGCGCTGGCGCCGGACGCGCCGTACCTCGCCGCCGGCACCATGAGCGGAGCCGTCGACATGAGCTTCTCCGCGTCCGCCAACATCGAGATCTTCCGCCTCGACTTCCAGTCCGACTCCCCGGACCTCCCGCTCCTCGCCTCCGCGCCCTCCCCCGACCGCTTCAACCGCCTCTCCTGGTCGCGGCCGGGCGCCGTGGAGGGCGACTCCTTCGCGCTGGGCCTCCTTGCGGGAGGCCTCAGCGACGGCTCCGTCGCCGTGTGGAACCCGCTGAGCATGATCAGGTCCGGATCCGCCTCCCTCGCCCGTTTCACACTCGAGATCTGCTCTCGTTCTGATTGAATTGCCGCTGTTTCAGCTCCGAGGGCAAAGCGGAGGACGCCATGGTCGCGCGGCTCGAGAAGCACACCGGACCGGTGAGTTGCGCGGGGCTGGATTGATAAGTTTGCGTGGCTAGTATTCTGATGGGGTTGGCGCCATGTGCTGAATTACGTCTGTGGTGGCTTTGTAGGTTTGTGGGTTGGAGTTTAGCGAGCTCACGCCGAATCGGCTCGCTTCAGGGGCTGAGCAGGGGGAGCTCTGCATCTGGGATCTCAAGAACCCAGTGGAGCCAGTTGTTTACCCGCCACTCAAGGTACTTGTTATTTTTCACAGAGCTTATTATCATACAAGAGGATTGAGTATTTGCGACCTGATAGGTAACTTGTGAGATGCGTGATTTCTTCTACTCTCTGCTCGTATTGATTCAGAAGTGCTTTCCGTTTCATGGAAAACATGATGCCTGTTGTGTGTTTACGACTGCCCTAGTGTGGTTATTCCATTTTTCAGACAACCATATTTTTAGTAAAATGAAGTAGCATTCTCGTTTTTAAGTTAGTTTTCAGTATGAGCAGAACTGACAGCACTATTTGGTGCAGGGATGAAACTGTGGGATTGTTGCACTGCTAGATACGATTATAGTCGTAGCTTTTACAACCTCTTTCCACCTGTGTTACACTAGTTGTTTGTTAAAGGCCAAGCAAATCTATTTGTAGATCCTTGATGTTACCTTGCCGCACACGGATTGTGCATTTCCAGCCCTCTTTTTCATGACCTTGCATTTATTTTACATGTTCGATTGGGGTATGTTATTAGGATTGCAAATGAATCTGAGGCTTAGTTGTATGTGGCAGAGTTGTAAACCACATTTAGTGTTTTTTTGGGATCGTTCAACTATGGCACCATTTTTTAGCGACATTATTTTACTGAACTTTATTAGTGTTTAACGATTCTTGTAATTTTAGCAGAGTGTGGGTTCCAGTGCCCAAGCTGAAATCTCTTGTTTATCATGGAATCCCAAGTTTCAACATATATTAGCAACCACTTCTAGTAATGGAATGACAGGTAAATGAAACTTTGGTTGCTTCTGCTGTAGGTTTACCTTACGTTACTGTCACTTGAACTTGTAGTTGTTATATCTGACTATTTTTTCGTGCCCTGCAGTTGTTTGGGATTTAAGGAACCAGAAACCACTGACTAGGTAATTATGGTAACTGTTGAGTTACTTCTGCACTTTCATGATCTCTTACTGATACAATCTATGGTTTGGATTAATAACTTTAAACTGTTGAACAGCTTTTCAGATTCTATTAGAAGGAAATCCTCTGTTCTTCAATGGAACCCAGACATGTCCACCCAACTGATTGTTGCATCAGATGACGACACCTCACCATCTCTGAGAGTAATTACCTTTTCTAAATTTTACTACACCCCAAAGAAAAATGTATCTTACTTACCTTCTCCACGTGAATCTCTCCTAATTCAAACAGACAAATTTGCTGCATTATTTTTTTGGATTCATTGACTCAAGTTGCCATTTCATTATTTTCAAGAAAAGGGTGGCAATAGAGTGGTCTTCCTACAAGTTCACATTACAAACTTTATTATGCTGAATATTTTATTCATTTACACCAATGACATTGCTCTATATCACAGGTTTGGGATGTGAGGAAGACCATTTCACCAGTAAGAGAATTCGTTGGCCATTCAAAAGGTTTCATCTCTCCTTTTGTTCATGGATTTTTCCCCACTTTGCTGATGTACACAAATTGCTTATACTTCTTTCTTATTCTACCTGTGATTTTTGCATTGACCAGGTGTAATTGCTATGTCCTGGTGCCCTTATGATAGTTCGTTCTTGCTCACATGTTCCAAAGACAATAGAACAATTTGTTGGGATACTGTTAGTGGAGAGGTATGTTACAAATTAAAAATCTAAAAGCAAAGTACTTACATTGAATTCTGATATGCTTTACATGTTTTCTTACTGTGCCCATTTCATCGTCTTATTTATTACAGATTATTAGTGAGCTACCAACCAGCGATAATTGGAATTTTGACCTTCACTGGTATCGGAAAATTCCAGGCGTCATAGCAGCGTCCTCATTTGATGGGAAAATTGGCATATACAACCTAGAGGTGATGAGAGCTATAATTTTCCACTTTGGAATATATGTTGAATATCAGTTGTTAAATTGTTATGAGAATTTAAAATTACTATGAAACTGTCACCCAATTTTCGAGACCTGTGTCAGACTTCATAATATACTGCGTCAAACAATTTTATTGGCTGTAGACTGTAGACAATGCTATCTTTGGTATCCTTCAAGTAGGATGGCATTTTTTAAGGCAAAATGCCCGTTTTGGTCCCTCAACTTTGATCCGAGGGTCAACTTCATCCCTCAACTCCCAGATCGGCCAATATAGTCCCTCAACTTTTATTTTTGATTAAATTGATCCTTGTGCTGATATTATACTCCATAATAACATGAGATATATGCAAAAAGTCATCTTTACCCTTGGCTCCTTCCCCTTCTAAATTTCGTAACAGTTTATTCACCCATAGAATTTTATAGAACATCACAAGTGTTTAATTTGGAACATAGAATTTTATTTACCCATGTATCGCATTGTATTGCGGGCGCATGGAGTAAAATTAAAGCTACTTGTTGCATAAATACGTACCATTATATAAAATGTTGTGGAAAGTTGAGCGAACAATGACACAAAACAGTGGAAATTGAGGAAGGGGAGAAGGAGCAAGGGTAAAAGGGACTTTTTACATTTATCTTATGTTATTATGGAGTATAATGTCAGCATAAGGACGAGTTTGACCCTACACACGAAAGTTGAGGGACTATATTGGCCAATTTGAAAGTTGAGGGACGAAGTTGACCCTCAGACTAAAGTTGAGGGACCAAAATGCCTATTTTGCCATTTTTGTACGGTTTGTTTGTCCTAGATAGAGTTCTACTGTAAGGCAACTATTGCACCTAGGCTATGTATACCTTTCAGAGTACCTTGCTTGATCAGTGTAACAAGTTGCCAAGCTAAACACAACATGATACCTTCCTTACTCTGACCATCTTCGACCAACCTATATATTTGCTGAATATGCCAGTCTTTCTAGTGTAAATCTTGTAAGCAAGAACGCTAGCTTATAGGATTATTAAAGAGATCTATTTGGTGGAAGTTTCTCAATCATGAACTTATAGGGACCTGGACAAAAGTTTAGGGCGACCAAGTTCAGACTGGAGTATTGTGGGGTGCCATCCAGAAACATGTGTGGTTACTGGGAGTACTTGAGCAGAAGTCCAGGAATTGATGAGGTTATGAATTGCTCATAATTTACGTGTAGTAGTCAAAGGGTTAGTGAATAGTGAGAGTGGCAGAGGCTGCCTTGGATGTGGATCTCATAGTTAGGTGAGAGCATCGGGCAAGGTCGGTGGATGGCTGGAGAAACAATTGACAAGCTATTCGGAGATGCGGAGCGACCTGATGAGGGAGAGGTACGCTAGGCTGAAGCTTAACCAAACAGAAAAGGGAAAAAAGAATTAAAGGACTGAGCCACAGCTTAGAGGTCTGAGATTATAAGGAAAGGATTAGTCCAACTGATTATAGCCCGATTAGTCATGTATTTTCCAGTAAGCATATATGTTTATTGGAATCCAGTTTTTCTTATACTTGGTCCATCATGCTATTTGAATTTTATACTTGGCCCATCATGCAACCCATAAAATGCAGTAGGATTCATTCAGTTGTCATTTTTTAGAAAATTTGCTCTATGTTGTAGTAGTTATGTAAACAATTGCGTGTTACTCTAGTATACTGCAAGAACCTGACCCTTTAGCACCAACATGGATATAAATTAAAAATGCATTAGAGTTCAGCAGCTGGTCCGCTGCACCAGGTTTATCTATCCACTCTATTATCAAATTGACATCATTCTTCAAGACATAATAGTATTTGTAGGTCTGAACGCACCCTCATGTTTGTTTTTTTTTGGGCATACAAAGCTAATTTCCCTAAATTTATTTATCTTTTACAGTTCTCTGGACTTTATGCAGCTAGTGATGCAGGTGCCCCAGGTAAATTTAGCATACTGCAGCTTGCTTTCATTTCTAAGATAACCAAATTTTCAATTAGATTATTGCTGTTGATCTTGTGCACATCCATTGTCGGGAGTAAACTTCAACAGTATTATTCCATCATTTCATAACGGTATTATTCCATCATTTCATGACAAGGCTGAATGCCACGAAATTATTCAGTTTTTTTTCTATGTCCGTACTTGGATTTGAGTAAAATTGCTGAGGTGCATTGAGGCATAAGTACCTATCTGGGCTTTTAGGTCTATCACCATTGACCAGTAATCACCGAATGAAAAGCATATATTTCTTTAGTCTATAGAGTACAAACTCAACAACCTCAGCAGTTATTATGGTATTAACTATAATGTTGTACATACCATCTTTCATATGATTTATCTGATGACCAATAAAATATATATTCAGCTCGTCCAAGAGCGCCAGCTCCAAAATGGTTGAAATGCCCCACTGGTGCATCTTTTGGCTTTGGTGGTAAACTTGTTGCTTTCCATCCGGCGGCACCCACCCAAGGCGCCCAAGTATCTTCTTCTGAGGTTTGTTTTCTTGTGTGCTTCCCTGCTTTATTCTCCTTTTGAAGTTCCTGTTCCTGTCTTAACATATACATATAATTATAGGTGCATGTGCACAATTTGGTGATTGAGCAAAGTCTGGTCAGCCGGTCAACTGAATTTGAAGCTGCTATACAGAATGGTGACAAGAGTTCGCTGCGTGCTCTGTGTGAAAAAAAGTCACAAGAATCATTGTATGTGCTTACCCTTTAGTAGAACACTCGCTAACCTTTGCATGATAACTAACTCTATGCTATGCATGTTTTGAGCAGATCTGATGAGGAAAGAGAAACATGGGGCTTCTTAAGGGTTATGTTTGAGGATGGGGATGTTGCAAGGACAAAATTGCTTGCTCATCTTGGCTTCGAACCGCCTCAAGCACCAACTGTGGATTCAACTGATGAACTGAGCCAAACATTGGCGGATACACTTAATCTTGATCATGGCACAACAACTGATAATGCAGATGCTCAATTTCTCGCTGATAACGGGGATGATTTTTTCAATAATCCTCAACCTTCAGAGGCTAGCTTAGCTGAAGAATCAATTTCTACAAATGCTGAACAGATAGAGCAGGAAATGCCTGGAGATGTTGTGCCATCTGATCCATCAATTGACAAGAGCATTCAACACGCGTTGGTGGTTGGAGACTACAAAGGGGCAGTTAAACAGTGCCTTGCTGCAAATCGTATGGCTGATGCTTTGGTTATTGCCCATGCTGGTGGTTCGGCTCTATGGGAAAGCACAAGAAATCAGTATCTTAGAAAGAGTATCTCACCCTACTTAAAGGTTTAGTTTTATTCTCTGTTTATGGATATCTGTATTTTATTTTAGGTATCCATTTGGTAACTACCCTTATTTGTTCTTATATTGTTTCAAACTCAGGTTGTTTCTGCTATGGTGGGCAACGATTTAATGAGTTTCGTGAGTACTTGGCCCCTAAGTTCGTGGAAAGAGACTCTTGCGCTATTGTGCACAGTAAGTGTCTTTGATACTTTGGATGTATTGCAAGTTGCAACTCTTTCCTCTTGTTCAACTGGGTTGTGTTTTTTTTTTTTCCTTTGATATCTTCTGGTGTAGAAGAATTACTCAAATGATGCTTTCAACCTTTCATAGATGAGCCTAAAGTGCCATTGCATTTTATTCTTTGTTATCTCACATATATTTACTTAAGACTGAACTGATTTTAGAGGCACTTGTCTGATGTGTGTTACCACAATGTTGGTACTAGTGTATAGTCCTATACTCCTATTGGAAGTTATTGCTCATGTTTGCATGGTTCATGAGTTGGTCCTTGGGTTGGGTCCCCATGTAATGTGATGACCTCAAACTGGAGCAGCAGTGTTAGGACAGTTGCTGGTGAACCATTTGAGGATCGACATTCCTTTTTTTTGGGTAGGGAGTGTGTGTTTGGGTCCATGATGTAGGAATCACAGAGGAAAAATGGTCCTATCTGATCAGCCTAGCCATTTTGTTCTGGCCAAGTTGCAAATAAATCCGTTATGAACAAACTTGGTGATCTTCCTGCAATATTATAAAAAATATTTTCTATAGATAAACAGTGAAAAGGGGTAGCTGGGTTGGTGGGTTTTAAATTACTTTCCTCCATATCTATGGTATACTTCCTCCGTTCCAAATTATAGGCCATTTTAACTTTTCTAGATACATACTCCTTCCGTCCCACGAAGACCGTTCGTTTAGCCTTCAAATTTTGTCCCACAAAGACTGTTCTTTAAGATTGTAGTAAAGTCCATCTAAATAAAGCAATATCAAATACTAAGAAATAAGTACATAGAGAAGGGCATGGAGCCTATCAAATGCTTAAGTAGATGTTACTTTTCAAGTTCCAATGCATTTGCATTTATTGAGGATCTAGGGAATCAAATAAACAGCACGGTCTTCAATCACAACTGTTATAGTTAATTAGGGGTAACATGGACATTTTCCACTACTAGTAATATGTCTGAAATTTTCTAAACGAACATTCTTTGTGGGACGGAGGGAGTATGTTTTACAATCTATCTATACAGTGTATATTTAGGTGCATAGCAAAATCTATGTATCTAGAAAAGTCAAAATAATCTATAATATGGAATGGAGGAAGTAGCTGCTATTTGCTTGTATTTGAGAGCTAATGAAACTATTAATTTGCAACAGTTTGCGCGGAAAGAGGAATGGAATGTTTTGTGTGACACACTTGCATCTAGACTCCTGAGTGTTGGAAATACACTAGCTGCAACTCTTTGTTACATCTGTGCTGGAAATATTGACAAAGCTGTGGAAATATGGTCTCGCAACTTGAAGTCTGAAGATGGTGGGAAGACTTATGTTGATCTTCTCCAGGTACAATTGGATACTAAAAGTTCATTGTTCCATGGCTTTCTCTAAACAGTTTGTAACTGGTTAGTATGTAAATGCAGGATTTGATGGAAAAGACCATTACTCTCGCCCTTGCTACAGGCCACAAGAGATTTAGCGCATCGCTCTCTAAGCTTGTTGAGAACTACGCTGAACTGTTGGCCAGTCAAGGTCTTCTGAAGACTGCAATGGAGTATTTGAAACTGTTGGGATCAGATGAACATTCACATGAGCTGGCGATTTTGAGAGATAGAATTGCATTTTCTACAGAAGGTTGACACAAACTTATAGAATCACTTGATCTGGTTTTATGTGCTGTCTTCTATTGATTTATAGAATCAAATGTTATTATGCTGAGTTAGGCATTCGCTCCAAGCATATTGAAAAGCTTTGGCCATCCAACACCTTTCATCATCTCACTGTAGTATAAATCTAAAGTATTTATCCTGTTGTCTTTGGTGTTTCTGTTTGCCTAAAGTATAACATTTTTAAGCCTGCTGCCAGAGCTTAAAAAAATAATCCTATTATTGTCAGATGCCCTCGAAACGCAACTTATCTCAAATCGCAAAATTTAATGTGGCTATCTAATATCATGATGCATTAGTGTTAATGTCATAATTCATTTGAATTTAATTAACACTTCCATGAAAAAAGTACACCATACCACATCCATATACACACAAAGACCAGTCCGCAGAAGATCCTGGAAGAACCTACCGCCACAACCACCAACACAAATGTTTTAAGTAGTGAAGATATCAACATTCCGTGGACTTTGTTAAACTTTATTGCTTTTGCTTACATGCCTTAGCATATAAATGAACTATTCCTTGGTTTAAAATTTGTGCACAAACTTTACTTTAATACTATATATGCATCTGAGATGTAGGTATTTGCATTTGAACTTACAACACAATTCAGTTTTTTTGTTTTACCTTTATGTCTGCAGAGTAAAACCATTTTTTTCCCATTGTGCTAATATATTGATGATTAGACATGCAATTTTATATCATATTGTTGATTAGAGGTATGCTTTCCAGAGAATGATGCTGCTAGGAGCTCTGTTTCTGATAGCACTGGTGCCAGTTCTCCGTATGCCACTAATCAGAGTTATATCACCCCGGACCATTCTCAGAATCTTTACCAGGTTTCCTCTTGTACATTGTTTCCTAGTTCAAATTTCCCATTTGATCTACCAGTTTAATTTTGTAGGAATAAACTAGTAATATGTTTGCTGGAGTTGTCAAACTAATGTTCTGAGTTCCACAAACAGCAGGTACAATCATATAATGTTCCAAGTAACACATATTCGGATGGTTACCAGCAACAACCTAATGCAGCCTTTGCATACAACAATGCATACCAACCTACACAACCAGCCCAAATGTTTGTTCCACCAAGTGCGCCCATCAGCTCTCAGGTATGTGATTCAGGAAAACCCTTCTCCTTTTTAGTCCAAGTATCATATTTCAATAGCAAATGAAACATTTGATGTTCCCTTACTGTGCTTGAACGAAAGACCTAATTATAGTGTTGGATATGATGTGTGATATCTGGACATGTGTTTGTAGCTTTTGTTGCTGAAATATATGTTACTTTGACTAGCTTATTTTCACTTTATGTGAAGTTAGTGGGTGCTTTGTTCTCCCCACATAAATTTATGCATGATTGCCATAATTGTTTGTTTTCTTTTGCAGCAACCACAAGGTTCTGCTCCCGTGCCTGTGCCACCGCAAACAGTAAAGACATTTACTCCTGCAAACCCAATGAGTCTCAAAAATGCAGAACAATATCATCAACCTAATACCTTGGGCTCACAGCTTTACACGGTAGATATATTGCTGACTTAGTTTTACCTGCTGTTCGCATGACATCAATTAAAAACTGATCTCTGGTTTATACAGGGTGCTGCAAACCAGCCATATTCTACTGCATCATCTGCTCCGTATCAAAGCGGACCTCCACCCACATTCAAACCTGTTCAATACCAGACTACACCAGTCCCTTCCGTTGGTCCTACTGCCTCTGTACCAGGAACGGTCCCTAACCAGATGCTTCCCCATTCTGCTGCTGCAACTAACTCAACATCCAGGTTTATGCCATCAAACAATCAAGGCTTTGTTCAGAGACCAGGCTTGAGTCCTGCCCAGCCCTCAAGCCCAACACAGGCACAGGCACCGGCACAGCCAGCTCCTCCTGCACCTCCCCCGACTGTGCAGACAGCTGATACATCAAAGGTTTCTGGTACGTGGAATGCAGATACAGTGCTTATATTTGTTGTTATCGGATTTTTTTATTTCACTTGCCCGTAAAGTATTCTACAAGACTTATCATCATGTTCATGCTAAATAAGCTTTTTTTTTTGCTATTCTGGTTTTGAGGAACATTTTTTCCCTGACCTGTTATGTGATTTGGTTGGTTCTAACGTTTCAATTGTACCAAAGAAATACTTTATGCTGCTAGGAAACATGGTATTGACTTCTCTGTTTGTGTTTTGCAGCTGAGCTGAGACCTGTTATTGCAACACTGACCAGACTATTTGACGAGACATCCAAAGCCCTCGGGGGATCACAAGCTACTCAAGCAAAGAAGCGTGAAATTGAAGATAATTCAAGGAAAATAGGGGCATTGTTTGCGAAACTAAATAGTGGCGACATATCTCCAAATGTTTCATCTAAACTCATTCAGCTGTGCAGTGCACTTGATAGTAGTGATTTTGCCACTGCGATGCACCTCCAGGTACATTTTATTCATCCGTGCTATTAGGTTATGTAGAGTTTCTCCTTTCCCCATGTTGTGTTAGAAGTTGATGGATGCTAGTTTTTATTGTACCTGATTCAAACTGTTGACGATTGTGCTATGGTATAGGTAATCTTGACAACAAGTGACTGGGATGAGTGCAACTTTTGGCTTGCGGCATTGAAGCGTATGATCAAGACACGACAGAACTTCAGAATGTAAACCTGTGTGGCTTTCTCCTGCAGCCAGTTCTGTATACACCTTTTCTGCTTGTCAGAGATGTTAGTTTTAGCAATTCAGTGGGTTCGCCAGCACAGGGGTGTTATCCTGCTTCTTTGTTCAGGTCTCCTCCCGATTCTGCCTTAAGCTTGGTGAAAGTGGTCTGTTACTTCTGTGCTGTTATACATTTTGATAATAGTTTTCTTTTTCGATATTTCTTGGTAAGATGAACAGCAGTTGGATTGATGGTTTTGGATGTTAATTGTAAGAGGCAACTTAGTCTGTGTTGTTAGCTGGTCGATCATCTTTTGAACTGTTCAGTTGAAACACTTTGGACATTCGAAGAATTCTAGATGATCAATACGATGGACAATGGCTTGTTCTTTTGTACCGCGAACAGAAATCAATAAATTTCTCAGGATCTTGAGATTTTGTATTGCTTGGACGGACCAACGTAATTCGAGGGGGAGAATGCGCTCATTTAGTAGTGGATACATGTTTCAACTTGTGTCTGATTTCCCGTTTACGCCTTTCTTGCATCAACGTTGTCTATGACGGTGCTTCGTGGCATGCAGTACCGCACTATCATTTCGAAGCAGCGCTGCACTAATGTTTTGCGTATAATAGTTGGCTTCTCGCCATGCAATACAGCGATCCTGTACACCAAAATCCTAATTATGAGTATTTCAGTTAATTCGAACCGTGCAGTTATCTTTTGCCAAAAGTAATAACGCTCATTACCATGTAATCGCATCATTGCAAAGTCTAGATGGAGGAAAAATTACTGCCCCTGCCTTCTCCACTGTTGCGAAACCCGTCTACCGGAGTAGTTCTCGGAAAATTCACCGGTTCTCGGAAAATCAGCTCCCTCTCATCCAGATCCTAAGCCATTTGACTTCCAGCGTGGCATGACCGTTAGATTCGCGAGCTCCGAATGATTGCGCACTACGGATGTGCTCCGGTCAACTTCCGACACCTCCTCGAGGCAAAATTCTCTCCTCCCCCCCCCCCCCCCCGCCCCCCGGTGGCCACCACTGCGCCGCCCGCCGTCCACGGCCGCCTCACATGGCACACCCTTCCTCCCGTCCCGCGTCCTCGGCGTGCGCGCTTCGTTGCTTGCTCCCTGCTCCACGAACCACCCGGAGGGCTCACTCACCCACGAATAAGCCCTATGCTGACATACTGTTCGAGGAGTAATTGTTTACTGCTCATAATCCACTTCCCATTAGCACCGCCGCACCCAGTGATTGCGATGCTTCCGATACACCTCCAGTTTCAGTTAGCATCTTTCTCGCAAAAAAAAAAAGTTTCAGTTAGCATCGGCATCAGAAATTCAGCCTCACGGCCCCTATAAGCTAGCATAGCATCGCACAGCATGTGCGATGCCAGTCCGACGACACCCCCAACTTGGCCTCCCGATCAACCTGGCATTCTCTGATGCACTTGCGTTAGATTAATGGCAGCAAATTCCCCGCCCCCAGCCCCTCGAGGAAGCGAAGACGGCGATGCCCCTGAGCCAGCGCATGGCCCCCTACCCTGACCATCAGACACTATTCGTGTTGGTCAGTTGGTGTACCTGATGAAGGGAACATTGGTTCCTGGCTTCTAATGCCAACAGAAATATACAGATACCCGTGAGTCATGGTGCAGGTATCGGTAGATACAGAGGCGTTTGCAGAAATGAGATCTTGTGCTTGCTATGCTGTTGCCAATATAATCTCACAATAATCTGGAATCTCTCTCTATCAGGTTCACATTCATGAATGATCATCGGTTGATCACAGTTTCAAATTAAATTGCCCAGCTGAACACATGAACAGCCAATGGCCACAGAACCACTGTTGGGTGTAGCTGCGTGCTATACTCTAGGGACTCACCTGTCCCTTATTCTCTTTCTGGTTGGGTGCCGGGTGCGTTCTGATTGTTCTGCTGGACAGACAGACAGTTGCATGCCGTCCTAAATGCGAAAAGGGCGAGCAAGAATCCAGCGCCGCCGGCAGCGGGACACCGGCGGAACCAGTAGCCCCCACCGGAGCACAGAAGGCTGCCCCGCCTGCCCCCGGTGGTTTCAACCGTCCTCCTACCCATCCAAGAGCTGGGGACCAAAGCAAGCAGCCACCATCATCATATACTAATAACGGGTTAGCGCCCCCAAGAACCACCCAATAAACCACCGATTCCATGCCCCACAACGAATTATTTGCTGATGATGCAATCCAATCCCAATCCCAATCCTTGCCTTGTCACGTCATGCACAGGCCCTCATCACTGGTGGCAGCGTTTGGTCGGCTCTGTCTAATCAGGTTTGTGCGTCATCAGGCACATCCAAATCCTTGGAATAGTCTAGTCCAGTGCCATTGTACCAGCCTGATGCTTCTCTACTCTCCTAACCAGCGGCGTCTTCTAGACAGCGGGGCATGAACGTTGATCCGGCTCCGAGAAGAGGATGCACATAGCCGCTCATTATTACGTGACATGATGCTACACCATCAGCCGCTAAGCATCTGCATTAGTAGTATTAACGAGGTCACAGGGATCGTCCCCTGCCTGCTTCTGATCTCCTCGTCCTCCTCAGCTCCAAGCTGTACAGCACTAGTTTATCGTCAGCTCAACCACCGGTCCCGGGCTGCCCCTACCACACCGGATTGCTGCAGAACCTGGGCACTCGGCTCGGCTGGTAACAGTGCTTAGCTGCCGCCGGGCAGGCGTTGATGGTCACGGCAGTACCACACGGTGCGTACTGGCTGGGCATGTTGATCTGGGAGAATATTTTAGCACCAACTCGGTTGCTTGCATCAAAAGTGCTCCAGTGATGCAGTCCTGGATCCCAAAGCAAGCACAAGTACAATTGACTTGTTAACGATTCATGAGGGGATTAATTGTTTGTTAGCGTGGTGTCAGACTGTCAGTGATAGATATTCTGCTATAAGTATGTGAAAAAAACTGGACTAGTTCCTGCAAATGTACAGCAGATGGATGGCACATGAACCCCACATGCAGCAACTTGGGGAAAATGGCTATTGTAGTGGCACTTGGATTTCCCCATGATCCATCCATTCTAGTCCTGTGATCAAATATCTAGGAATCTCTCTGATCAGCACCAGGAAGGTCAAGCACTTATAATATTTGGTAAAAGAAATGTTGAAGAGATGTTTGACAAATGCAGCTGATCAATCAAGAACGCAATGGGTCAGTCAAACAGGACCAGCGATGTACAAACCCCAAAGCTTAATTTCATTCCGTGCAAAACTGCACATTGTCAATGCTCACTTTCAAAATCTTTTTGCTAATGTTTGTTGCCAAGAAATGATGGATCAAGTTTTTTTCCTTCCTTTTGGGCTGAAGTGGTTCTAGAAATGCTAAACAATCAAGAGAAGCAACGAGTGCAAGTTTCAAGAAGAGGCTTGCTGCCTCATGTTGGAGCACGCATGATTTGCCAGTTGCAGCGCACCACAGAAAAGCCAGCCTCGGTTTCGGATCGCCGGAAGTATTGTTTGTTTGTGGCTTTTGAAGCAGATGGATAGGCCGCCTCAGTTTTTGATTCCTCAGGATCCAAGTGAAGGTCTGCTTACGTGCAGTGTTAAAAAGTCACTCCTTGCTTTCTGATGCACAAGCAACAGCTTGCATCCCTTTCAGATGCGAAGATTCTGGAAACTCCTATGGTCCTATGTGACGATGATTACTCGCTACTCAGTGAAAAGAATCTGTCCCATGTGGAGTTTCTTTCAGTTCAGAACTGTTACAAACACTGGAAAAAAGCAGATTAAAAGCCATAACAGCGAGTATTACAAACACGGCATGTAATGCAATAACTAAACCCAAAGGGACTTTCATGTAAAAAAAAGAAAAAAAAACACCCAAAGGGACTTTCAACGGCTCATCAGCCTGATCCCTTCCTTTTCAAAGGTACATGCATAGGACGCACGTAACCACGCACACCACACGCACAGACACACGTGCGCGTCCATACACACACACACTAGAAAAGAGATCGGAGAGACTACTGCCCTTATTGCGCGGGAGACGCGCAGTACCACTGAAAGTGCACGCGTGTGTACCCAAATCAACCTAGGAAGAAATTCTGGATAATCCACCAGAATTCGTCCCTCCCTTCCTTTCATCATCATGAGCACAATTCGGATAATCCAATAAATAAACCCATAAATCCAAATCTTTTTCATCGACACTTGAAAGTCAGTCTTAAAATCTGACTATTTGAAAGAAAAAAAAAGGAGCCCAGCCCCAGCATGTAGCACGCGCACACTTCCTTCATGGGTCACCTCTGGAAGCTGAAAGCTGCGTTTCCTATGAGCAACGGAGTGGCTGGTGGCGCCGAGCGGATAAGAAGTCATGTCCGGAACCAAAAGGGACGTCCACAGAGGCAAAAGCCAAACGGCATGGATCATCACACACATTCAAGGGAGATGGGTAGGGGAGAACGAAAGCTGGAGAGCTCCCTCCAATCATACGCGTCCAATTATTGTTATTTGATTGGCAGCAGCAGCAGCAGCCAAAAGGAACTTATTCTTTTTTTTTTCTGAAGAAAAGAAATGCGTATCACCAGTAGGTTCAGTAGGAGAGTATCTGTATCTACATGGGTTGGGATACTTATTAACTGTACAAGTATAGAATACACGTCGACTTGTACTTGCTTTGTTCTCATCATGGCCACGCTGCTGCGAAACTGGACGCTGGCTGGGCACTGCCAAACACCAGCGCGGCGCCGTGCTAGCTAGCCTACGCGTGCTTCCAACCGGGCCATTGCTTGGCCAGCGTGCAACCGTGTCACGAGTGCGCCGAATCCCTCCCTGCACCCTGCACGAGTCAAGACACGCACGCCTGTAGCGCATACAGAGCACCGGTTGTGTTTTACGGAGTAAGTTTTAACTGATCAAATCGATGAGACCGTGGCGTCCTACTGCACACATGTGTAAGCAGAAGCAGTAGTACCATCAGTCACGGACCACTAGTTGATGGCCCTGTGTTGAAACGCATCAGTGTTTTTTTTCCCTCGTGGAAAACGGGGTAGTTCCCGTACGTTTTGGGAAATTCCTGCCTTCCATTTCGAACACATCTCTCGCAGATGATAGAGCAGAGCACGGTCTTGACGATACGTCGTCCCATTTCCATCAAAAGTCTGGTGAATTTTCTTACCTTTTTTTTCCCTATCTCGAAGTCTTGCAGAAAGTAGCCGTGTATATACAAGTGCAGGTGCACGGCCGGCGTGGCCACCACGACGGCGTGAAAAAAGAAGCAAAAACGAGTGGCTTACGGCGGCGACGGCGTCCCGTCGCGATCGCACGATCATCATTGGGGGGTTGGCGATCCATGGCGCGGCCGGGCGGCCCGTGACACCACCTCGTCCCTTGGGGCGCGGCTTCGGCGGGCGGCCGGCGGCGAGAGGGAAAGGAAAGGAAAGGAGCCCCCGCGCCTGACGCCGCATCGTTGTCACGCGCCCACGCACTCGCCCGGGCGGCCGACCCGGCACGGGCAGTGGAGCCCGGCCGGCCGCGGTAGCTTATCCTCCAGGGCTGGGGACTGGGGCTGGGCGGCTGGCTAGTTGATGCCATGTCATTCTCGCACCGGCTGATCAGGGCTCGTGTCATGTCAAGGGGTTAGTTGTTAGATTTGTTAACGGGTTCACGAGCGTTAGCATCTTATCTTTTTTTTTTTCCTCCAAAGCGTTAGCATTATCGTTAGCGTTGCGTTCCTAACCGCGATCGATAGCTCTTTTTTTTTGACTTTTTGATCGAGTAGGTTCGGATTAGATTGGGAAAGGATGGCTAGCTTAATTACTTGCTTGTGTGCCATAGTGGTGTGTGGCAGATGGCTCCGGCTCTACGCGCACGATGGAGAGGCTACGGCTATTTTAATTTTTTTCCATGGCCTAAAATAGTGGTGTGCGAGGATGGACTGGAGCGGGGAGACAGGGGTAACGACAAAATCGATCTCACCGTCTTAGCAAACCATACATATAGCTAAAGAAACAAGCATAAATACTTGCCTTGCACCTAGTTTGGAATGTCGGAATTTTTCTCCGAACTTCGCTGAAGTGGCACTATTGTTATTTTTTTCAAAGGAAAAACTCGTGTTTCAAACATGGGGAAAATTACACGAAGGGTACCATGGTGGGATCAACTGTCGCATTTTTCTTGCTATTTTTTCGCCAAGCACAATACAGCCAAAGTGTAATACTCGAGCCTTGGGTTCTAGCAAAACCTACCCAGCCGAGCTATCACAGGGCGGCGTTGTAGTTCCTGTCGGTGAAAATGAAGCCGCCAGACGTGTCTCTGGAGGTTTTTGTACGTGGCGAACACTCTGGATCGGAGCCAATGCAAACCGGCCGTTGAAGCCAACGTGCGTGACCCAGGGTCGTCTATCCCCTTCCATCACACGGTGGTTTCCGCGAGGATTTTACCCCCAAAAACCCACGCCAGGGTGCAGCGATGGCGTGCGGCGGCGGAGCTGAGCAACAAGCACGAGCGACCGCCGGGATCCAGCGAGGCATCCATCGGAAGGCTCCCCCTTATCCACGCACTCGCACGCAACGCCATTCGATTTTGTTTTTTTCGCCTCCTTCCTTCCAGAAGCATCAAAGCAGCAACGGCGACGAGATGCCCAGATAGGAGAAGGGGGAAAAAAATCATCAGGTGACGGCGATCCATGGGTTTTGGGAGAAACCGTCGCTGAATGACACTGACTTGTGGGCCCAGGTGAACTGTGCGGATTTCGATCTGACGTGTCAGCCGAGACCAGCATGGGGACTTCGTCAAGAGCAATCCGCACGGTACAGCGACATGGCTCGTCGTCACTTCACACCTGAAGAGGTGCTTGCATGCCAGCTAGGCATCGTCCGTGTACGTAGCAGCGGTCAGAAACAAGGCATTTCTGACGAGTTCTCTGGTCTCTGCTCGCTTGTTTCAGACCATTTTTAGCCGTCCTGAAAGAGCCCCGTCTCCGCGTGACGCTGTGCCTCGTCAAAAGAAGGCCGCGCCATTACCAAATGCGATCGCAGGCAGCAGCCGCGGAAACGTGTAGCGCAGGCCACAGACCGGGCAATTTTAAATTTGAATCCATCGTCTTTTATAAAAAAAAGGCAATATTCATCGTCTTTTTCCAGCACCGCTTGCCCCAAGGTTTTCCGTGACCCGGCGTACGTCCGTGCATCCGAAAAGCGACGGGCGACGGCCGTGGCGGCGGTCTGCACACGCAACGCCGCCGCAGCGACGCGCCAACGGACAGCCGGGCGCGACCGCGCCAGCCGGCGAGGGCACGGGCGGCGCGGGTCAAGGCAACCCCCAGCCGTCGCCGTCGCCGTCGGCGTCCCCTGCGCCGATCTTGAGCTCTACGCCTCTATCACACCACCCCCCGCGGCGCCCGTCCTTGTCGCGCCCTCTCATCGCACGCTTGAAGCATCTCTCTTCGCAACCCCGTCACAGGCTTCAGCCTCTCCTGGTGCACGGCAGCACGGGGCCAGCTAATGCAGGCAAAGCTCCGTCTCTTTCTTCTTCGCTCTGGGAAAAAAAACACAGCTTGGTCTCTTTCTTGCTAGCTTGGTGACCTTACCTTCAAAAAATATAGCTTGGTGGCCTAACAAAGGTAGTGCCATGGACAATAACCAACCGCCCTACTTTTTTTTTTTTGAAACGAACTGGAACCGCCCTCCTATGACCCCAACTAACCCCGGCCCGGCCAGTCTTTTATTTATCGGCACCCATAACTGTTGTTAATTAATTAATTAAAAAGTCTGATGTGTTCTGATCTATTTTGATGTCATGAGAGGAGAAAGGATCCTGTTTCTCTGTCTTTGTTGGTAGGTAAGTACCGACCCCTGCGTTTCACCTACTCCAATGGTGTTCTAACCGGTTATTAGGTGAACACCTGCTTCACATCACATACCTTTCATTTATACGTGTTAAAGGACTGATTCCTCATGTCACTCTGATTTGTTCTATAATTTGCTTTGCAAGCCTTTAGACTTTGCTGGCGTTGAACTACTTGCTTTGCATTGGTGACACCATTTACTATTTTTTTTCTGGTCAAGAAATAGGCAAATCAAAGTAGTAGTTTACACGGTCTCATCACACTGCTGGTTTGCACTCTATTTTGTTTTCCCTTCAGAATTACCATCCACTAAACACATGCGGCCGGCCACACTTTCATATGCTCCTTTTGCAAATGCACTGGTTTAACATTTGATTGCCCGGCTAGTGGTAGGATCTAGCGGAAAGTGGCACGGAGTGCTACTTGGTTTGTCAGCATCATAGGAGCGATACAATATTAGGAGCCTGCATCAGAAAGCTAGCTCACGGAAAGTGTACTGATCTGCAGCTTTCTTTCTCCAAAAGCTCGCATTAGAGGACACTAAACAGGTCAAACGCATGCTCACCCCATGTAGACGAAGCACCGGACGGTTTGTTCCAATCCAAGCTCCGGCCATACGGCACACCACTCGTTAATTCTGGACCTGTTTGGAGTTTGCAACAGAGGAATTTTACACAAAACAAATTGAATCCTGTAAAAACCAGGGGAAAAAAGATTTACCGCGTTAGTTGAAATTATTCCAATATTGGAGTAGTTCAATAGTTTAGCTGTTTGAGTAACGTTGCATTTACTATCTAGTAGTACTATGCAAGTTACTAGAGATTCTTTTTTAAAAAAACAATGAACCGGTAAGCGAGAGCTGCCTGTTATATTAAAAAGAAAGAGAGCTCGCACGAACCAACAAAATTATTTACATGCTTTACACACATAGAAAGAGTTACTAGAGATAATCCTTCTCTGAGTACTTGCTTGTTATACTAGCAGAGGTAGGTGCTTGAGTTATCAAGCTCATCTCGAGGAAACTGTATCAAGAATTGATTGCTCCATGGGACTGGTACTAGGCACTAAACATACTTGTAATCCCGTTCTTAAAGCATCTTGCTGTGCAAGTACCGTGTCTATTATTGTAGTGATGCTAGCTAGTGTGATGTTACTCAAGACCCGCCTTCTTAATTGCAGCTTACATCATGATCATCTGGAACTAGGCACCCACTGTAATTGTTACCGTATTTCTGTTGTTGTTTTTAATGGGCCCAAGGTATTTTCTCGTCATGGTGTTGCTTTTGAGACGAACAAGAAATTGGTGGGTTGCTTGGTCAAATCAAATTGAGATGGCTTGGTGCCCTTCAAAAAACAATTCCAAGTGGACCCAACCCAAGTGTTCAAACCACCCTCCAGCCTGGCCGGCATATGCCAACTCAGACTCGCCCCCAAGGCCCCAATCTCCTAAGCAGGCAAGGCAAATTTTTCGAACAACGCCGTACTGCTTCGCAAGTGCGAGCAACTCACAGAATTAATGCAGAGAATAGACCGGCTGACTGATCTCGCTACAGTAAAATTTCAACCATCGACGCATGTCTTGTTGTGTAACTGAGCTGTCGCTACGACCAAGCAGTCTGACTCAAGACAAGTAAAGAAGATTCAAGTTTTTTACTTATGATGAATTAAAGCCCACAGTCCATACGCGTCACAGTTCCTTATTTGTTGTGTTTCTTTTTAAGAAGCGACAATATGTACAGTACCATACTATAACAAAGCTATTGACATCATGGTTTCTTACCTCCATATGTTTTAATCTACAAGTAACTGTATGTTAAAAGGATTTATCCTTAGATTAGTTCGCTTTTAGTTTATTTTACGAGGGACCTAGGAGGACATGGCGTGATTTGCTTATTTACATTTAATTCCTGATGTTATAGATTATCTTCGAGTAGTTATTTGTAGGGTTCCCTTATTTGTATAGCTTAGAAGGGTAATACCTGATTTATTAACTCATCTTTTTCGCATACTTGATTTTTCAACAATATGTGACCGAACAACCTGATGTGAGTATTTTCTTCCCTCTCAATTATATGTGACAACATATGGCAGCACGTCACAACTTTTTATTAGTTCTTTTAAGAAGAGGCACATATTCCAGTATGTTATAGCAAAACATTTGTATATTGTTATGTTTGGTTGCGTGTGTCTTTGAAAAAAAAAAGAGAGAGAGCTATAATTGCCATTTTTACTAGAATGTGTTGCTACTATAGGAGTCTAGAGCTAGATTTACCCACTTGGATGCAATCATGCAAACACTTCTTGTGTAAGGGATAGACTAACATCATAATGGCTTATCCTTTGAACAATTATCTTGCTTGATCTTTGTTATACATGGATTGCCAATTACTGAATAGTATGATGTAGAACAAAATGAAAGTATCAAATACACATCATAAAAAATGCAACGCGACACGATATCTTACTACCGTTTTCCTTAAGAAGCGACAATACGTATGCTAGAGTTTGTTTCAAAGAGCCATAATGTATACTAAGAAGATATGGCTATGTGATAAACTGTCTTTAAGTCTTGCTACTACGGGGGAAAATATTCGTGTATGTCTTGATCTTTTTTAATTTAGATAAAATGGCTTCGGTTACGTACATAAGTGATATACCTCCTTCACTACACTCACTTTCCGATTATCGCCGCCTACTGTTTCGCAATATATATGAGTTGTCTGCGACCAAGAAGTCTATCAAAAGAGACAAGTATATGCTACAATTTATTGTACACGCCATGATTTCTTAGCTGTATCTGTTGTAAAGAGCGAAGATAATATCTATAACAAGTCCCCATGCACATTATGATTTTTCAGTTAGTTTGGAAAGAGGATTTACATACTAGTATCTTGTAATAAATCCACACGCTACAATTTGTTAGACACACGTATTTTTTATTTAGAAGCAATTGCGGTGGCGATGTATTCCAATCGGGTACTATTGCAAATCACACCGGATTTGATTTATATGATGTGAAACCAGAGGATATGGCTTGATTTATTGTTGATTTAGGCTTTAGAGAGCATGCTTATTGTTGTGCAGATATTGTGCATTCTAGTCTATGTGCCAATCAAAGGACCCACCGAATGCTCCTCGGAGATGTTTGGTCGATCACTGCTGGCTGGGTTTCTGTAGCATAGCCAACCTCTAACCGCCACTAGTTTTCTATACGCTTCAGCTGAGCCATTTATACCTCTCTCCCTCTCTTTCTCTCCCCGCTCCTCTTCTCGGTGCTCCGAGGCCTCTCTCTCTCTCTCTAGCGACCATGGTGCAGCAGCAGCAGCACAGAATCTACATCTTGCAGTTCAGGAAGGGCGAGCCCGAGCAGGAGGTGGCATGCAAGGTGTCGCAGGCCAAGGGCGCCGGCGCCCGCCGGGTCATGTACTACTACCAGGACTACGGCGGCGGCGGCGGCGGCGGCGGCAAGAGCGGCAAGACGGTGCAGTCCAGGGCGCTCAGCCTGCGGCGCATCTTGGCCATGCTCCTGCTCTCCTTGCTCTGCGTCGGCACGCTGTTCGTGGCGCCAGTGTCCTTCCTCTCCTTCGTGCACACCGACGACGGCGGGGCGGAGGCGGCGGCAGCCACGGCGGCGCGGGGAGGGGTGTCCGGGCCGTGCTCGGCCGTGGGCAACGATAGCCTCTGCTGCGACCGCTCGTCGGAGCGCGCGGACATCTGCTTCGCGAGGGGCGATTTGCGCATGCACTCGGCGAGCGCGTCGTTCCAGCTCGTGTCCGGCAACTCGACGGCGGAGGAGAGGATACGGCCGTACACACGCAAGTGGGAGGCCAACGTCATGGCGACGATCGACGAGGTGCGCCTGCGCCGGGTCTCCCCCGGCGACGCCGCGCGGTGCGACGTGCGCCACGACGTGCCGGCCGTCCTGTTCTCCACCGGCGGGTACACGGGCAACGTGTACCACGAGTTCAACGACGGCATCCTGCCGCTGTTCGTCACGGCGAACCACCTCCGGCGCCGCGTGGTGTTCGTGATCCTCGAGTACCACGACTGGTGGATCACCAAGTACGGCGACGTCGTGACCCAGCTCTCGGCGTTCCCGCCGATCGACTTCACCGCCGACCGCCGCGTCCACTGCTTCCCCGAGGTGATCGCCGGCCTCCGCATCCACGGCGAGCTGACCGTTGACCCAGCGAAGACGCCCGAGGGCAAGAGCATCGGAGACTTCCGCAGGCTCCTCGACGACGCCTACCGCGGCCGCATCGAGTTCCTGAATCGCCTGGAGCGACGCACCGCTCGCAAGCGCCACCGCCGCGGCACCGTCCCCCGCGCGCAGCTCGCGCCGCCGAGGCACACCTCCCACCAGGACAGGCCGAGGCTGGTGATCGTGTCGCGGATCGGCTCCCGCGTGATCGAGAACGAGGCGGACGTGGCGGCGCTGGCCGCGGACGTGGGCTTCGACGTGCGCGTGATCCGCCCCGACCGCACCACCGAGCTGTGCAAGATATACCGGGAGCTCAACGCCAGCGACGCCATGGTGGGTGTGCACGGCGCGGCCATGACGCACTTCCTCTTCATGCGCCCCGGCAAGGTGTTCATCCAGGTGGTGCCCCTCGGCACGGACTGGGCCGCCGGCGCCTACTACGGCGAGCCGGCGGCGCGGCTCGGCCTGCGGTACGTCGGCTACAAGATCCTCCCCGAGGAGAGCTCGCTTTCCCGCGAGTACCCCACCGGCGACCCCGTTCTGACGGACCCCGCCGGCGTCGCGCAGCGCGGCTGGGACGTGACCAAGAAGGTGTACCTGGACCGCCAGAACGTCCGGCTGGACCTGGCGCGCTTCAGGGAGGAGCTCGTCAGGGCTCACCGGTACCTGGCCGCCGGCAGGCAGCGGCGGCCGAGAGCATCCGTGTGATGTGATCAAACAGTTTGACCGGCTTAATTAACCAACAAACAGCTGAATGGACATCACCTGCTATAGTTTTTTCACCTTCTCTTTCCCCCCTTTTGGTTCTACTGACTTGACCTGACAATTCTTTGCATTAGTTTTGTGTCTGTCCTGTACCTGTGATCCATGGAAAATTTACAGTCTGAGCTTGCTGTGCATACATACTCAATAAAGATTCAATTACAGTGGATATACAATGCAGGCGAGAACAAACATTTCGATTTTTTTTAACTATGTGGGTTGGGAGCAGCGGTTGGTGACTTGGTGGGTGTGTTCTGAACTCTCTGAATCCGTCCGTCAGAGACAAACGAAACAGGTTGGTGCTTGCAGGACAAGGGCTCTGAACTGTTTCATGCCCGTCGCAGGAGGAACCATCCATCCATCCACCTGAAACGCATGAGTGGATCATTGGCCGGTCACCGCAGACACTCGCTGGCTTGCGTACGAGCTCGGCAGGTTCAGGGAGTGAGATGGCTTCCGTGCCTGCTCTCCCAGTCCCGGAGCCAGGCTGTGTCAGTTGGTTGAGACAGAGTAATCAGCTTTCGTTAAACGTCAACAAAGCCTGCTAATTAGTGGCCAGTAAAGCGTCACCGATCGGACCTTGACAACCCTAACGGATCGATCACACAGTACCACGGCGATGCATCGACCATACCTTCTTCTCAAGCTCAAGCTACAGCTTGCTGATGAGAACACCCTCACAAAAACTTTCAGATTTGGGTGCCTTCGGTGAACAGGAAAGGATCCCTGACTCCAGACGGGGAAATTTTCACCCGCAAGTCACTGAGAAAACCATGGCTGCAGATTAAAGCGAGACGACGCACCGAGGAAAGAAGAGGTCGACGGCGATGGGGATGGCTCGTGGCACGTAGTAGCAGTGGCCGCTAAGGAACGCACCCCATGGCGGTGAAGGATTGGCAGTGGAAAAAGTTGAGTGGGATCTCACAATCCACGCGATATCCCGATGAGAGCAAAGCCCCCCGGGCCGCGAGTGGGCGGCCCGTCAGCCTCGTCCCGCCAGGGGGGCAAGGAAACCCAAGGGGGGAAGACGCTTACGACGCGTGCGCGCTTTACCGTCTCCGCCGGCCGTCCGCTTGCGGTGGAATGGTCGTGGAAAGATCGGAGGCGACGACGACGTCATGGCCTGGGAATGGGACGGGATGGGATGGCTTCGGGCGCACGCGCACTGGCCCTGTGGTGGTGGCTTGGGATCGGAGTCCAAGGTGAATTCGGTTGTGGGCTGGGTGCAGTGTGCGAGGAGTTGGCAGGTTCTCACTTTCTGGTCAGAGTTGGAGGGGAAGCCCTCCTGATTCGCATTCGCGTGTCAATTTGAACTTTTTGGCTACGGATTCGGGTCGAATCACCGTGAGATCCATATGTTCCAATCGTATCGTTAACGAATTTTTAATAGTATTTGTCCACTCAGCTATCGTTATCGTGAAGAATCGCGCAGTTAGAAAGAGCTCAGCTTCGGCTGGAAAACAAGAGAAGGGAAAAACACACCGGCTCTGTTTGCGAACCCAGTGGGGGAAAGAACGAATGGGCCAAGAGCCCACTAAAGCGTGCTTTCCAACAAATTTAGCGGGCTTAGGCCCATGAAGCCAACAAATAATAGCTCCTTCCGGTCCAACGAAATAGCCCATTACGCATCAGCTCGAGCCCAACTGTGCTGCTCCACCGGGTCCAATCCAACCGTCCAACTCTGCTGGCCCCGCCCACCATGTAGGAGTAGGACATCGGCTCATTGGGCTGACAGGTGGGTCCCGTGATCCGGCCGGGTCGCCAACGCCAACAGCAGGAAAGCCCCTCTCCTTTCCGGCTCGAGACCTCTTCCGTTTCCGCCGCCCCGGCCTCTCGTCTCCGGCCGCTCTTACCGTGTTCCACTCCTCTCCTCCGCCCCTTGGCACACCAGAGTTCCCCGATTCGACGCAACCTCTACTGGCTTGGCTCAGCTCCGCCAGCTTCGGCCTGTCAACTTGGATCTCGGCGGCGCTCGATCCGTCTGCACTAGCTACCAAGCCATGGCGGCCGCGGACTCCGACCCCGCCATCACCTCCTCCACCTGCGCGCACTGGTAAGTGGTGACGAACCATGCCCCGATACCTCAGCTTCCTTCGCGGTGCCTCTGCTTACCCGCCATACATCAATCCCTTCGTTTGCGACGAGGTCATGATAGGATTGGGATTGTGGATTGCTGCGTATTTCCTCTGCTGATTTGATTGTTTGCCTCGCCGCTTAATTTTAGCGGTATCCCGGGCCTCCTCCTCCTCCTCCTCCTCCTCCTCCTCCTGCTTATTATTATTACTATTATTATTATTATTATCAGTACTATTACTATTACTATTACTATTATTATTTGACATGCGACATGGTAGCTTTGCTCTGTGGAATTCCTTCTGCAAACTGTAAAACAATCAGACACATGTACATTTATAAGCCATTTTACCAGCATGTATCAAGTGCTAGTATGATAGCAGTGTCTGGGTTATATTTCTGGATGTGCATTGGGTTCTCTGCATGCTTTTTAATCATATGGGATTTTGTATGTTGAATATTAACTATATTCTCTGTTTACTCTAATAGTCAGCGGGAAATTCCATCTTCAAATATTGCATTGCACAGCGTGCACTGCGCTCGGAACCTTCAGAAGTGCGAGCATTGCGGAGATATGGTTCCAAGGAAGCTCATGGATGAACACTACGATGAGAACCATGCTCCAGTACGTTTCCAAATTTCGAGCTTCCCAATGCATTGTTTAGAGTCTCCTAATCATTTTCACTGTCAGTTCATAGTACTGCGGAAGTCAAGTCTTGTGTCAAGAAAATAGTTCAGCTTCGGATCTTACTAGCTGCAATATTACAAGAATGCATATGTTATAATCAGTGTGACAGCAAAAGATGCAATTGTTTTACGATCATGCCGGTTTCTTCATGTGAATGTGACAGGCAACGTAATTTGTTTTTTTCTCAAAAACGCAGGAGTACAGCATTTCATTTCATTAAGAGGAGAACATATTTTTTTGTAACCACTTAGGATAAACAAATGAAAGTCTTTCTTAACCACTAAGTTAATCTAAACTTATGAAAGAGATGGCAATACATGTACACCTTCCTGGCTTCTTTTCACATCTCTAAATTTATGACTTAAAGCATCTGCAATACTAATCTTATTATGAATACAGATGAATTGCTCACTGTGCAAATGCGCAATAGAACGTGAGCTATGGGATCTTCATACAAGCATACAATGCCCGCAAAGGATGCTCGCATGCCAATATTGTGAGTTTGAACTACCTGCGGTTGATCTTCTTGAGCATCAGGTATGGATATATCCCACATCCGGAAAGTAATTCAGATATAGTTCTCTGTGTTCTAACTATCATGTGTATGCGGTACAGGACGTATGCGGGAATCGAACAGAATATTGTCAATCTTGCAGGAAGTACATTAGACTTCGTGAATGGATTGGACATGAACTCCAGTTCCATACGAGCTCAAATACTGCCACAGAACTTTCAAGGTAAGCTTCTAACTGATGCCTGCCATTTCATTCAATCTTCAATAAAAATGGCATCTAGATTGTTGCTATTTATAACAGTTCACTTGGTAATGTTTAACCTTCAATACTGTTTTCAGCAAAATAAGTGAGTCATGTCTTATGCTAGCTTAGTGATCCCTTAATCGCTTGAAGCATCATTAGCATATACATCGATTGGTCTGACATCATGCTTTGCCTACTGCTGTAACAAGTAGCAACTAATAAAATGCATGTGGTGAGAAAATCAAGCTTACCTTCTGAGTTTACAAATTTCAGTGACGGAGCTCCAGCAGCAGCAGAGCAGCCAGTACCAAACCCAACGCGACCAGCTGCTCATGGTTCACAGCGCAAACATCTGCTCTTGACAATTGCAATAGCTGGATTTGCAGTTTTGATTGGATCAATGCTATACCAAAGGAAGGGACAGTAGTGCTAGGGAGGGACAGTCGTTTGATGTACCTTGATGTATAAATTCCCTTATAATCAATAATACAGTTTAGACCCCAGTTGAGCGGAACCAAAAAGGAAAGAAGACAAAAAAAAAAAGAGTACAGCTGAACTCACTTGTGAAAGGACCAGATCAGACATGTTTTGTGCTCATTGTTCTTATAAATGGTTTTTTTTCCATCAAACTTGCTGGCGTTCGGTAATTTACAACCACAAAAGTTTAACTGAAATATCTTGCATGGATTTGTGGTAACAGAAAAAAAGGAAAGTTGCTTGCAACAAGCGGTCCGTCAAAGTAGCTGTATGCCACCAAAATGCTTGTTTCTGTATCTCCATCATTCACGGAGCATGTTCACATTGAATCGCGTCAATAAATAGGTTAGTGGGCAGCTACTACGATCACAAAAACATCTACTATGTTGTCCTGATCACATTTACAAAATAAAAGACGCCTCATGGGCCATGCCTGTAACTATCCAGTCCTGCTCGCTTCTATTTTTTTTGCTTTCTTCAAGTGGCTTGCAGTGAATAACCTGTAGTTGGATGGTTCCATATCACTAATCTTCCCGAACTGCTTGTCGTAGAAGCCCCATAACTCAAACCTGTTTCAGACCAAAAATAAGCAATGGTGTTGACAGCTGCATTTCAGAAACATATTAGCCAAAAACATACACTAGGGAGCATCGGAAAAGGATATACCAGTATGCCAAGAACTGGAATGGCGCATACTTGCCATAGATTTTATCTAATTCCTGATGAACAGAACTGATGGTACTTGCTCTCTTATGAATCTGCAACAAATTTCAGACATAGTACAGGGCAATACTGAATAAATCGGCTATGAAATCTCAAAATGCAAAGGTTCCAGGATTGGAGAAAATACCTGCTTCAAATGCCTAATTGTCTCTGTATCAGCTGGGATCGTGTGGTTAAAGCCCATACACATGAGCACATTGGCACGGGTGAAATGGCCGAATCCAGAGATCACAGATAACTCTATATTCAGTCTCTCATAGGTGGATTCGATAGTAGATACCTCTTCTGCAGCTGGTACAGATATTTTACACATCTCTTCAAGTCTTTGTAGGCTTACCTTCCCTTCTACAATGCCCCGTGCAAGCATTAAAATTCTCTTTGCTCGATATCCAAGACTGCAGCGCTTGGCTAAAAGGTCCTCATCAAGATTTGCCAATTCTTCTGGCGTAGGGAAATCACCAATGCAGTCTTTGAGGCCAGGAACATTGTTCAAGCTAAGCTCAGAAGTATTGAAGGACAGCAAAGAGTCACATTTGCTGCCTGTTTCACTTGCAGCTGAGTGTAAACTAGACAAATCTTCATTTGTTTCCGATTGTGGTGAATCGTTGCTAGTGCCACTTGCCAGAGTTGGACCCTCCAACTTATCCTCTGCAAACCTTGTTTCTAGCTTAACACGAACACACTGCCTCTTGCTGCGCTTCCTTTCACGTTCCCTAATGGGCGGTGTCCTTGACTGAAAATTTTCAATACTGGATGAACGTCGCAGCTCCAACTGAAGCTCACACAGTGCAGCAGCCATTGACAACGTCCTTACCCATCTGCAGTGGAACAGCACAGTTGTATAAGCTATCTTGCAAATGGGATTAAAATTACTAGATGAATATGCACTTCTATTGCACACGATTTCATCATTGTGTTTGACTCTGTCCAGATAATTCAGTAGCAACTAACAAATCTACAATGTATCGCCACGGAAGGGAACATGAAGCGCAGAAATAAACAATTTGGCCCTTATCATAACAGTGTAACACATGAAATCGTCGACCTCTAAAAGGTATTATCAAGTTTTACCCTTGGGCAAGACTGAAGACCCAATCACCCAACCTGTTTCTACCACACCACACACAGACAAGTATGAAAATTGAAACCAAAGGGAAAGCAGGTAAAGGCTCAACTGGCAATTGCAGAGGAGGATGCACTTGACCATGTCCTCGAACAGCGTGGGCGAGCGGAAGATGCGCCCGAACCCCGCCTCCCGCGCCGCCGCGTGCATCGCCTGGAACTCCGCCACCGCCGCCCCGTCCTCCTCCGACAACCGCAGCATCCGCCGCACTTGCTCCTGCGGGCGAAGCCAGGAATCAGCCCAACCAGCGCGTGTCGCTTCGGCGACGACCAAACCCTAAAAGAAGCTCGATCCGTTGAAAGTGCTTACGAGGATGTAGTCCTGGTCGAGCGAGGAGAGAGCACCCGCGCCCTCGACGGCGACGAGGAGCGCGGTGCCCGGGCGCTCGGGGTGGGCGGAGACGCGGGCGAGGAGGGAAACGGAGCGGTCGGAGGCGAGGCGGAGCGGGCGCACGAGCGCGCGGGCGGCGGGGTCCCACCGGTTAGGCGCCATCATGAACAGCCCGTGGCTGCAGACGGCCGCCGCCAGATCGAACGGCGCCGCGCCGCTGGGCGGGAGCGGGAGCTCCAGCTCCACGCGTGGCCCAGCGTGCGGCTGCGGGCTCGCGGCGGGGTCGCCGGTTGGGTTCGGGATCGGCATGGTTGCGTTTCCCGGTGCTCCGGCGGGCGGCGGCAGCGGGGATTATTAGGAGTGATCGAGCAACGGGCGGGAGTGCCTCTGCAATAACCGCAGAGGAACCGGTTCGCTGGTGGACTGTGTCCCTGACATGTGGGTCCGTACGTCGTCGGACCCACTTGTCAGACACTAGAGTCCCTCTCCAATAACTTTATGGACATTGGACTTTGGAGATTGGTTCTGTTTGAAGCTACTACTAGGTTTTTTCATGGGTTAAGCTTTCTCAATTATTTTAGCTTTTACTACTTTTTTGGAATTGATTAGAATTCAGTCAATTGCAATTAGTTGGGATTGGAAAAGGATTGTCCTTATTATCCACTCGATTAGAATTCAAGCTTCATTCCTTGACTCCTTTTTTTTAAAGGTTCGTTCCTTTACTCATAGTGATGAGAAGTGTTTTACTTCATGCTGCAAATCAAAATTGATATTACTAAAAATTTTGCTTCATATGTCGGACTCCTTTCGCCCCAGCAGGAAGAGAGCTAGACGGGAAGCCATGAACAGGAGGACCGGCTCGTAAACAAGTGCCGCACATGATAAATTGATAAGTTTTATATACTTCAAATTAACCGAGAAACAGAACGCACAAAGATGATAACCATTGCGGTTTCACATCATTTGTCAGTTCCATTGCACCACAAGCATAGCAAAGTAGTACATCTATGCTAACAACTCAACTAAAGACTATACACAAATTACTCCAATTGCACTCATTCACAGCCCTGTGCTTCCACAGAAACTTTGCTTCAATACAAGGAAAAACACATCTTCTCCGCATGTCGGCTCCTGAGCAATTGGATTCAGGAACTTCCTTCAGGTGGCTTCGGTTTTGCCAAAGTCGTCAACCTCAATCTTCAAAAGATATTAAGAAGGAATTTCATTTCAGCATGCGATATCACACTGGAAAAATCTGATAATTCTTCGGAGAATATGTTCACGCAGACAAGTAATAATAATTCAGAGAGTGCACTAAGTACCTAAGTGGTTTTCTTGGGGCAGTGGTCGTCGATGCAGGAACAGCTCCAACTGATGGGGCAGCAAGCTCAAGTGGCTATTGTTGTACCAAAAAAAAAGGACAAGCACAGTTAATAAGAAAGCGCAAAGGAGATAATAGCAGAAGTATAAAATGACAGTTTATGATTTAGAGAAAAGAGTTAATTGCACGAGTTTTGTGAACTTGCGTTGGGGATTGATTTGGGTCCATGAAATAGTAAATTAAACATTTAGTCCACAAAGCTGTGAAGTATCTGCAAGGAAGTTCCAAAGGTGGTGCTTTCTACTAACACGGCATCGTGAGCATGTGGGCCATGTGATTAGCCCTCCCGTTACACTTTCTTTTCATCACACATTCACCAATCACCACCTCACTCCCAGGAGCAACATCGGCTTTGCTTTTCCTGTTGGATGCTGGACTATACCAGTTGGAAGAGTTGAGAAGTAGTGGGCATTCTGGGATTCAACAGAAAAGAGACCAGACCAGCAACATGACCGGCAGACACGGTAGGGAATGGTGATATTGGATATAGAGCGAGGAAACAGGGCAGCAGGAAAACAGGCAACCATTGTTCCTGATTCACTGTATGACCGAGACTGCCTCTCTCATGCTCCTCAGCTTGACTCCCCATCATCCATCCATCTAAGATGCAATGACAAGTGAGATGGAGATGACTGCGTGGTTGTGGGTGGTTAAGTGCTCAGTGGCAGAAGAGCAATGGGTGCTTAGGAACTAAGGAGCAGCAGCTCTGGCATTGAAGAGGCCAGAAGTGAAGACTAGAGCTAGAGGCAAGAAGAAAATGTTTTTCTACAAACTTTGGTGCCCCATCAGCACCTCCTACTAAGATGTATGAAATGGAAGCTACTTAAAAATCCCATTTGGACCTTCCTTACGTTTCAAAAATTTGTGGACATAGCTGTGCAAGGTTGTGGAAGAGAGGACCAGAGGGCTAGATGCAATACGCTGTTTTGGTAATAGAAAACTGGGCCAAACTAGTTCAACTAAATGGAAATGAAGAAAAAAATATAAGTTACTTCATATCAACTTCCTAAGATCAGGCAAACATGTAAATTTTTTTTTTACTGGAAGCTACTTCATCTACTTGACCAATTGCTCTCTATGCATAAAATGATTACAGTTCATACAAAATTATAAGATAGTGCTTATGTCCTAGTTTTCTTGTTCTATGTAGCTGGACACATCAGAATATCGTAAACACAATATTTGCAGGACAATTAGAACTTAGAAAGCTAGTAGAACAAAAGTATCTGCTGAAATTATGCAGCTACACAATGTTCTTTAAGGTCTTAAGCATATGTAGGCACATTCCACATGTAATTGAAAAATGAAACTAGGTAAATGGGTTGTATTTAGATTTTAAGCTTGGCGTTATTTTGCAATAACAAATTTGGACATCCCAAAGTAAAACAACCAGGGAAAAATTCAAGATCGCAATAGCATCCGAACAATTTTGAAAATCTATAGTTAAAAAAATATTCATGTAAGAGAAAAGAGAATACCTCAAGCTCTTCATTGGCTTTGCGCTTAAGAAGATTAGAATCTTGGGGCTTCACAGAGGATGTTTGTTCCAAGTTATCTTCAGAACACCCCTCCAAAGATGGCCTCTGATTAGCATTTACAGCTTTCTGATTATCTTTAACTTGATGATAAGATGTCAGCTCATCAAGTTCATCAGATGCGGCTGGAATAGCAGGCGACAAACTCAGCAAGTTGTTTGCAGCACTGTCTGCACATTCTCTTTGTGAACTGTTAAGAGAGGAACCAAACCCATATGATTGCAAACCATTGTTTGAATTAGGCAGCAAACTGTTATGTTGCTTGACTACATGGCACACATCATTCTGAACAGGAGCGAATGTACTTTCCTGATGGTGTTCTGGATGTTCACGCTCAACAGATTCTGCATGAAAATTAGCATGGCCATTCAAAGCTTCTTTATTTGGTAAACTAGTGGGCAACACAGAAGTGCTTCCCGGCAACTGAACGCAGCCAGAATAATCTGGTTCTGGTTTCGTATAGCTGCCTTTATACGGTAGAGGCTGAACATCACTAATACTGACAGTGCCCAATACATTTCCTACCTGACCAGCTGAAACATCACAAGCTGGAACAGTACGATTGTTCTTGTGTGCTGTTCTAGAAGAACGAGGACGCACTCCACCAGGAAAAACAAACAAAGGGATATCTCTTCTTTTTACATGGGATACTTCAATATCCATTCCTTCTTTCCAATGTTGATACGCACAAATATTGCTCTTGAACTCATTTACGATTCCCCTGATGTCGAATTGCTCAGCTTCTTGAGCTTGGGCTGTCTGTTTTCTCCAAAGACCCATGAAGTAAAAGCAATGTAGTGGTCTTGATTTGTCTGAAAAATCTCTGGGATACGGATGTGCGAGGATCATCTCATGTGAATATCGTTCAATCTGTAACAGCAGCAAAAGGCACTACATTAGAAGGTGCGCGTTCTTGAAAGGATTGACATGTATCTATTATTCACCTTTAATACAAGAGTGCGAAGGCGAGATTCCACCCAGCCTTTCCAATTCCTGAGGTCACCTTCATTTCTCGCTGTGATATTAACTTCTAGATAATTTTTATATGATTCAAAAAATGGATATGGCTCAAACAATGCATCCCAGTCTGCTTTTCCTTCATCAATGGCCTACAATTAGTTTCAAAGTAAATTTGAGGCAGAGTACAGCACAGACCAATTAGTTGATACAGTTAGATAACTTTCTCCCCAGTACTCTATCGGAACACTGGCTGTATTATAAGAAAAAAGTTTCCATGGCCAATCACCTAGGGCAAACATAACTAAATAAATGAGATAGCATAATGAGCCAAATAAGCTGATCTAAGTAATAACTGATAAGTGATAAAATCAGCCAAGCACCAGGTATTAAGGTATCTAAATTGTATGCTACTGAAGATATGGATGATAAAGACAAGAGGCTGTGCACATGCTGAAGTTGACAACTACTACAAAGGCGCTGCATAAGTAATGGATTACTGTCTGATAGAATAAAGTTAGCAAATGTTACAGTGGAATATAAAAAAAGTTAACCAACTTTACAATATGAGCAATATGCACCAGATCAGATCAAAAAAAGGATATCCTAAACTACTGGCTACAATTTAACCTAATGTTTGCACTGAGTTAAACTCAAGAGTTCTTTCACTAACATTTGTGCATGTTGCACTGGGATCAATGTTATTTTAAGAGAGACAATTCATGAACTATCAAATATATAAATAGAAATTTAAGATAAGCACATCACATGCCTATTAGTAATACATTCATATAATTATAAAAAAAGAAACCTCATGGTTATTAATAACCTAAATTCCAGCTATTTTCTATTCATGTTTCACGGTCGAAATAAGAATAAGAACAAAACAAAAGGAAACTGAAAGAATGTACCTGGCAAATCTCAAACGCTCGTGTGAATTCTTGGATCATCACATGCCTAGTACTAACAGATACATTATAGCTGGAATTCATGCAAGGGTAAGCAGGTGTAATAATAGGCATTTGATGGCCCCTGTCTCTGTAGTTTCTTCTTGGATCCCACACAGGGAGACCAAGAGGACCCTCCTCAATATGGCAAAGCATAACAGGATTAGGCCACTTCCACTTGCTGTAGACTCGGAAAAAACGAGATATCAACATGCTAGGTGATGCATTTGGGTACAGTTGACAGATGCGACCAACAAGAATTGCCCAGTTTATACCACCTAGAAATCCCATAACCTGGACAGGATCACAAAACCTTCGTTACAAATGTACATAATTTATGAGTGACATCATAATATAAACATGACATTTCAGTAAAGCATACTCCAGAAACAAGAAAAATCTTATGAGAATCATACGTTTGAGTAAACTCCGCGGCGCTTTCCCCAATATCTTATGAATCTTAAGGTTGTGCGAAAACTCTGGATTGAGAAAATAAATGGTATTAATCCAACAAGAAAAACGCTATGAATGTATACTACAAAAACAGGTATTGTAAGGACACAAACCGGAATGTTTGGAACCAACTTTAAAATTTGATCAGTAACCCGACACCCATTTAGACTACGAACAGTCTGTTCATCAACATTATGCAGTATCGAGTCCTGAGAAAGATCTAGGTCCTGAAATCAAAGGACATACCATACTTAGGAGCATATCAAATGTCATAAATAATGGAAAAATTCACCTGCCAACAAAACCAAAGGCATGATGGTTAACAAGATAAATCACATGCCAACAAAAACAAATACATTAAATGTTAAGTTGCAGTTAAAACACTTTAATTCCTCGAAATGCAGAATTATTTACTCATTTCTAAAATTAGTATAAGCTGATTACAGCATGCAATATATAAAGTTTGTTCAAGCAGCAATGCTGTAAAACAAACTTACCTCAGGAATCACTGCATGAGCAAGGTTAGCATACAGAAGGTCAATAGAGACCCCATTAATTTTGAATCCCAGAACAGGCACATGAGCATCTGGTACTGGATGTAGCTCCGAAACTTCTGGCATCTCAGCTAGCATATCGTGAAGCCACGTGAAGAAGTACTCCTATGGGGGGGGAAAATAGAAGGTTCATTCGGCATCATAGTGATGCAGTAACTTTTGGATTCTCAAAGTAGGCCCTCTTACATTTCGAGTTGCATGTCTTGGACCAACACATAGTGTATCAATGTCTGCACCAGGACCATGTACCTGTACAATCAAAAATTAAATAAGATATTTAGAGCAAGTAGCCAAGTACTTTACGCAACTGAGATACACAGTATCATTGAAGCAAGAATCAAAGATATGAATCTAACTGAACTATAAGATCCGACAAAGGAAAAAAAATGGAATAGAAAATCCTTACACATAATGTTTATCAATGCATCATTCAGAGGCCGGACACATATAACTATATAGTAATATAGAAAAAAACATGAAAATAATCTTATACAATGCACAATAGCAATTCATGATTTTTTTTTCTTTTTGTAAACAGAAATAGACAAGGAGGAGTAAGGTGGATTACCCCAAGACGGTATGAACCAAACGTAAAGATCTTTGCATTCGCTTCATGCACAAATTGCTCTCCATACCCACTGATCCTGGTAGCCTTCTTAATCCACGCTTTCACAGTCTGCCACAACATTGAACATCTTCAAATCAGTATAAGCCTAGGGAAATGATAATCAAAACTAGGACACCCAAGGAAATTGTTCAACCTGGTCCAGCTTGCCTAAAACCTCTTCTCGCGAGACAGCTTCCTCTTGGCTCTCATACAGGCCTGCGTCTGAAAGGTACTGATCAACATAGACAAAACCATGCTGTTAAAAAAATGACATGACTCTAAGGAAAATAAAACAAAATGTGGCGGGGGGTTTTGGTTTATCTGATATAGAAAAAAACAACCTTTTCGACCTCAGCAGTTTGCTTAAGATCCTTCTCAGTCGGTCCACTCAGTGAGATCGGCTCGGTGACGCCAAGATAACCATTACTGTTCTTCACCTTCGACATTCCACAATTCAACCCTCACAAACCCTCCTTCTAACACACAATCTCAAAGGATTACAGATTCTCCTCACTCACTACCTTAGTTTTCCTAAATGTATAAATTGTTCTTCCCCCCCTTCACTGCCTCAACACTTAGTTTTCCTTCTCTCTTACTCTAGGGTGTCAGAATGAAGAATGATTATTGAATTAACAGGATGCGCGCAGGAACAATGTCTGAGTATGGTCGGTTTCTCACTTGACATTAACAAACCAAGAACCCGGGAGCAGGCCCCAGAACAAGAAGAGAGAAAAAATAGCTAAAAAATAAAAATATGATACGGCTGCTTCTCCATATACAGATCGAGACGCGCGCAACCCTAGAACGTACTGCTGCTTAGTTACGGGAGGATCCGGCGGAGAATTGAATCGAATCGCGCCGGCGTCAGCAGGAGCGCCACCGCCGTGGAGGTCGCAAAATCCTTCTCAGGATCCGAGCAGGAGGGGAACACGCAAACGACGGACGGGGAAGAGCCGGACCAGGACGGTTCTTCAGAATCGGGCGACGGCCGCGGCGTGTTAGGACTCGCGAGGGAAGGCGGTGCGGCGAGCTGGGGGAGGTGCGGGAGGGCGGCGGAGGGTTTGCCGTTTCCTTCCCCTTTCCTTGCTTCTTCGGGACGGGGTGAGAGGACCGGAGGAGGGCTCCGTTGGGCTTGGGCTATCCAGGAGTTGGGGTCCCGATTCCAATTTGCTAGATTCGTGCGGTTACAATTTTTCTTCATGTATTTGAAATCATCCCACGGTAATACGTGTAAAATCAAATACATGCCATATTTACATACATCTACGATGGTTTAGCTCGGTTTGATTTCTTTTTTCACGGATCAAAATACCCCTATTTTCTTTCCTCCCATTCTCCTCTTTTTCATCCATCTATCCTAATTCTTTTTGTATGGCACCTTATACGATCATCGAGAAAAATACAAAATAGAAACATATATATTAATTCTAATCATCAAGGCAGGAGTGAGCAGCTTATTACCCATACATTAAATGACAGCATCCTAAAATTGAGTGTTGCATGTTACATACATGAGCGTGATCAAATAGTATTTTTAGCAAAGATAATATTGTGTCACGATCAATAAATACGCGCGAACATCACGATGGTCCATCCTGAAGAAGTTAATGACGAGAATATCATCATGCTGGATACATCCGAGATTTGATCTTTTACGAGTTACAAATCTTTATGTCCAAGATTCGGTATTGTTCACCATCAGTCCCTACGCACCAAATCCGTCCGTCGACATCGTCAGCCGTACCTTTTCGTCACCTATTTACGACTATTTTCTCAACAAGTACAACTACTCGGTGCTTCGATCGATTATTTTATGAAGCTCGATCGACTATTTCAACAACCCATACGACTATTTCCAACTATTTCGACAACTCGTACATCTACTTCTTATGTGACCACGACAAGGTGCTGCGTCACCTGTTTTGGACCAAGTCGGCTTTGTACGTATCGAGCCTTAAGCCTAGGTTGAGGATGCCCCCATCCGGTCGCCCTCAACCCTAGGATATTCCACTCTTCGGTATAAACTCAGTAGCAACCGCCATATTAGGGTTTTCCACCGAAAAATAGATCTCTTCAATTGTAAATGTGACGTTGAACCTTTTTGTACACCACTGTGGCGATTAGCCCTTCTGTGATCTGAGTTTGAACCCCATCTTGTTCTTTGCTTCATATATATCTGCAATTTCATATTACGAGTTTACTCTTTCTTGCTTTAGTTCTTCAATTCGCTTGCAGAAAAGGTTTCTTGGTAAGATCAATCAAATTATGCTTAGCTGATAATCAACGGAGCAGCGATGTAACAGTTGCAGGGGTTCGAATCGTGACTGATTACAAACCCGAATCGCCAACATCCTGACTCCACTAATCAAATTTGCTATACCTATCTATCGGAAGATGGGATCAGTGCTACGTCAGTTAAGCCTCATGTAACTTCGCTTTTGTGGTATGGTCAGCACATTAGTATAACCTAGCAAAATTGTAGATCGGATCTACTAGCTAGTTGGTGACTACAAAAGAAATTTTTTAGACATCACATATATCTAAGATAGGATCAATCCACGGATCTATCTTGAACTTCAAATTAAAATGAAAAGTTTTATTTTCTAACAAAACACAACTGAAAATTCATATAAAGTTATGGTAAAACATTGCTGCAACATGAAAGCTTCATTCCATAACATGAAATAATGATAAAAAAAATATCAAAAACATGATCACCAAACCCAACCTTTATAGTTTGGAGAGAAATGAGAAAATAGAGAGTTTTCGTAAGCATCAATAGCAAGAGAAAAAAAACGGCATACGAATTTCGACATTGGCGGAAGCGTTCTAGGATGCTGACATATGCACATCTTGCAGCATTTCAATTACATCAAATCCGCAAAAGCTAAGGGGAAATCTAGTCATTTCTCGAGTTAGTCAAGAAAAAATATATATTAATGAGGAAATGATATAAATGTGATACAAGAGCCAACTTGGTTTGCTACCAATTTTTTTCATACCAAAATCAAGGCATGCCAATAAGATTTGGCTATCAAATGCTTCATGCCTAGAAATTGGTTATTTTGATCAAAATTATGGTAAATTACTAGAAACTTCTTAAACCTTATAAGAGAAGAGAGTATTGGTTGGCACTAAACCAAATGAATACCTAAATTTTTTGCATACCATGACTTTAATAAACTAATTTATTGGTTTGTCATGATTTTGGCTTGGCAAAAATTGACATCCAACCAATCAGACTCTAAATCGCAATTGTACCAAGCCTATTTTTAAGGTGACGAGTTTGCAAGTCACATATTTGCGGGAAAAAATCCAAATTTATCAAGGTTTCGTCTTTGAAAAGGAATTTATCAACGTTTCATCGTTTGTCGACGAGGGCTTAGTGCCGGAAACGACAATGTCACAGTGGTGAGGTGGGGGCAGGCGGGCAGAGGATGCGATGAACCAACCAACCAGAGGCCGCCGGCTTGAGGCTCCGGAGCAGCTGCCGCGAGCACGTACCCGATCTCTCCCGTTGGCTCCTGCGCGGCGCCCTCCCCCACCCACCAAACCCAAAGCCCCATATCCACCCATCATCCACTCCAGGCCCTCCGCTACCAGCGCAGCAACCAGCCTCACCGCCTCACCGCCGCCGCACCCTCACCCCCCCCCCCCCGGCGCTCGCGATGGCGGTCACGCGCGTCGCGGTGGCCGCCGCCCTCCCGGCCGCGCCGCCCTCCTCCCGCCGCCGCCGGGCCGCGCTCCCCTCCTCCTGCCGGCCTCTCCCCACCGCCCGCGCGTCCAAGGCGCTGCACGCCGCCGCCGCCCCCGCCGCAGGCGCGGTTGACGAGGAGGCCCCTGCCGCGCCGCCTTCCTCAGGTTCACCTTCCCTGCTGCTTCGGAGTTGTCCTAAACTGCGAGTTGCTCGGGCAATAGACGATAGGATGCTCGCTTAGCAGCGTTTGATCTGGGAGCCGTCGGAGTAAGAGTGGGCTGCTAAGCAGCGGGGGTAAAGCGAAGCGTGATGAGCTGGATGGCTGTTGGTTGTTGCAGATTCCAGCAAGGGAGTGGAGAACCTGGTGATCGTTGGTTCCGGCCCGGCCGGGTACACTGCTGCAATTTACTCTGCCAGGGCGAACCTGAAGCCCGTCGTGTTCGAAGGGTACCAGGTGGGTGGTGTCCCTGGGGGGCAGCTGATGACCACGACCGAGGTGGAGAATTTCCCTGGTTTTCCAGAAGGTATAACAGGACCTGATCTGATGGACAGGTAAGGGTGTTCATTGTTGTACCTGTTTGAATAGATTTGATAGTGTCATGTTCACGTTCTTATGTCATCATGGGGGAGCATTGATTAATCCAGAATGCGTAAGCAAGCGGAACGCTGGGGTGCAGAGCTTCACCAAGAGGATGTTGAGTTTGTGAATGTAAAGAGCAGCCCATTTGTTATCCGTAGCAGCGATCGTGAGGTACGGACTTCTGTGCTATTTGTCTCATACCTAGTATACATTTTGGAGTTTGAACTTGCATTATCTCAAGGTCATGTTGTATGTGTACTTTGTTGGCTGTTCAGTGGTTAGTATTAGTATAATTCAATTTTTAACCACAGCCAAAGTCCACTGATAATAAAGAAAACAAGGAGATTTTGTAACAAAAACGGCGTAACGATACAAGCCCACAAGAGTATGTTTTTGAGCTCTGGACCAATACAGTTTTATGTGGTTTACCTAGTCTAGTTTCATGGTTTACATTTTTGCTTGGCTGTTTAGGTTTTCTGATATATGTCTCTTCTTTGTACAATGTATACCCAATTACTATTGCAATCACCTGTTACGATGCGCATGCAACATGATCTACTTTATGCGTTTCTTTTCTCCACACTCATCTCAGTGATATATATAGGTGAAATGTCATAGTGTAATCATTGCAACTGGAGCAACAGCTAAGCGCCTCCGTTTGCCTCGTGAAGATGAATTTTGGAGTCGAGGTATCAGCGCATGTGCCATATGCGATGGAGCATCGCCACTGTTCAAGGGTCAAGTTCTTGCAGTTGTTGGAGGTGGTGATACAGCTACAGAGGAAGCAATATATTTGACAAAATATGCTCGCCATGTTCATTTACTTGTTAGAAAGGATCAGCTACGGGCATCCAAAGCTATGCAGGACAGGTAAAATAATTTCAAGTCTTTTCCCTAGGAATGTTCTATTCTATTCACATAGACATACTACCAACAGATTGCCAGTATTTCACTTATTTCGGGCCTCAGCAGTTAGCACTTGTTAATTATTTACTATTATAGGAGTAATAGTGGATTGATTTTCTCTTTTTAGCTATAGTATGTCTTGGTAACCCATATTGACCTTTGGTACGGTACTATTCTTGGCTTTGGCTATTGCTTTCTAATGGTAGTTATATAAGTGGCACTGTAAAATGTTGTATTTTAGCTCGTAAAAATTTACACGATGTCTGATGCGAAGAAGCCAATATCTCAACTAGGTTTATGTTAACTCAAGTTAAATACTAAAAATGATAGCATTGCATGAGTTTTCATAGATACTGCAGACTGTCATTGTCTGGGAACTTATGTGTAGACGAAGTTATTATGTTCTTTGAAGGATGTTAGCTCCTCTTCAGTCACATGAAATATTAATGAGGTAAATTTTCAATTCCCTGGATGTTTGGTTAACAGGTTGATTATGGCGAATGTTTCAGAGTACTCAACAACCCCAACATAACAGTACATTTCAATACCGAAGCCATGGATGTTGTTAGCAATGATAAAGGTCAGATGTCTGGCATTCAACTGAAGAGAACCGATACAGGAGAGGAATCAGTTCTTGAGGTGAAAGGTCTATTTTATGGCATAGGACATACTCCAAACAGTCAGCTGTTGCAAGGTCAGATTGAACTTGATAGTGCTGGCTATATTTTAGTTAAAGAAGGTTCAGCCAAAACTTCGGTGGATGGTGTGTTTGCTGCTGGTGATGTTCAGGTAACTCCATCCTTCACATTCTGTATGGAACTTCTGCACGGTTTCCAATGTATCTTATTTTCTGAAGCTTGGATTAAATCCTGCTGCAGTTCACATGCACCATTGTCACCAGCATGTCATGTTTTTTTTTCTCATTTCATGTTAATATCATTTCCTGATGGCTTAAGAAGGAACTGCTGCCGCTTAGTAGTTGAAAAATCCCTCAGTATAAAATGCAGTTTATGTTGTGCAAGATTTATATTTGTGAAATTGAGATATTTCGTTGGCCAATTGGCCATTTTGTTTTTTTATACTTATCTAGTGTATGCCTGCACCTGTAGGATCATGAATGGAGGCAAGCGGTTACTGCAGCTGGATCTGGATGTATAGCTGCTTTGTCAGTTGAAAGATACTTAGTTGCCAATGATCTTCTTGTTGAATTTCACCAGGTACCTTTTTTTTTCTTCTCACAGTATCTGTTTTGTTATGATAACTAGTGCACGTACCAACTTTGTTTCCTTAGACATTATTACCATGGAGGATGCTTGTACAATCTTAGACCACTGGTCCTACAATAACATAAGCAGCTGCGTCACCTGCTTTGGCTATTTCTTATTTTGCATGATATTTCTAGTTTACTATTAACCACATATTAGCATTGTCATGCCATGTGCGAAAATTCCATGTATGAAATTTGGAGTTTAGACTTCTGTCAGTTGCTGGCTATTTTTTATAGTAACCAATCAAGCTTGCAAGGTACCATTCTTTCTTCTAATTTTTTAATTGAATTGCAGCCTGTTCAAGAAGAAACACAGAAGGATATTACTGACAAAGATGTTGAAATGGGCTTTGACATTTCTCGCACAAAACACAAGGGACAGGTATATATGCATAGATTGGCCTATACGATGAAAATATTGATTATGTAACTGACACCAAGCTTGCTTGTTTTGCAGTATGCACTCCGAAAAATATACCATGAGAGTCCACGGCTCATTTGTGTTATATACACTTCTCCCACATGTGGTCCATGCAGAACCTTGAAACCAATTTTGAGCAAGGTTAGTTCCAGAAAGTTGGAATTCAACTTGTACATCATCTTATTCTAAATAAATAAAAATTGGTACCCTTGATAAACCTCTATTCTTAATTGCATAACTATAGTTCTATAAATATGTGCCCGGCGCTCTTGTTTCTCATGACAATTTGGAATCTATAGTGCCAATCCAGTTTCTTTTAATTTGGATCTGCTAGAGGCTTCTCTGATCTAGAAGTAACACACCAAGACCTTAAAGAATGGCAAAGTCAAGCAAGATATGAACTCAAGGTCCCAAAATCTGTATATCGTTGGTTTATTTTTAGATGCTATATTATTTTAATACCACCTACCAATCAACCTTAAAGAACACTTTTTTTTCTCCAATGGTAACTGAGAACCTACAAGGCTTCAACTTGGGTATTAAAGGTAGAAATCAGCATTAGCTTGACTAACATTGTATGTGGCACTGCAATTTGGGTGTTAAAAGCAGAAGTTCTTGTTTTGCTTTTTTTTTTTTTAAGAAGCCGGCCTGAACAATTGTATTGCAGAAATAGCATTTGCTTATTTTGTTACTTGCTAATAATAATTTGTCTTGCAGGTTATAGATGAGTATGATGAATACGTTCATTTTGTTGAAATTGATATTGAAGAGGATCCTGAAATAGCAGAGGCTGCAGGCATCATGGGAACACCTTGTGTCCAATTTTTTAAGAATAAAGAAATGCTCAGGTTTGTTATCTTTACTTAGATTAGATTATCTTGGTTAGGTCTCCTGCAATAAGATATGCTTATACCTATCTGTTCACTTATAGATAATGCTGAATTAAATTTGCAAACCTAAGGCACATGCTGAATTAGTTGAGGCACACTTTTACCATGCTTGGTCAACCTTTGTGCCACACTGCTAGACACGAATAATTGATAGCACCCATGTTATCTTTGATATATTGTCTGATGAAGTCCTCCAACAAAAAAAATTATTAGTCACAGGCATGCAATGAAACTCCCATATGTTCTTCGATACTGCTGAGTGCTGTGGAACTTATATGGCGCCAGTTCCGTATGTTGATGCTTAAGGTGCACCCGTCTCATATTTTGTTTTCTTGTAACATGCAGGACTGTCTCTGGTGTGAAAATGAAGAAGGAATATCGGGAGTTTATCGAGTCGCACAAATGAGTTGGACATGCCGTACACGCCCCTGAATTTTTCTAAGACTTGAAGTACAGTCATTGTTTTGCGCTCTTTTAGATGCCACCCCGGTGGCCAATTTTTGATCAGATTTTAAGATGGGCCTGGTGTAAATGCGATGCCAAAGGAAATTAGCCGATCTCTCATATTGGATCCAACAGCACAAAATATATTCTTTGCTGTGTACAACATACATGGACTTGACCCCCTGCTGATCATTGTCTTGACACTGAAAACTACTTCCACGGATTTAGCCTCCATTAATCTTCAAGATATACCCGGCAATGCTGAATCTGTTACGACTAGTTTGTATACGATGCATCGCAGAGTAAAGTGATCCTTTTCTTCAGCTGGTCCGGCACCAGCCTCTCCTGCTGCTACCCACCCAGCCAGCCAGCCTCTCCACCTTCTAATCGCCCGCCGGCGGCCGGCCTCTACCCGGCAATCACTTCTCCACCGCCGCTCCCCCTCGATGCCTCTGCTCTCGTCCACATGCGCCGCCGCCGCCGCCGCCGCAGCGGCGGCGAACTCCTCGCCACATCCAGAAAGACCCTCACCCCGGCCTGTCGACCGAGACGAGTCACTCCACCACGCGTCATGCTGCCCACACGGCCACACCCGACGCGGAAACAAAACCAGCGCACGCATATAGGCGGGCGGCATCCGCCTCCAGATCCTTCGCTTATCCGCCACCCAAATCCGGCGAACCGCCCGGCCGCGCCAGCCAATTCCCTCCTCAAATAACCACCGGCGCCCGCGGCCGCGGCCCCACCGCCACCCCTCTCGCCCGAGGGAAATAACAAACCCGCAAATCCGCACGCCACCGCGGCAACCACCGCGCGGCCGGCCACCGCCGACGAACGGACCAGCCGGAAGCGGCGCGGAACCAGCGGGAAAAACGGGCGGGATCCTCACCGCCCCGCGGGCCGCCGCGGCGCCGGCGGCAATGGAGGTCGCCTCCTCGTCCTCCTCCCCGTCGCCTTCCGCGCCGCCGCCGGCCTCCTCCAAGCCGGCGCTCTGGCTCAACCCCGCGGCCGTCCTCCTCCGCCGCCTCCCCACCCCAACCCTGACCACCGCGACCCCCGTCACCTCGCCGGCGTCCCCCGCGCAGGCCGGCGGCGGCGCGGCCAACCCGCTCGCCGCCTTCCTCTCCTCCCTCATCCCCTGGCGCGAGCAGCGGGCGCCGAAGCAACAGCCGGACCACCCCGCGGCATCCGCCTCGGCATCGTCCTCCGCGGCCGCGGCCGCGGCGCGGAGGGCTGCCAAGGCGGCGGCCGAGGAGGAGGCCGAGGCGCGGCAGCTGGTAGGGTGCGCGGTGCCGCTGTTCCGGCCGTACGTGGCTCAGCTGCCGTGGCACGGCGGCGCGCGGGCGTGGCTGTCCAAGCTCTTCCCGCGCTACGGCCACTACTGCGGGCCCAACTGGTCCAGCGGCAAGGAGGCCGGCTCCGTGCTCTGGGACCGCCGCCCCGTCGACCACCTCGACTTCTGCTGCTACTGCCACGACATGGCCTACGACACCCACGACCAGGCCCAGCTCCTCCGCGCCGACCTCGCCTTCCTCCGCTGCCTCGAGGGCAGCCGCCAGACCCCCGCACGAGACGGCATCGCCGCGGCCGTCATCTACCGCGCCATGTGCATCTTCGGTAAGCTACGCCACCGCCCAAAGCCAAATTTTTCCCTTGCCTGTTCTCGTGCTGAACCTGGATTGGTGCGGCGATGCGTGCGCAGGACTGAAGACGATCCTGATCCCGTACCGGACGAACCTCGTGCGGCTGCAGACCGGGCCGAATTACGCCGATTTCTTCGCCGATTTCGTGAAGAGGGTAGCGTCGTCGTCGGGCAGGCCGACCGGCGGCGTGAAGCAGAGATTGTGAACGGAAGGATTTTGCTCGCTTGATAGTAGATGGCGCTCAATTAATTAATTGGGGAAGAATGAGATCGCAGTAGTTCCATAGCTTGAGTTGATCCAATCCAATATGGCGTTGCGTTATCCTGCCTGATTGGTTAATTGTAGCAACTGATGAGAAAGCTGGGATTTCTACTGTGAATGTAGTGTGTCTATATAGCATAGAACGCGATCGTAGCAAATATTCAAATTTGCTGCCGTTGGTTGATAAGAAAGATCAGCGCAATATAGAACAGCAGCCGTGATGCTGCGTTTTTGTCTTTGGTTTTCTTGTCTGGTATCTGCCTATCTGGTCACACAGGAAACTTCACCTGTTCACCATGTGAACTTTAAACTTTTTGAGGTCTACATTTTTTTTTTGATAATGAGGTTGACATCTCAATTCGGAGATGAACATGTTGAGTGAGTGAAAATTTTTCCAAACCCATCCCGTGTTCTAGATAATCCACAACTCTGTTTCATGTAATGGAATCTGTACTGGATCTGTTCTACGATTAAAGATGAAATGTGTATCGTTGGACAGCAGCTACAGCGATTACTGCACATGATAGCTGAATCGTCAGCATTGCAGCTCAGCCTCTTCCTCTGATACAACACGTTGGATCATCGTCGCGCGGTGGACGGCAGCAATGGATGCCCGAGGACACCGCCGGGGGGAGGCAGCGTCCCCGCCGCCGGCACAGCCCTGCGCCGCTGCCTCACGTTGGCCGCTGAGCCCGAGTAGGGGGTAGGAGCAGAGGATGGGGAATCGGGGACGACATGGTCCAGCCACGGCCTGCCTCCTCGCCGTTTCCATTGATGCCGTTGATTTGGTTGCCATCAGATGACGCCACTAACTGAATACTCAGCAGATAAGCTAATGCAGTTCCGCAGAGTCTTCGGTCAACACGCAACGCATGTTTCTAGCACGATTATAGCTCAAGATGTGTTCATAACAACAATACGCAAATGTGCATCTTGGTCGGCAACAGCAATGCAGTTTTGAACAGCAAGCATGCACACATGTATCCTCAGCTTCTCTTGATGCTGCTGTGTTCCTGTCTCTGCTGTGCAAACCTGAGCTCTCACCCGGCTGGTTAGGTCGAGAGATTGACTGAATTCAGAGATGGGCATGTGGAATTGTGCTTGCTTTCTACAGGTTTTTCAGCACCAATTCACCATTTTCCTCGGTGCATACATTTTCATTTTCTATCGCCCATCCTTTTGCAGAATCTGCAGGATAGGTTTGGGCCAGTCTGCTGGTGGAAGATCAGTCTACGATGGAGTAGGAAAGACAGGCCACCAGACTTGTTTCTCTTGACCTGGGGTACATCACCTCTATCTCTATGGCTCTATTTTTTTTTTTGAAAAGATACCTCTATGGCTCTATCAAAGGCAAAGGACAAAAGATGTGGCTTTCCTGTGCTCGAATTGGTCATCATAGAATATCAACTGTTCTTTGTATAACAGAATTATCAGTTGTGCACGAAGCAATGGCTACCTAAAATAATTCAGCATTTTTAATACAATTTACTGAAAATGCTAGGTGCTAGCCAAGTATCCAAATTCCAACGGCAGGCTGACTTCTCCCCCAGCTGTGGCGTGGGGCCATCCCAAAAGGGAGGAGGGGGAACGCTCAAAGCCAAGCCTCACCCATACTGCCAGAAGTCGGACTGAGAAGAGAGCAACCACTCAAAATTTGAAGGAGCTGACCGCCGCCGCTGGGGTTAAGGAGGGGGGTTTGGTCCCCGGGAGCTGCTCTCTTCCCCGGACCTCGAATCATCAGCGGAAGGTTCGCGTCCGGCAGAGGTGGGGCGGCGGCGGGCGGGCGGGGCCACCTCCACTGCTCCCGCCATCCCCCCTTCCCAACGGTCCATCCGGCGCTCCTCACGGCCGGCCGTGCCACGCTCCCGCCGCGGACTGCGATCTGGAGGTTCCATTTCTCGCCAATCGGAGAAGGGAACAGGAAGGCGGTCGGCGGCGGGGGGTCGGGCTCACACCTCCACATCCGGGGCCGCCTCCTTCGCCCTCCCCAGGATGGCGGTGGTGCCGGCGGAACTCACGAGCAGCAACGTCCCCATCGACAACCTCCCCGATGAGATCCTCACAGAGGTCATGCTTCGCGTCCCGACGCCGGCCGCCCTCGTGCACGCCGCGGCCGTCTCGAAGCGGTGGCGCGGCGTCATAACCACCCGCACCGGGAAGTTCCTCGACGACTACCGCGAGCGCCACAAATCTTCGCCCTTCCTTGGCCTCTACATCCCGCGCGAGTTCGGCGGCCTCCCCTCGTTCCAGAAGGCGGATTCAATCCAGTCCGCCGACGACTGCGACCTCGACCTCCAGCGCGCCGCAGCCAAGGCCTTCAGCCTCGGCGGCCTTGAGAGCCATCCGGAGTGGCGCCTCCTCGACTGCTTCAACGGCCGACTCCTCCTCGGCAGAGGCGACGAATCCCTCGAGGTGTACAACCCATTGTCCTGCGAGCGCATCTTGGTGCGCCTTCCTCAAGATAGCATCCTCCCGAATAACTTCTCCGCGTGCTTGCTGCAAGGCCATGACGATGACGCGGCGTCGTTCCGAGTGGTCTCCGTGCAGCACGATCGCCGTCGTCGCGACAGGATTGTTCGTGCTGTCGAGTACGACTCTCGTAAGAAGAGTTGGAAAGATCACCCTTGGGACTGGGAGACCCTGAAGAACATTGAGGGGACTGAGCAGGGCGAAATGATGCACGCCGGCAACTACGTATTTTGCAAATACACTGGACCATCCTTGCTCTTGCTGGACACGAGCAAGATGCAATTTTCCATCCTTCCCCTCCCAGCCGACAACAATTGGAAACGCTATGCTATAGGAGAGATGGAGGATGGTGTGTGCTGTCTTGCATCAGTTGATCCAGTTGGCATATGGAACAACAACCATCTAAGAGTGTGGAGGCTGGAGAAACTGGAGTGGAAGCTGGAGAAGGAAATGCATGTGGGGCAGGTGCTTGGCAAGCATGCCCATGGCAGGTGTTTGTTCTATAAAGTTCATGCAGTGACCAATGGCATAGCTCTTCTATGCTCAAGCTCAAGCTCAAGCATGCGTCAACTTCATTTCGTTGTTGACCTGAAGACCTTCTTTGTGAAGGACAAGTTTGAGTTCAAGGATCTTGCTTTTCCTTTGCAAATGCCATGGCCACCAGCCTTTTCAGTGGCTACAGTTTGTGCTGAGCAATCTGCACCTTCCACTAGTGCTCTTAAAAATACGAGTGTCAGTTTTGCTGCTGGTAATGCTAATGTTGTGAATGAAGCACGAATTAATGTTTATGCAATGATGAATCATGGGACTACCGATGGAAACAATGACAATTGCCCTGAATTAATAGATGGGGCTGCTCCACATAACTGTATGCCATCAAATGCACCAGAGGGTTTGAGTATTCAAGATCCTGGTGCATCAGTCCCAACACCAACTGCAGCAGAAGAATACTTTGGAAAGGAAAATGATGTTCCAAATGACTATGATCTAGAAGCTTTGGTATAAATCTTTGACCTCATCTATTAGAATCTCTTCGGTATAGCAATTCTGACTAGTCAATTTTATTATTCACTGCAGATTCCTGATCTGTGTGATCAAGTCTTTGATTTGATGCACCCTGAAGGTAACATCCATGCATTTCATCAATGTGAACGTTGTTCAAGATAGGCTATGTGAATGCATGCAAATTTTGTATAGACTATAGAGAAATGTTTCATCATGTGTAGCATTAGTATGAGTCTGTAGCAACAGAGTTGTCCAAATGAAGTATAATGCTTTACTGTTACTGCCAATGCCTATGTTGGAGTTGCCACAGACGAGATTCACCATTAGGGTATCAGGCATTGGCTGGCTAAATGGTTAAAGGGGTACATAAATATATGGGTGTAGTTAGACTGATTATAGTACCTACATGTGATGATTTCCTCTTAGGGTTAGTTTTAATGCAAGTTACATTCAAGTGAACATAAAATATGATATTTTGCTCTGTCACGCCCCAACCATATTATGCATGTGCCTACTATGTAAAAGGGACAAATTGTTTTTAACTTTTTATGTGTTTTCATGTTCAGTTACCAGACTTCATCATCCAGAAAGAAAGAAGTCATTGATTAGGTTGGAGCAGGTTGCTTGCTGTCCCTTTGCAGTTAGCAATGGTTTATTACATCAATACTGCATAAAAGATTCTGAGGTAAACTCAAGCAATATTGTTTTCAGCTAAAGTCAATCTTTTGAATATATTCAGAGGACAGAGGTACAACTTGAAAGTGCACATTTTTGTGCCAATCTTGTGCTTGGCTGCTGCAGTGTTAAAATCTTGCACTGCATTAACAATGAGTATTCACACATACTTAAAGTTTTGGTCAATAGAATTTGAGGTGTATTTTTTATTTTCTATGCACAATTTATCTTCCATTATCAAATCTTAAGTGTTGATGGAAGATAGGTCTGACGAGGCCCTAGTTCAGTTCGAACCTGATGAATTGCATCTTTCAAGTCGAGTAATAAAAGAACCTACTTTGCCTAATATCTTAACAACACCCAAAGGCCTTTCTTTTTTTTCATTTTATAAACTTCCCTCTGAGAGAAAGCAGTTTCATTCATTTTATTTTGTCCTATAGTTGAGTGCTGATTGATTTCTTCTTGTCCAATCATAAAGGTAGAAAGATAATCAGAGATGCTTCATCTTTTCTTTTTCTTTTGTAGAGTCCACATATTCAAGAGAGGAAACATAATTGGGGGCCAATTCAAGTTTGCATAAGAAGGCAAACATGTCTCGAGGATTGGGATGACAGTGAAGAGGAGAAACCGGGAAGTTATGAAAGTTACAGCGTTTCTCTTGAGGGCATTACAGATTTTCAGGATTATATGAAGTTTCAGCCAATGGATTCTAGCAATCAATGTGGCAACGCAGTGTCGGAATCAAATACATCAGTGATCCCTGGCCAAGGTGGAGATGAGCATGGCGATTTCAGTGGAAGAGTGCGGGAGCGTGTCTCTGTCCAAGTGGTTCATCAGTCCGAGAATTCTCTAGAACCTGATGGTGCAATTTGTAGTGGTTTTCAGGACCCTCACGCATTGGAAGCAGATTTAGTTGGTCAGTATGTTGAGTCCAGGTTGAACAAAGATCCTGAAATCCCTTGCAATGATGATGTTGTTATACTTGGATGCTCAGATGTATACAGCTCGCATGATAATGGACCGGAATTAGGAGATGAAGGTTGCCTTCACAACTGTGTGCCATCAAATACAGTAAAAGATTTTTGTATTCAAGAAGCCATTACAACTGCACAAACACTGGTTCGAGCAGAAGAATGCTCTGACAAGGATGGTAATATTCCGAATGATCATGATCTAGGACTAGAAGCTCAGGTATAAATCTTTAAAGCTCAGCTACTGGAATCTCTTCGGCCAGGACACTTCTGACTAATCGAATTCTTTTGTTCACAGCAGATTCCTGTCCAGGATCTGAGTCTGTGTGTTATGTGGGGCAAGACGTATTCTAGTTGTAGTAGGAGAAAGAAGCCGCAGAAATATAAGATCCTCTCCCTCCGTTATCAGCTACCGGCTGGGTTCCCCCCTCCGGCCACTACACTGCGCGATGAAGATTCTGGTAAATGTCGATTACTACATCAATGTTAATGCTATTCAAGAATAAGCTATATGATCAAATGCAAATATTTTCTACAAATAATTCTTCTATCTGTTACCACTCCAGCCGAGGCCCAGTCCAATGAGTGCCTGTCGAGCAATGCAGCACGAGCCCGAAGGGAACCCCAGAGAAGAAGCAACCGCGCGCCCAAGCCCAACCCAAGAGTAAAAGGCCCAGATTGGGGACAGTAGGCAGAACTCGGTAGGGATATGGCAAATGTAACGAATTCCTCCAATTAAAATTCCTCTGGTTTCCTCTCGGGTCTCAAACTCTGCTTCCTATCCGATCCTGCAATCCTACTATGAATCTGAGGAGACAGAGTTGTCCGAAGTAAGTATAGCGTTTCACTCACTGCTAATGCTTTTGTTTGAATCGCCAAAATTTGAAGGAGATTGGCCATAAGGGTATCAGATCTAGGCTGGCTGAATGGTTTAAGGAATGTGTTCATAGAGTGGAACAAGAGGGTGTTCTTCTGACAGTGGAAGAGTGGGTGGTAGTTACTCTTGATAACCACATTCAAATGGGCATGAAAATGGCCTTTTAGGAGCCCTCTCCTGACCGAACTGATATCTCACCCAAGCATGCACCATTCACCGAACATGGAGGCATACGCACCAGTCATCACCCCTCTCACTCTCGCCGGCGTTCGCCGCATCCCGGGAGGAGAGGATGGCGACGGACGACCACGGTCTGGTCAGCAGCAGCCCACGGCGCCCCTCCTCCGCCTTCCATTAACGCTGTCGATTCATATCCAGGTGTTCTGTATCACTATCACAGTTCATCTGCTCACCGCTGAATCATGTGAGGCAGAGCTCTGTTGTGCAGGGATTCTGATCACTTCCCGTTGGATGCCAAGGCGAGAGGATATGAGGAACTTCAACTGAATCTGTTGTGAAATTGAACGAGCAAAGGACAGTAGATGATGATATCGTTGGACATCACATAGAAACTGCAAGGAATACACAGGCGTTGCAAGTTCAACAGCGTCCTTTTGTCAACACACAACGGCATCACTAGGGGTAACCGGGTAAACCAAGGGCATTCTTCCAATGTGCACGATGTATGCTTCAAGTAAAAGGGTAGACAGGGTACAAGACAGCAGGGCACCTCGACAATTAACCTCTGCATTTCATTGATCAAGATGCGCATCCAGGCATGCGTCAGGGTTCAGCCCCATCCCAAAGGGGCCGTGAATTCTTGGGACTATACAGGTATACACTCGAACCTATCAAGCATCGAAATAGTTTGCTACTGATACTTATACAGACGTATCCTTGTCCTTAATCAGATAAATAGATCTATACTGTCCTAGCATAAGCATGTGGGAACATCCTTGGGAAGTAAGTGTGCTTCGCCTTCACGATCAACCAGTAAAGAAAGAAGCAGGGGATATGAGCGATGGCCATGCCAAAGTACCTGCACCAAATTAGGATTGATGTAAGGATTCCTGGTTGACCTATAGCTAAGGATCAAATGAGGAGACAGAAGCCAATACCATAGAGGAGCTCCAGATGATGAAAGGTCCAGAAATGGATACGGCCACCTGAAAAGGTGAAAAAATAGGGAGACAGTTTAGTCACCCAAGGTACCACATGAACCCTTATTCAAATGCATAATAACTGAACTGAAGCAACATATCGATACATTGCATCAACAGCATATTAACAAACTAACATCAGCTAGAAGAATCAAGGAATTAAGATAAAATGTTCTAATTAAAGTGCACCAACTAATGTCAGGCAAAACATAAAATTTGGTCAGCATATGGCTAAAAAATGCATAGTCAACAATGAAGTTGTGGAGTATTCAGTACAAAATCGCAACAAACCTGAATCTGTTCAGCGCCCAAATTGCTTTAAGACAAAATATATGTCACGTGGTTATTGAAGAGGACATCAGCACATGCATTGTACATTGCAGTATACAACAAAAGTGTTTTACATTTCTCTCCTTTTTTGAAAAGTTAATGTAACAGCTTCTAGGTTTTGCTATCTTTTGTTGGTTACAACGCCAAATGGATTTTAAGGTGAAAATGATGCTGTATGCTACATATTTTCATCTCTCTTAGTGTACACAATATACTAACAGAAACATTCATCCAAGAAATGGTAACCAAAGGCATTCCATTTAATTCTCTTAATTATGCAGCAAGGGAGAAAATTTACCAGGATAAGCCTCCACAAGCATGAAGGACCCACTGGAATGTTACGTAGGCGCAGCTCCAGAAAACAAAGAAAGCCATTCGGTACCAGGGAAAAGGCTGAAAGTCCACAAGTTTGAAGTAATTAAACCAATTGACACAAAGGGCAGAAGAAAACAATTAACAAGTAACCTTACCATATTGTTGAGAACTGTGTCTATAAGTAGAAAAACAGCATTTAGAGAGTGCATGCCATCAGTGACCTGCACGAATTTTCAATGGACAAGATAGTAAGATATAAGGCATTTTATCTAAACAGCTAACTTGGTGTAAATAAAAACAGCTTAATCTTCACAGTTCATTTTTGCCCATGCCTCGTGGGGGCTTTTCAATTTTCAGGGGGTTTACGGTAGGCCAGAACAGAGATCAGACAACTCTTGTGTTTTAATTAGATTCACCTCCATAAGGGCTTCAGTTGGAAGATGAACAGCATTCAGAAAATCCATGGATTGCTAATTGCTCTACCAAATGGCCAACATTTAGCTTTGCTTATTGACTTGATGACCTGCTCAACACCGACTATTTGACTTCAAAGTTTCAAGTTTGTAGAATGTTTTCCTATCACTCAATAAAATGGTTAGTACTGGATACCATTGTGATATTGATATAAAAAGCATTTAAGTCGTGCCCATTATCAAGTCAGGATAGCAACAATCAAATTATATAGCTGTGTGGACTATTGAGGCTTGTAATAGAGACTATTTTATTTCAAAGTTTAGAGTACATATATTTTTTTTATCACTCAATATAATGGTTAGTACTGTATACCGCTGTGATATTGATATAGTAAGCATTAAAGTTGTGCCAGTTATCAAGTCAGGATAGCAACGATCAAAACATATAACAGCATGGACTATTGAGGCTTGCTAATGTCTAGTACTACTGAAGAAGATCATGAAAGAATATGTACACAGATTGGAATGTTCACGTACCAATGATAACCCAAACTTGTCACGGTAGAAAAATGGAACAAGGAGCCCCCAAAATGTGACATCAGTCAACATTGTTGCGCCTGCACTAGTCTGCATATAGGCAAAGAATATCAGGCAACAGCAATACACATGCCCAGTATCTCAGGAGTTCATTAGCAAGCTGAAGCTTTGTGTTGTGGTGAGGGAAGTATTTTAGGAAAGGAAATTGGTAAACGAGGCCAAGGGAACAAAAACTAAGAAATTCCATAGTTTTTGTTATGAAAATTGTTCTGAACTTTGAATTACATTTCATATGTAGAATGAAAAAAGGTAGCAATGATCATAGCAGCTGCATAGTAACAACTCAAAAGAAACTAAATAAGATGAAGTAAAGCAGTATAGCAGGACTATCATTTAGTTCAGAACCAATTATCAAACATGATGCTGTGACTTAATCATCAAATGCTGCTGCAGCACATTCCAAACAATAGCAACGCTGAATTGGCAAAACTATCAGGATGGCACAAAACATACAGACATGTAATTCTTAACAAGGAAAAGTATATAGTCCAGTCCAAACCTGGTATATGATTTGCATGCAACGTCCCGAGAACCCAGCTCTTTTCTCATTCACTATTTGTTCATAATAGCTTGGCAACTTATTTGTCTCATCCTTTTTCAACTCTACAGATATAGAAGTGGAAAGGCCACGATTTTCAACATCATCATTAAGAAATCCGTGGGATTCATCAGCTTTCCTTGAGATTTTCTTTGCGTACACCCAACATCCATGAGCTGATATGGCTGTTGCAAACTAAGAGTAACACGCAAACACAAAAAGGTGAAATCAACAAAAGGTAACATTTTGCAGCTATTAAATTGTAAGGAACACAGACAGAAACAGTGAACATACGGCAAAATATATGGTGACTAATAGAAAGGTCCACCTGCAAAGCCATTTTGGAGAACAAAATTAGTCAAAATGACAGCTAGGAAACAAGCAAATCAAGGAACAGAAAAGCAAGCAGATAATGATGTGATCAACTGACATGGGAGTAATTAATTCGATTCCAAAATGCTCATGACCTAAAGCATGAAGCTTTGGGTCCTTCAGTAGGATAGATTTGAAGTGCTAGCTGCCAAGGACAATCTCTTCTCCAATGTGTTGCAAGACCGTACCAAGTCCCAGTATGCTAGCGCCATAGAATGCTTACTTATTCAGCCATGTGATTTGTCAAAGCACATACAAAAAAAATTCTGCTAAAACGCTACTTGCGCTAACCTGTATCGCACTGTAGAGATAAAATGTACACAAACGCATACTAAAACATTCCGCTAAAACGCTACTTGCACAAACTGCTATCACATTCTATAGATATAATAAACACACAACGAAGATATGATTGCAGGAACTGCGTGTATAGTACTACAATTCTATCCTTAGCAATTAAGCCTCGAAAAAAGGACGAGGACTTGATGAAGGAGCCGTACTGGGTGTAGAAGTAGAAGACGGTGAGGCCGTGCCCGATGAGGAGGCGCGCGAGGAGCGCGACCGCGGCGGCGAGCGCGAAGGCGCGGTAGCCGAGGAGCCAGCCCGGGTGGAGCCGCGCCCAGCAGGGGACCCACAGGTCGGTGGCGCGCAGGGGCGGCGCGGCCCTCCGCAGGCGCGGCAGCAGCGCCGCCGCGGCCGCCGCGGGGAGCGCGATGAGCGCGCCGCAGACGAAGACCTGCCACCGCAGCCAGTACGCCGCGCCGTCCGCCGGCGACAGCGACATGGCCGGTGGACGAGCCGCCGGGGCGGAGGGGTCGGAGCCCGGAGGCACGCGGCGGCGGAGCGGGCGAAGGCGCGGGGACGGGGGTAGTAGCTGGGTGGGGTGTGGGACGGCGACGGCCTCGACCGCGACCGCGAGAAACAATTCAATGCGACGAGGCGGGGGAGGGGACGGGGAAGCCCACTGACCCACGCTGCATCTGCATCGCTTCGTGTCGCTCCTCCGCTGCTGATGGTGGGAACGCTGGGCGCGGCCGGGGCGGGTCGCCGTGTTCTGGTGGACGCGGTTCGTTCGTGCCTTGGTGGGCCCTGGGCCGGATCCGGTAGAGAGCGAAGGCGCAGGAATGTGGATGGGTTTACACGGGCTTCTAGAAGAAACAAGCGATTGCTTTAGATTATGGGACATCATGTCATTGAGGATAAAGCCATAGGGATTTGGTTTCTGCCATTCAAGAATAAAGATGTCAGTATATTCCGTCGAGAATATAGTGACGTTAACACTCTGAACATGAACAGATAAGATTGTGCTGTGTTGGCATCTGCTTTAACCGTAAACGTATTAGCACTTTGAACATGAACACAAACGGTTTTTATTCATACATAATGCATCGTCTAATAACAGCTAAATGAAAAAAGAAACAGACCGCCAACGAGGTGTTCGAAATTTTGAAATAAAAGGAGGACTTGTTACATATAGCCGATTGTCTGACAATTTTAGTGAGCTCTCTAAATTAGGCGCGCCTTTTTTTTTTTGGAACTTTAGCCACGCCCTGCAACCGAGTCCTTGAGCGCTGCACGAGGAAGCGTCGCCGCTGGCGCTGGGGGAGTTCTGATGGGAGGCACAGGTCCCACTGCAAAGAAAAAAAAAGGAACATTAGCAGCAAAGCATGCATGGATTTGATCGTTTCATACTCCGTCGAGACACTGTGAAAAGATTACCGAAACACATGTAGGGCAGCTCCGGGGGTATAATCGCCAAGCACATAAGAGGTAGTAAAGCCAGTCGAACCGGATCGATGTTGATGTGCGCGAACTGGTTGACCTCGCCGCCGATGAGGTGGCACAGACAGATGGACTCCGGGGAGGTGAGAACCGCCCTCAAGGGCCCGCAGCAACTGGCGGGCGGGCCGGCGAGACTCCCGGTCGAGAGGAAAGGTTCGCAGCTGAGAAGACGGTATAAGGTCGAGTCGCAGGTCGTCGGCGTGCCTGTCGCCGATGGTGTTGGTGGCGGCGGCGGCGGCGGATTGGTGGCCGCGGGGTGCAGCACTGCCATCAAAGCCACGGCAATGGCGAGGAAGGAGACGGCTGGAGGCGCTGCCATTGCTACTAGCTACCTGAACTAGTGATCAGTGAAGTCCCTTTATATAGCCATTCAACCTTTCACCGGGACTGAGCTGGTTCTTTTCGGTCTTCTGATTGCAGCAGTTCAGTCAGTCGCCTCACGCTCTTTTCCTACCCCAGGCCTCAGAACCGCGACTCAGTTCGAGCCTCTGTTCAGAGTTGCGTTCTTTTTCTCGACAAGGGTTGGCGCTGGCTAGCAGACTGAATCGCTTCACCACGCACTCACGCAGGGTTGGCGCACCCAATTCTGACGAGCAGTGCGGAGGCTTACCTGTCGGCAGCAAGAGAGCCGAAGCCGCTACCGACCCCCGTCACCTCACCCTCTGTCTCCACCTACTTGGCCGTCTGATCTGACGGCAGAAAGGATGCACATTGCAATGTGGGGGAGGGAGCAGACAGCGGTGGATGCAAGACGAAGCAGGTACCGCCGCCGCTCGAAAAATGGCTCATCTCGAAAGAAAAAAAGGCAGACCGTTTTCTTTTCTTGAAATCGTAGTTCCCCATTTCAGGATGGATAACTGATTCTCGATGGTCAGGAGCAGGAACTCCGGAGCAAACAGGTGTGACCCGGCAGGTCAAAGATTAACATGATTCAGAACAGCACAGAACGGACGGTAAAAACTGAAAACGAGCCATGCCAGAGATTGGGACTTACTAGCTATTATTTCAGACACAAACCAATCGTGTACAACGCCTTTACCATAGTCAAATGATTACCTGAAGGCTAGAGTACATGAACAAACATGGAGAAGAAAGAAAAAATTGTGAAGCAAATTATCATAATCATCTGTTGGCATATGAAACCTGTTTCTCAGCCATGAAACCCTCATCGAGGTGAGGGGATTTTTCATCAGAGCTGAACGAGTTTTATTGGCAGCTCATTGCAGAGCAGCTTCTGAATCTTGATTAGGTCAAACGATGTTTTCTGGATCAATTCGCTGTGTGATCATTTCATAAATAGAATACTCAAGTATAGCATGATCCCCATGTCGATATAAGCTGGAGTATTTTAGTATCAAGCTGAAAGGACCTTCCGCAGACCAAGTGCAAGGAGATCTCCACATTGACAAGAAAACCCACAACGAAGAGCAGAGACCTGCCACAAAAATATATGGTAGTTCTGCTGATAACCCTGAAAACATTATAGAAAATCAACAGCAGATTCTCCCTAAAACATCATTAAAAATCATGTTCCATTTGATAATTTGGCAAACGCAGCGGATTTACCTGTTACCGCTTGACCCATTGGAAGCTCTTTCTTGCTTTTGCCTTTCCAGGCTTTTTCCTTTCGACCACGCGCGAATCTCTTGTCAAATATCCAGCTGTTTTTGGCACATACACATAGATATAGGCAACTTTCAGAAGGCACATATAGAAATGTAAAATGATGACGCAAAATATTCACTTCAATGTACTTCGGACGTGGATGGTTGCCAGAAAAACAGGAGTGGGGCAAGTTCGTAGTGCCAGCAATCATTTAGATGGTTATTGGGAGGGGAGTATGAAAATGGTTGTGGTGAAAGCCAATTTTACCTGCTTTGAGATATGGACGCAGTCCTGGTTCCCAATTCTGCAACGCCCTGCTGATTCCTAAGCGGATAGCTCCAACTTGTCCTGTTTTTGATGAACAGAAGTTGAGTTTGGGAGAGGTTTCCCGTAAATGATCAGTAAGCCACATAGAAAAAGAGTAAATTCATGAAAAACAACTGTAAAAGGCATTTAAAAAAAGTAGATGTGCGCAGGCAATGGAAAAAAACAGCAAAGCTAAATAACATTTTTCTGACAACAATGAAAAACATAAATATATTTACTGTGACTTTCAGGAATGCATGCCCATGGCATGTATTTGTGCCATATGTTATACAAGTTTAACATCCATGTTTTCTTCTTAATATAATGATATGCAGCTCTCCTGCATGTTCAAGAAAAAAGTTTGACATACATGCATAGTTTACAATTTAGGCAGGACTCCCTGACCTATTATATTTAGTATGAAACTCAAGGATTAATATAAATATAAGTTTTTTCATGGTAAACACTAACAAAACCGCATAAAAATCCAGCATACCTACCTCTGAACGGTTCTAATACACCACCCACAGATGATCGTGAAAATTCAGGATACCTAGCTTTGCATATATATTTGAAGTAAAGATTTACAAACTATCAACACTAACCTGAGACGCCACCACCTTTCACAGTACAGGTCACATCCCAAAGCCCCAAAGTCTTGGTAACTGTAAATGGACGAAGAAGTTCGGCTCGATGGTCCAGAATTGGGAAGTAAGCATCAAACTCCTTTTCATTAACAATGAATTTGCCATCACCAGGCTCAATCCAAACACGGGCAATGCTGCATTTCCTTTTCCCTGTTCCATAAGCCCTTCCTTTCTCATCAACCTGTCTTACTCGTGCCTTGGCAATTTCTTCTTGCTTTTGGCGCTCGACTTCAGCTCTACTTGATGTTGCACTCAGTTTCTGGATACCTTCATCTTCTATTTCACTTAGGGGAGGCAATCCCGGAACATCCCTGACATCCTTTAAGAGGATCAAACTATCAATCATTCCCTCAGTGATCCCAGAGTTTGCAATGAGATCACCAAATGCACGATTTGGACCTGCAACAATAAAATGTCATTTTCACTAACGTTTACTTCTGCATGTAATACATATTTAGAAGTATCCCTTACTAGATAAATCCAACAAAAAGAAAAGGTAAACTGAACATGAAAGGCAACTAACTGTGGTTGTAGCATAAGTCCAATCAGTCAATAAGTACACCAAAGGCACCGTGAGCACCAAAAGTGGTAAACAAACTAATAAAAGTGGTAAACAAACTATCTGAGCATTTCGATGCTACCTTATCGTGCTGGGCTGTTTACAACATGGACGGCCACACATAAAAGGCTAGAAGGGGAACTCTACCAGTCAGCTGATGCCAACATTTACATTCAGCACTCACATCTTCACCACGAGTTATTACATTAGGCTACATTGAAATGAAAAGCATCCAAAATAGACAACCAAGGAAATGTATAATAGCTCCCAATCCCAGAAGCAATAATGCAAGCTCCCAATCCCAGAAGCAACAATGCAAGCCCAGCCAGGTTACCCTTACACTAGTACTAAGATCTAACTAACATTTGCAGTCATCGTTCCAAAATGCAGCAAATTGTGATATTTCTAATTACGATTCTGTACCTTCAAAGCGTTGCATTTCATCAGTTATCCAAAACTAATCCAAAAGAACACGCACAAAGGCAACTAGACCATGCTCTCACTGGTAATTGCACTACCGAGAAATCAAAAGACTTGTACACATGAGCAGGTCTAAATGGTCACCTTTGAGTATCTCCATCAGCTCCTTCTCCCTCTCCACGTTCTTCTGTCGCTTCAGCTCAGCCTCAGGGTCTTCACCCGCATCGAGCTCATCGAGCCCACCATCCTCTCTTTGAATCCCATCGATCCCCTCCCCGAGCACGGCATCGGCAAAGGGATCCTTCTCATCCCCACTCAGCGTCCATTGCTCCTCGTCACCGGCCGGAGCCGCCTCTCCGCTCGTCGGGACCGCCGACGCCGCCTCCTTGTAGATCCCCTCGAACACGTCCCCATTCTCGCCTTCCACGCCGAAGTCCTTCGTCCAGGGCTCGTCGCCCACGGCCGCAGGTCCTACTGGCAGCGCCTCTCCAGCGTCAGCTGCGGCGTCCTCATGGGCGAAGGGGTCCGGATCGCCCGAGTCCGCCGCGAAACTCCATGGCTTGTTGCCGTCGTCGTCGCGGCCGGAGGTGGAGAGGTGCCTTGGGGAGAGGACGCGCGAGGGGAGGAGGTCCCGGAGGCGGCGAAATGGAAGCGGAGAGGAGGAGGCGGAGGACGAGGCGCTGGTGGCCGGAGCTACGGTTTGAAGGCCGTGCCGGAAGTGGCGGGAGGAGAGGAGGAGGCGGCGGAGCAGCATGGTGGTGCGCGGAGGAGGGCGGCGACCATTCGGCGGGGGAGCTAGGGTTTTAGCGGCTTGATTCGTTTTGTTTCCGCTTTTTCTGCGAGAACGCTGTTCAGTTATTGTTTCCGCGCTGCATACAGGAAGGCGTAGTTCGTGCTTTGCTAGCTACATTACGTCTTCCTGCTTTCCATGGCGATGCAGGATGATCACATTTTCCGAGGGGATTAGGAATCCCGTTAACTTAAGGACCCAACGATATCATTTTTTCACCGGGTTCAATGCTGACACGCGTATGATCCCATTCAAGATTGGTATTTGGTGGATAATTACATCTTAGCATTATGAGAGCATGCGCTATTTATATACTTGATGTCAATACTCAACGGAAGAATTTGCAAACATATAGAATTTTTTTAATCTCATGTATCATGCTTGCTTCCTTAATAAATCGAAAGAGCTTCCTTCGAGTGACGTTTTCAGGACCGAGGAGGCATGGAGTCTGTTTCAGCAATGCAATCACTCCTATTGCTCTCTAATATTTGCCGCCCTACTACCAATGAGATATGCTGGCAAGTGTGTAGCAAATACGGTGTTCAACTAACTCCACGATGGATCACCTCTCCCGTATGATCTCTGATCACAAAAATCAAACCCCTTCACCTGTAGTGCCGTACAATATCTTACGATGTATCTAAATTGAAATAATAAACATCAACAGAAAGCCATGGTTTCTCCCCTTTTTATTATTTCATCAATCGCGCACATTGACACTAATAAATCAAAGAATCAAAGCAATGCTGAAAATTGATTATAATCCAACAGCTTAAAGCTGATGAATGATATATGAACTGGACGGATTATCGCGTGCATCGATGATATGGCCCAGCACAGGCCAATCCCGATCCTACTCTATCCTCCTGGTCTTGCTGCTGCTGCTTCCGGCGGCGGCGCCAGCCACCTCCTGCTGCTCTGGCGACCTCTTGGTGCTCTCGGCCGCGGCGGCCCTGGCTTTAGCCGCCTTCACCTGCAGCTCATGGGCCACCAGGGACCTCAGCCTCTGGAGGTGCTGCTCGTGCGCGGTCACCTCCTCCAAACCCATCGCCGACACGTCCTTGGCCACCGCCCGACTGATCAGGCCCTTCAGCCGCGCCTCCCGCCCGATGCCGAGGAACTCGTGCCTGACCGCGGTCCCGTCGGGGCGGAACGCGACAGCGTGCACGTCGACGCCGAACTCGCGCGCCATGTCGCGCGCCTCGGACAGCACCTCCGCGTGCTTCGTCTCGAACAGCGCCTGCTGCTGCGCCTGCTGCCTTGTGTTGTCCGCGGCGGCGGCGGGTTTCATGGCGCCGGTTTCCATGGCTCTGGTGGCGACTGGATGGCGCGCTCTGGCTTCTCTTCGCGACAAGATTACCCGGCCTATGCGCCCATGTATATATAGTCATATAGATTATAGCTAGGAGCTTCTCCTGCTAGATGATCGGAGTCGGATTAATTAATTTGGTTTGGTTTCCGACAGTGATTAGCAGGTAATATTCATTATTAGAAAAAGAGTCACGTGGAGATATGCTGATGTGTCACCTTCTTTATGATAAACTGATCAAGCTCGGATTGAAATTGCTCATGATTCGGTTTGTGTTTCGTTGATAGGCGCATCCATATCTGTCTGAATCGGACAAGGAAGAGCTCTGCTGGACTGCCAGATACAGCGAAGATGACAAGATGTCCCTCTGGGCATGCACCCACGCGGTGCAGAACGACTGAACGAGCGCCGCCCGCTCCGCATCATGGTGCAGGTTCTCTTCTTCGAGCAGCTACAGCTGCGGAGCTCCATCGCAGAACGCCTCATGATCTCCGAGTGCCCCAATGGCGGCGCCTCGCGGCAGCTCGGGGGCCTGCTGGTCTCCGGCGAGCACCACCGCGGCGCCGCCGGCTGGTCCCTGGCCGCCAGGGAGAACCAGACGCTGCGTGAAGGCGTGGTGGACACATGAAGCAGCGTGTAGCTGAGCTGGAGGAGTGCTCCGCCCGCCATGCGGCAGGACATCGAGGCATCGAGCGGCTCGGCCGCAGCCGTAACGCAGGCAAGAGCAAGGACAAGGACGCTGCTCCGGGGACGTCAAAGACGGCGCCGCGACGAGCGAGGACAAGCTGAGGTGATGGCCTGATGGGGGATGGCTGCGGCAGTGACGGCCCGCCGCAGGTGAAAAGATCAGGAAGCGCAAGATGAAACCTGTCAACGGTCAACCTGTTAATCAGTGTCGGAGGAGGATCGGAATAAGCTTTTCATTCAGACCTGCGTCCCAGCTCTGTTATACGTCGGGATTCAAGGACAGTACACGATGCCGGCATCGATGAAACTTTTTTAAAAAACTCATCCTCTTTGTAGGGTCGATTGGTATGGCTTCATCCAAAACGGCTTCACTAGTGAAGCTAAAACCGTCGAAGTAAAAAAAACTGGCTCCACCCAGCTCCTAATTTATTTTAGCACGGATCTATAAAACATCCTCACGCTACGGTGTCTCAATTTACTTGAAACAGATGAAGCTGAACCATGCCAAACAGGCACACCTCGCAGCTTCACAATGCCGTCTTCAGATTAGTGGTATCCGTTCCAGTCACAATCCTCCTCACACCTGAATCTGTAGCAAGCTTTAAGGCCTGAATGCACGCCATAGCTTCGGTTTGCCATTCGCCCTTGCTGTGCCCAGCACCTGAACCACCGTCTCTGAAATTGGGCGTCTCAAGTGTTGACTGTTTTGCCCTTTTTGAGGGCAACTGTTGACTGTTGAGCACCGGATTAATCAATAAATGCGTTTTTTTCATCTGAATGAAATTGGACGAAAAACCGAACGGGAATTCACTCGTCAGTTGTCACTGAGCAGCGAGCAGCCAAGCTCTTCACCACTTCTATCAACCTCACGTCCTCGCCTGGGCACGGCGGCTTGCCCAGTTGCCTCCAAAAGAAGACCGGCCCAGTTGCAGCAGCCCCATGCACAGCCACCGCAGGCCGGCCCATCTTACCGGCCACGACAGGAAACCCTAGCGCCCCCGGCTGCCTACCTATAAAAGGCACGACCGCCGCCTCTTCCCCTCAGGTTAAAGCGACGCCGCCGCCGCAAGCCGTCCGCCTTGCCCTTCAGCTTCCTTGAAGGCTTGGTCCTCCTCCGTGTATCTCCACCCCACAGATCCGCCGCCGCCTCTAGCTAGGGTTACGTTTCCTCTGCAGCGATGGCGATCAAGCGGACCAAGGCGGAAAAGAAGCAGGCGTACGACCGCAAGCTGTGCAGCCTGCTCGATGAGTACACCAAGGTGCTCATCGCCCTCGCCGACAACGTCGGCTCCAAGCAGCTCCAGGACATCCGCCGCGGGCTGAGGGGCGACTCCGTGGTGCTCATGGGGAAGAACACGCTCATCAGGCGCTGCATCAAGGCCTACGCCGACAAGACTGGGAACCACACCTTCGACCCGCTCATGGACCTGCTCGTCGGCAACGTCGGCCTCATCTTCACCAAGGGAGACCTCAAGGAGGTCCGCGAGGAGGTGGCCAAGTACAAGGTGAATTTCTGCTCACTCGCATCTTCTGATAGGTGATGGCTCCCTGTCAGCGAGTAGATTGTTAATTGTAGAAGTATGGTTTGGTAACTCGCCTGTGCAATCCGATTGCCCTGAATATCGATTGGATGGTTCACAAACTGAACAGAACTTGATTGCTCAGTATGCCGTTTCTGTCCTTCGTGCAATGCTTGTAGTAAAACTTAAATCACATTTGTGCTACCAGGTAACATGGGGAATTATTTAGGTCACCTGATAATATTTTTACCTAGTTTTCTGAAACAATGTTCATAACATCATATATTAACTATTTCTATTATGTTAATTCGCACGATTGTGTCTTGTAGACTGTAGTTTTGTGGGTGAAATCAGGGCTGCTGAGTACCAAGGCATCATCCTGAGCATTGATTAGTTTCGTGGTGCTTGTAATTTGTTTTGTGATGTTTGCAATTCTATGTTCATATGAAGTCACTCTGTTGATGTTTGTGCATGGTAGTACTTATGTCAGTGTAGTATTTTTCCTGCAACAAAAGCAGTATGGCTGTCAGCTACAGTTTGTTTAGAGCTCCTGTTATCTGATTTGCTAATGTAAAATCATTCTTGTTGTGTTTTTGCCAAAACAGGTTGGTGCTCCTGCTCGTGTTGGGCTGGTTGCTCCAGTTGATGTCGTTGTCCCCCCTGGCAACACTGGCCTGGATCCCTCCCAGACCTCTTTCTTCCAGGTGAGCTACAATGGTCAGCACATCTCCTATAACAGTTAGAAGCACAGCATCATACTCACACCTATGGTTTATTTCAGGTGCTCAACATCCCCACCAAGATTAACAAGGGTACTGTGGAAATTATTACCCCTGTGGAGCTTATCAAGAAGGGTGACAAAGTGGGCTCATCTGAGTCTGCTCTTCTCGCCAAGCTGGGTATCCGCCCTTTCTCGTATGGTCTCCAGGTCACCAATGTCTATGAGGATGGGTCAGTCTTCAGCCCTGAGGTTCTTGACCTGACTGAGGACGACCTTGTTGAGAAGTTTGCCACTGGTGTCTCCATGGTTGCCTCTCTGTCCCTGGCGCTCTCTTACCCCACCCTTGCTGCTGCGCCCCACATGTTCATCAATGGGTACAAGAATGTGCTTGCTGTTGCTGTGGAGACTGACTACTCGTACCCGCATGCTGACAAGATCAAGGAGTACCTCAAGGTAAATTCTGCTTCTTTGCTAGTTTTCCAAAATTTCTGGTTTCCAATTACTTGGAAATTGGTTTCTAGGGATTTAAGTTAACCCGCCCCCCTAATTTTCTTTCCAGATAGCTTGTCTGTTCAGTAGCAATGAGAGTATTACAGTGATTAGTATATATTTTCAAGTTGGTATTTTAGCTTGTCCTAATCATGTCGTGCTGTTGGTTTGCAGGACCCAAGCAAGTTTGCTGTTGCTGCCCCGGTTGCTACTGCGGACTCTGGTGCTGCAGCTGCTCCCAAGGAAGAAGAGAAGAAGGCGGAAGAGCCTGCTGAGGAGTCGGATGATGACATGGGTTTCAGCCTGTTCGACTAGAGCTGCTCAGATCGTCAAGAAGCTGCAAGTTTTGGCATTTGTTTATGAAACACCAAAAGTACTGTTTACCTTATTGTTTAGCCTATCAGGCGAAGAACTATGTTGTCCTAGTGTAACCGACGATGGTATCTTGTGCTAAGCATTTGTGATGTTTCTATTGCTGTTTTTCCTGTGGTTTTGATGCAGGGAGCAAAATTTTGAGGGCCGGTTTTGTATTTTTTTCCTGTGCAAAACAAAAGTAATGTGTTGACTGTGGAGAAACAATGACGAGACTTTTGCTAGTCTGTGAGCTTCAGTTGTCGATATAAGGATCTGTCATCAGTGGTCTGAGACGCCAATGAGCAGGTCAATCTATGAAATGGTCGCATTGCTGGTGCCCGCAGTTGTTGGACCAGTTATCTTCTATTCTGGAGGAATGGATGCATCCATGTAGCAACATAGCAACGTATCCTAGTTGCATTTGCATATAATTGTTGTTGCTGACTGTGTTGTGTAATAGTCCTGGGCATGTAGACTTGTAGTAGCCTGCACCATTTCCTGTTCAACATCTGTACTAGAAAAAAAAATCTGTACCTTCAATTTCAGCTTGTGTTGCATAATGGACCTGCCATATTGTCCAATTTGTGTTGTTAAATCTTTGATCATTTCTTGCCCTCAGATGTACCGCAATGTCGTGAGCAATGCCTTGAGTGTCTGTAGGAGTTGTTCAGTGCTATGTAGCTGAAGATGTGGGCCATGGATGCCTGAACTCCTTGCTGATCAAGAAAACAGAAAAGTAAAACTAGAAGAGACTGCTACTCTGCAGCAACCAGATGCGCCACAGGCCGCCCCGTAACGGTAACCGCACAGCGCAACGTGGACCAAGGCTTTACCAAGCGATGCGACCGAACCCAAAGTGGACCCAGGAACTGACGTGGCGGTGCGTTTGACTTGCCTCTCCTGCCGTAATTAACGAGAAAAAAGAAAAAGGAAAAGATAAAAGAAAAAGGAAAAAGATAAATGAGGCTGAGTAGCCGCTACGAAAGAAAGAGAGTGCTGCGGCGTTCGTAGGCGCTACGAAAGCTTCGGCTGAGTTGCGCTATATAAACAGAGCCTCCCTCCCACCTCGATGCAACCCCGCCCTGCCCTCACCTGTTGACTTGCACCAATTGGCCTTGCTCATCGTCATCTCCACCCATCTTGAGCTCCAGAGGTAATCGATGAGCTGCTCCCCATCTCCCCCTCCATCGCTCAATCTTCTCACTGATTATTTTTACGTGTTGAAGTTCAGTACTTCTGTTGTAGTTCTCTGATTGTTCCTTTTTACGCGCATATATTTTCTTTGCTGCGCCCTATTTTCCCCAAAATTGAACATCCTGCAGTAGCAATCAATCGCTCATGAGGTTTCTATCTAGACAAGATTAGTTAGATCATCATCCGGCTGTATGGTAGGTTAGCAAACTGGAGATGCATAAGTGAGTGCCTATTGTCTAATGGTAAAGACTGAGGGTCTCCATGCGGGGCCTTCTGATATAGGTTCGAATCCTATTGGGCGCTTTGATTCAGTTCTTCTTGAGTCTCGACACGAGAAAATTATTATTATTCCTTTTGCATCTCCAGTTTGCTCCACTGCCAAATTAGATTGCCATGGCAAGCACTCGCCTCGCTTGCTAATCCTCCTGTTCTCGGGTTAGACCATGCTTGGCTGCTTAACATGGCAGTCTTGATCGATCTTCAATTTGGGTACTATTGCTTGTCTATTGTTCTACACCTTTTAATTGCTACTTAATTACTCGTTGAATCTGATTAGTCCCGTAGCTTGCTCAATCTATATGTAGTATTACAGATGGATATTGGGTCTTGCTTTGTCGATGACTAACTATGCAGCCTGTTCCAACAAATAATCAATCTATTGTCATGTTGTTCATGCCTCTGATGCTGGCCAGTGTCCACAGCTCTGATGTTAGATTTTGGGTGTTGGACTATTCTCCATTCTTGTGCATACAGGCCTTTCTAGCCATGGGTAAGGAGAAGGTTCACATCAACATCGTGGTCATCGGCCATGTCGACTCCGGCAAGTCCACGACCACGGGCCACCTCATCTACAAGCTCGGAGGCATCGACAAGCGCGTCATCGAGAGGTTCGAGAAGGAGGCCGCCGAGATGAACAAGAGGTCCTTCAAGTACGCCTGGGTCCTCGACAAGCTCAAGGCTGAGCGCGAGAGGGGCATCACCATCGACATTGCCCTGTGGAAGTTCGAGACCACCAAGTACTACTGCACCGTGATCGACGCTCCCGGACACCGTGACTTCATCAAGAACATGATCACCGGGACCTCCCAGGCCGATTGCGCCGTGCTCATCATCGACTCCACCACCGGTGGCTTTGAGGCTGGTATCTCCAAGGACGGCCAGACCCGTGAGCACGCCCTCCTTGCCTTCACTCTTGGTGTCAGGCAGATGATCTGCTGCTGCAACAAGGTAACAGTATACTGTTTCAACGATTGCTTGCTCTTGGTTTGATTATCCATGCTGCTAATTGCTAACGAGAGTTTGTACTGAATTGAAATTCAGATGGACGCCACCACCCCAAAGTACTCCAAGGCTCGGTACGACGAGATCGTGAAGGAAGTGGGGTCCTACCTGAAGAAGGTGGGGTACAACCCGGACAAGATCCCCTTCGTGCCCATCTCTGGGTTTGAAGGTGACAACATGATCGAGAGGTCGACGAACCTGGACTGGTACAAGGGCCCGACCCTCCTCGAGGCGCTGGACCAGATCAACGAGCCGAAGCGGCCGTCGGACAAGCCCCTGCGCCTTCCCCTGCAGGACGTGTACAAGATCGGCGGCATCGGCACCGTCCCGGTGGGCCGCGTGGAGACGGGCGTCCTGAAGCCCGGCATGGTGGTCACCTTCGCGCCTACCGGCCTGACGACGGAGGTGAAGTCGGTGGAGATGCACCACGAGTCGATGCAGGAGGCGCTGCCGGGCGACAACGTGGGGTTCAACGTGAAGAACGTGGCGGTCAAGGACCTGAAGCGCGGCTACGTGGCGTCCAACTCCAAGGACGACCCCGCCAAGGAGGCCGCCAGCTTCACGGCGCAGGTGATCATCATGAACCACCCGGGGCAGATCGGCAACGGCTACGCGCCGGTGCTGGACTGCCACACGTCCCACATCGCCGTCAAGTTCTCGGAGCTGCTGACCAAGATCGACAGGCGCTCCGGCAAGGAGCTCGAGAGCGCCCCCAAGTTCCTCAAGAACGGCGACGCTGGGTTCGTGAAGATGATCCCGACCAAGCCCATGGTGGTGGAGACGTTCTCGGAGTACCCGCCGCTGGGGCGGTTCGCTGTGCGCGACATGAGGCAGACGGTGGCCGTCGGCGTGATCAAGAGCGTGGAGAAGAAGGACCCGACGGGAGCCAAGGTCACCAAGGCTGCGGCGAAGAAGAAATAAACGGTCGATCCGTGGATGTTACCCTTATAACATCATAGCTAGTGGAGTATTTTGGCTAGAAAGTTTACATAATCGTATTGTCGGACAAGTTTGGTTGTTTTGGTCTCTCGCAGTGTTTATTATTACAGTATGTGTCAGTTTCCAGAATCAATATGCTATGCTTTTCGCTGAAATTGTGAATGTTTTTGCTTAAGAATCTGGTCTGCATGGTCTGAAGGCTCCACTCTGAATTTTCCAAATGCAGATGGATTATGGATCTTGACTGGACTGGATTGTGCCCTGTGTCCTGTCCAGCATACAACCTAGTCCTTAACAGTGTCCTGTTGTGAAAATTGGGGTGCTGATAACATATTCTCAATCCTTTACAATACACACATGTGAGTTGTAGACTGCCATTTGATTCAGTGTGAAAATTGGGCTAGCTTGTGTGAATATGCATGTGAGAATTTTCTTACCAGTGACCACTACATTGGATAACCTACCTATTTCTCATGCATAGCTAATTCTCCTTCTAAATAAACTGCAACACTTATGAACTCCACAATCATGTTGCTAAAATCTCTTGCACTTTCCTATGTTCTTTCCACTCCCTACTATGTTAGCCGGTTTGGAAAGGAACCTGCTGGATTTATTTCAACAGGGATGATTGAGGGATGCTCATATCTGACATCCATGGCTCTCCGTCTCAGCAAACCAAAACACCAAAAACAGGAACCCAGTAACCAACCAAGCACTCCATGTCAAGAACGGATGGATGGCTGGACACCGGTGACACTGGATGGATGGATAAAGCCGGTAATCTATGGCCCATGGCCATGGGTCGGCAAAAGGGTCGCATCAAAAGCGGAGGTGATTTTTTTTTTTGGGGGGGCAGGCGGAGGTGAGATGTTTATCAGAAGATAGGACGAAAGAAGAAAAAAGATGAGGAACTTGAGCAAAATGATTCAGTGGCAACACCTATCACGTGGAAGAAAATGAACCGCACAAATAGGGAAAAAAGAAGGAATTCTAAAACGATATAGTAGTATGTTTTTATTTGAACTGAAACGACATGTATTTCAGGGACCGCATCCTTGTCCTGTTCCTGTCGTCCTGAGAGGAAAGGACAAAAAAAAAAAGAAAAAGGATTGCATTCTCGCATTGGGCCGTCAGATTGAAACGGGAGTTTAGGCCGGGCTGCAAACGAGCGAGAGGGGAGATAGTAGCTGCAACAGATGCTGCCCAGCAGGCCCAGCACCAATCACGGTTGCAGCCAGCAGGCAGCACGCAACGGCGCCGGGGACCTTTTTGCAAGGAAAAGGGAGGAGTTGGAGCTGCCTCTTACTACTCTTTTAATTCTTAAAAGCATGGCATCTTTGCCGAGCAAAGACACGGCCAAATTCAGAGTGAAGCATCTAGTTGAGACTCAGTCCGTCCGACAAGCCAGAGATCACGTAGCCGCAGCATGGCCAAAGCAACTAAAATTAGGGGCACGGTCCATTGTCCTTTCCTACACGATTAAAGTGAATTGAAGCCACATTCACTGTTTCCCGTCACTAAATCTGGCAGCCGTACTACCTCAAGTACACGAATCTGGATCGGAAGTGCCGTAGCGTTAGAGCAAATGAACCAGGTGCGGTGAACAAAACTTCCGAAGAGAGAAAAAAAAGGGTCTTTGGTACTATGATTTTATACAAATTTTACTAGTTCTTACCAATAAGTTCTTTTGAATTTTCTTCAAACGTACCGCGCTCCCAATAAAGATGCTGAGCATACACCCTAGCATTTTTATTTATTTTTATCTGCTGGTTTATCCAGGAATATCCTTTTCAGTTTTCAAGAAACAAGTGATGCAATGCAAGATGGTACTACAAGAGCAGCACAGATGAGCTTGCGCGCATGTGAAAGTAATTGTAGAGATGTTACCAAGAGCTGCTGCAATATCTTAGCCGTACGGACGAGCACCGCACTCTCAGGCTCTCAGCTCAGGCGCCCATTCTTCGGATGAGAATGCTAGAAAGCTTTTGTCTCCACAGGTTTCTGTGCAGAGGTTCATGCGGCTGCTTCCTGAATAAGGTCGAAAGTGACAAGATTGGGGGCACACCCGTCTCAGCATGTGATTGTACTGCCGCAAACATGGGCATTGTAAAAAAAAAAAGAAAGAGAAAGGCTAAAGGCTACTGCAAAGCTGAGATCTTTCTGCTCACGTTCAGAGCACAATCTTTTTACTGAAAGTACATGGGCAGTTGTTTTTTCAGTCCGTGTGGTTAGGGACTGATTGATGGTGTGATGCGAGTAGCCTGACAGGACATTTTACAGTCTGTAATACGATGATGTGGAGAATGATTACACGGCATGGTTCGACATGTTTGGCCATGGTACCGCCACTCATTTGCAATCATGAATCGTAGCATCTCCGAAAGTAAACCGAGCCAGTTTGCACTCATGTACTTATGACCGAAGAAAGCTACTTGCCTTGGGCATCAAGTATGCTTTACAAAACAGCAATGAGCAGTGCCTTCCTAATGCCCCTGAGCTGAACACCGCCAAAAACCCCGAAACAAAAGAATCGATTCGTCCAATCGGATTGTATTTGGTTCAAACTTCAAGCACAACACGTTTCACTTAAGCTTCAGGACCAAAAGGGATGGAGATTCACTGCAGGTCCACAACAAGCAGCCAGGCAGAAGCTCCAAAGCAAGCAAATTACTCCAACCCGCCGCGGCACTAGCCAAAACAAAAGCTAGCTAGCCCTCTCTCCTCTCCTCCGGCCGGCTACGAACAGTGGTCCTGTGACGCAAATGGCCCAGCCTGAAAGGACCCCCGCCTCCAACCCCTCCGGCACTGTAGCAGGTACAGGGGCTCGGAGAGGGGGGAGAAGAAAACCAGGCAAAAGGGCTACCAAACCGAGGCCCGGCCAAGGGCTACGGTGGCCACCGCCCACTGCACTAACAAAATGGTAACAGTCCGTTTCATCTGGCTAATCCCAGGGCTTTTTTTACTACTAGCCTCATGCCTAATCTCCTAACGAGTATCAAGCGTGGCATATCTTTTGAGTGTGGAGTCACACCTACTCTCCTCCCCGGCGCACGCAATGCCAAGCAGCAGGCCTTGGGAAAGGTATTTGCGCTTTACACTTCTTCATGCTAGAATACCAGCACATGTCTACGTGTTGTTGGGTGCCGAACTTAAGCTTATGTTATCGTGCCACTTGAAGCGCCATGGACCTCACCACCTAACCTAGGCGCATCTGGCTCGATCTGTGTAGGAACGGAATGGGACATTTAATTTCATCACCCAATGTTTATAATGTTGGGTGGAATTCAAGTACCATTTGAATTAACGTAGCAGCAGCACAGGAGGTTCCCGATTAAACAACGGGACGGGATCCTGAGGTGGTTTGGCTAACAAAGCGTTTCGACCACACCCACGCACGGGCGCAAGCTGCCATGTGGACTCCGCATGACTCCAAAAGTCCAACGAGCCACCCGCCGCTGGCCTCTTCTGCTGCCCGCAAGACAGAGAGGACTAGACTAGAGGAGCGGGGGTGATTGCCACAGCGGCGGCCAGCGTGCGCGCGTAATCCCTGTCGCTGTCGCCCCCGCCCGCGCTCGGAGCAGAAGAGAGGCGCGGCACCACGCACCCACGCCCACCTCCACCTCCACCTCCGCGGGCGAGAACCCGAGCCGAGAGGCCCCAAATCCTAACCACCGCGGGGCGGCCTCATCCTCCCGCTCCCACCACCCGTCGGCCGCACGCGCGCGCGCCAGATCGCTGCGGCGGCGCCCGCGCGCGGATCCAATGCGGCGGCTGCTGCTGTGCTAGCCGCAGGAGGCGGCTGCGGCGCTGGTTCCTGGTTGATGCGGCGGGCGATCTGAGGAGGAGGTGATGGCGGCTGCGGCGTCAGCGGCGGCGCCGGGGTCGGCGGAGCGGCAGGCGCGCGGCGGCGCGGCCTCGGCGAGCGGCAACGCGGTGAGTGCCCGATTCCCTCGCGCGCGCGTCGCCGGCCGGGCTGTTGGAATTCGGTGGGCGTTTGGTATCCTGTGCCTTGCTATGGTGGGTGTTTTGCCGTTTTTCTGGTGGTGGGATTTTTCGGGTTCGAGCTCCCGGGCGACACGGCGAGGATGAACAGCCACTGCGGTTTGGGTGGGCGGGGATGCTGTGAATGTTTCGTGGGATGGGTAGTGACTGCTGCCTCTGCGGCGGAGTGCGCGGGGACGACGTGAGCTGAGCTGAGCTCGCAGGGGGCCGCCGCAGCTACTACTGGATTTGGATTGGGTTGGACATTGGGGGCGGTTTCCGTCAGGTTGGATGGAAGCTCAAATTCGATCAGGAATAGACGTTTTTCGCTGTAGAGATGTGGAGTCAAGTGTTTTGGGGGTAGTTCCATTGGAAATGGTACGATGATAGACTGATCGAGGCGTTCCGATATTTGAAGCGAACTTGCGATATTGAATCTGGATAACGGCTTTTGAATTGCTATCAGAGGTGCGGGGGACACCCATTTTTTTCTCTTGGGTTTGAGTGATGACGTGGCGTTGTAAAAATGTTGAGAAGTGGTAGAGGAGGGTTGAATATTGAGGGTAACGTGACGAATTTGTTGAATTAGTTTTGTTTAATGTCTGATTGTGCATATGTGGGTGTAGGAGACCAGTCTCTGAAAGTAAATTTGTTGATCGGAGAGCCCCTCACGTCCAAAAATAGACAACTTATCTTGATGGTTCAACCTATTCGTTATGAATTTGCGGTGCGGGGCATGTTTTCATTAAACCTTTTCTTTAATGGTGCTTTTTTTACTTCTCGTTTGGAACAGACTTATGCTTTTTTTACTTCTCGTTTGGAACAGACTCAACGAATTTTCTGTTTCAGACAAAGCTTGTGGACAAGATAACATTTGACATTTTGCTTTGTCTTAAATCTATTATTTTGTATTTATTGTTATCATTACAATATTTCTGACAATCCCATGACCTTCTGGGCAGGTATTTAAGAGTGGCCCTCTCTTCATATCATCCAAAGGTAAAACTATTTGAGTCACATGTTATTTTTCTTTGGTTCCAGACTGTAACAATGCCGCCATTACAATATTTTAGGAATTGGATGGAAATCATGGAAAAAACGTTGGTTCATCCTCACAAGAACATCGCTGGTTTTCTTCAAGAGCGATCCTGTTAGTATATCTGTTCTGCTTACATGTAAACTATGGCATACTTGTGCCATATTTGTCATTTAATTATGGTTTACGAGTTACGTTAGTAGCACTCAGTTCTATTTTCCTGACGTGTGACTATTTGTGGCATTTATAGAGTACCTTGCCTCAGCGAAGTGGTGAAGTGAACCTTACGTTGGGGGGAATTGACCTGAATAATTCTGGAAGGTATGTGTCTATTTCTCACATCTGTTCATATCTTGTTTGATCATCTGAATGTACTTAAGATGTTTGTCATTTGTGTATTCTTGTCTCTCTAGACAAATAACTTACTGAATCTTTTGCTGTATCTGGCACTCATTTGCAGTGTGGTAGTCAGGGAAGACAAAAAGCTGCTGACTGTCCTTTTTCCAGATGGCCGTGATGGCCGTGCCTTCACCTTGAAGGTATACATGTTTGCCTTTTGACCCACTCGAGCAAACCCAAAAGTTAAATTATAATCCTTATGATCTGCTTCATGAATTGTTGTGCTTCTTCTACTTTTACATAAAATATCCTTTTCCTAATACAGGCAGAAACTTCTGAAGACTTATTCGAGTGGAAAGCAGCACTGGAAGAAGCTCTTGCACAGGCTCCAAATGCAGCTCTTGTGATGGGACATAATGGAATATTTCGTAATGACACAACAGATGTATACGAAGGGGCTATTCCAAATTGTTGGTTCCCTTACAGTTTATACTATCATGTGGCTGGCTCCTATTCATGGCGAACTTGGTATCCATCTTTTTTCTTACATTTCCTCTATTGACTGCAGGGAGAGAGAAGAGACCTATCAAATCACTAGTTGTTGGCAGGCCAATACTGCTTGCTCTGGAAGATATAGATGGCAGTCCTTCTTTTCTAGAAAAAGCTTTGCGTTTCCTTGAGAAACATGGTAGGGCCAAACAGTGTTAACTATCACCGAAGTTTTGAATATGCTGCGCTTTACCAATGTAAATATTTAATTGAAATGTGAATAATTTATTGCAGGAATAAAGGTGGAAGGAATTTTGCGTCAAGCTGCAGATGTGGAGGAGGTTGACAGGAGATTGCAAGAATATGAGCAAGGTTATTGTGGTTACTTAGTTCATATTTGGAATATTGCGTTTTTTATTTTTGGTTTAATTGTGCATATAATTCACTATGTGCTTGTTTCTTTCTATTCCAGGAAGGACAGAGTTTGCACCAGAAGAGGATGCTCATGTTATTGGTGACTGCGTAAAGGTACCTTTCTGTAATTGTTATCATGTTGTTAGAAAGATTGATATCACATAGTTCCAGTAGTTTTTGTCTTTCCTGCTTGCCCACTATCTGAATGTAACATGTATCTGCAGCATGTTCTTCGTGAGCTTCCATCTTCTCCAGTTCCTGCTTCCTGCTGCACAGCATTATTAGAAGCTTTCCGTAAGTGCTGTATTCATGTTATTCTGAATATCCTTCCTTGGTTATGGGGGCACAGCTGACTTACTTGAATGTTCAAAATATATTGCTTTATTTTTTCTTGGGAATACACAGGAGGGCTGCATATCTTTGTATTAAATAGAAATATATTGCTTGAGTTCTGTATCTATGCACATCTTCCCATCTGGTTTGTAGCATGCTCTTGTTATGGCCACTGCCTAGTGTCATGGTTTCCTATAGTTTATGGATAGTTGATAAGGTTTCCAGATGCTTCTCTTTCAAACACTTTACCAGATAGTTAAGACAATCTAGTTTCCTAGCTGATATTCTTGTGGAATTTTCAGCTTTCTTGTTTCCATTTTCATTTTCTTTGTACTTGTCTAGGTCTGGAGATCAAGGAAGCTCGGATCAATTCGATGCGTGCAGCAGTATCTGAAACATTTCCCGAGCCTAATAGGCGGCTGCTACAGAGGTTAGTTTATTTTTTTTTCACAGGGATATATTTTGTGTTTGAATTCCCTTTTACCTGATGGTATATGATCCTGAACAATACATTCTAGATTACATTCCCTTGTCTGCTCAAGTATATGACCAACATTTTTCTCTCTCTTTTGGATGTATGCAATTAAGACAGCAGAAGATGTACATATTTCCAAAATTAATTTAGTTTCACAGTCATCAAACTTGCTAGAAACTGCACTTTGTCATATCGTTTATCAGGCTAATTCTTTAACTAAATCACAAACCATGTCTGCAGAATTTTAAGAATGATGCATACCATTGCTTCTCATACTGCTGAGAATCGAATGACTGCATCAGCAGTTGCTGCTTGTATGGCCCCGCTCTTGTTACGTCCCCTTCTGGCCGGTGAATGCGAGATGGAAGATGACTTTGACATGAATGGTGACAGTGCTGCTCAGCTTATTGCGGCTGCAAATGCTGCTAACAGTGCTCAAGGCATTGTCACTACTCTATTAGAGGAATACGATAACATATTCAATGTGAGTTTCTTCTTCTACCTCAGCATCTCTAATGTACGCCAGATCATACTTTTCTTATGGACAATTATGCGTAAGACATGAAAATTCTTAATTCTCTGATTGCATGGAGTTGATTTTTTGTTTAGGTACATGAAGTAACAATAATGTAATAAGGCAGCTGATAAACATCTCACTTTGCAGCTGCATTGCGTTTTGACCTTCTTTATATCTCTGCTGTCTAACCATATATTTGTGTGTGATAAACTTAAGAAGCAACAAGCAAACACCACATCACTACATGTCCACTCATGTTCATTATTTTTACAGGATGAGCACCTCAGGTGCTCCTTGTCACCGGATTCTCAAACCGGAGATAGTGGAAGTGAAGAATCAACAGATGATGAAACCGTGGATATCAGGGATAATGGATTTCATGATGCAGAAAATGATGTGGATCAGGACTTAGATGATGCCGAGCGAATATTGAGTGGAAAATTGAGTGAAACCAGTGCGTGCACCCGTGCTGATCTCTATGGCTACAAGGTTTGATATGCTTTGCAATTCTGTTTTTATCTGCAGTAAGTTATTGTGCCATACTAATCATACATTTGCCTTCTATGTTTTTAAGACTAGAGAGAAAAATGTAAACAAAAGTCTACTTCTATTTTCAGTGAATATATTTAACACATTGTAGCTCATGTTTTGACCATATCTTTTCTAGATTCTCCCCATACTGTTTCTTTGTAAAATAACCTTAGCTATAGTGTCTTAACCAGATTGTGCTTTCATTTTTTTTCTCTTTGAGTAGCATGATCATTTGTTGATGTCATCACGTGGTTTGCTTTCTTACTCATTGTAATGTCTGGACAACAGGAGGTTAATGGCAATGATTCAGACGCTGAACCCTCTGTTGAGGATAACGCTTTGGAGTCAAATATAGGTCCAAATGATGCTCCGCTAAGCCATTTAACTGAAACTGGCTCAATGAGAGTCCAACAATCATTGAATGAAAAAGAACCATCAAATCCGGTTTCCAGTCATGAAACTCCATTGTCAATGGGAGAAATTCTTTTGTCTTTGGATGCTGGAATTCCATTACCTAGTCCTGGAGCTGAGTATCCTAAGGACAGACACTCCAACAAACCCAATGGAACTCAGCAGCATGTGAAGCGTTCTAACTTATGGGGACGCAATAATGTAAGCAATAAGTCTGATCTTTTGCTCTTATTTCCTACTTTCCCTGTATAGGTTCATATTTGTTGAATGTTACATTAGCGAGGTCTATTTATTTTTGTAATCGTTGAACTATGTTTCTATGATATCTCGAACCGAAAATTTATGTTTTCGCAGGGAAAACATTTACAGAAATATGCTGTATACTGCACTAGATTTCCTTCAGATTATTCTGAAAGTATATTTTTTTCTATAATTGTCAAGTGTAGTATGCTTACTCCACATATGGCTTTGCAGGCAAGAAAAGGCCAACAGTCGGAATTAATTGATCCGTCTGGCGAAGAAGAGTAAGTTCCTAATCACACTGTAGCCTAAATTACATGTTTACATGATTGCTTTGTATAAATAGTCTCAAGTTGTGGAGGAATTTGATTCTTAAAGTTATTTGAGTTATAATGAAAGTGCTAAGTACCAAAAAAATATTGCAGGCTTGCTATCCAAAGACTTGAGGTAACAAAGAATGATCTACAGATCAGGATTGCAAAGGAGGTGAGGAAAGGAAAATTGATGTAATATCAACTCTTGATTTAGGAGAATCCTGCAAATTAACTAGATATGTTTCTCAGGCTAGAGGTAATGCAATCCTACAGGCAAGTCTGGAAAGAAGAAAACAAGCATTACATGAGCGTCGGGTAGCTTTGGAACAGGATGTACGCCATATTCTTTTACATATTTATTATATTTCATTGCTTTTATGCTTTCAAAATATATCAGAAATTCAGCCATTTGCTGTGTGCATATTTATTATATTTTGTTGCGACCAGCTTTATAACTGCAAGTACCTCATTATGAGAGTGTGATTTTTAGTCTGATCACACTTTGTTTGCTCGCTAGGTGTCAAGGTTGCAAGAGCAGCTACAGGCTGAAAGAGATCTTAGAGCTGCACTCGAGGTTGGATTAAGCATGTCTTCTTCCCAATTGTCTAGTTCACGCTCCATGGATTCAAAGGTACTAAAATCTTAAGCAAGTTGATCTTCAACTGTTACATGCCTGCTGGGCTTATTTTGTGGTGTCCTCCATCTTCTATGCGCTTCTCTTAAGACAAGGGCAGAGCTTGAGGAGATTGCTCTCGCAGAAGCTGATGTTGCAAGATTAAAACAGAAGGTTGCAGAGCTCCATCTCCAACTCAATCAACAGCGCCAGCACCAGTATGGCTCTTCCGTAGATGCTAATGATCGTTATCAACACCTTCCAAGTCATATCTCTCAGTAAGACAATACAGCCCTTACAATTGTCATTCTTTTCAGTTGTCAAGACAAAATATTTGGGAGCTATATTTTTAGTGAGGAATACAAAATGCTTGTCAGTTTGCCACATCTTTCATATTCCTATTTAACTTTACACGCTGCAACTCATTGAGTATGCAATATTTACTGTTACCAGGAATATTGTCCAACCAGGATTTGACAGGAGCATTGCTTTCTGTAATCAAGAGAAGAAGCAAAGGAATGAGGTTAGCTGTTTGCAAATCTCTCATGTATTTGCTTAACCTTGCAGCATGAGAAAACCAAAGCTCAAGTTAGTTGGCACCAGCTCTGTAATTGCACTTTAATGGTAGTATTTACAAGTTTGATCAGTTTTGCTTGTAAAAGGGGCACTGCTGGCAGTGGCACTCATAGTGCTGTCGGCTGTACGTCCTGCCTAAACTTAAACCCCAAAGCATCCAGCTTGAGTAGATCAGGCCACAATGATAACATATATCAATAGTTAATTTTCCTTGAATCTCGGTCCCCGGTTACAAGAGACGAAAATGCCAATGAATAATGTCCTCAGCATGATGTAAGTAATGATAGGATTATAACAGGATGACTCAAATACTCTGATGTTTTGGCAGGAGAGCTTGCCAAGTTCATCCCACTGGAGAAGCATCAAGCAGCATGTGCTGTCGCATGGTTCTTCAAGGCCTTTCTCCCGCAAGCATTCCCTGGATGCCTCCTTGAGTGATTCAAAGGAGGCATCAACAAGTGTGCCTGCAGAGAGTGGGTCAATGTTGGTGAACATCCCCAGAACAACTGAGGTACGAGAAACCCCTGGTTGTGATCAATGCTGCAAAGAAGAACACTTAGGTTCGAGTATTTAATTCTCTTGTTGTGATCTGTAGCAGGGTGTTGGATATGGGAGACCGCCGGCTGTGCCATCGTCCACTCTGGTTGAACTAACGACGAGACTAGATTTCTTCAAAGAACGGCGGTCACAGTTGATGGAACAACTCCACAGCCTCGATTTAGGTCATGGTTCCGCATCCCATGGTTTCCCATACAAGCCGTCGTCTCCCTGGAACAGTCCAAGGTAGGAGGTTGCTCAGTTGTTGCAAGCTCACGTCTGTATATTCTCAGTATAGAATCTTTTTTTTCTCTAACGTTATCTTTGTAGAAGCTGGTAGTGAGAATGTATATCCCTTTCCTTCCTACACTTGGTTTTGAGCAATCTTTTTCGAGCGTGATTTTGTTCTGCTTTTGTAATCTATTGTATGTAATGAGGCGGGGGCAGGGGCGGGTAGGAGGCCAGAGGGGGAAGGGGCGACGATGGCCACGGGGCAGTGGGGGAATCGCTAGCGGCGCTGGCGAGGGGAACAAGGACGTCGCAGAAAGGAACCGCCTGGCGCACGTCCTGTTTGCAGAACAGGCCTGGTGCACGGGCCTGGGAGGTGTTAGGTTTTTTTTTGAAAAAAAATGCTGGCAGGTGGGGGAGCTTAGGCGCAAAATCGTCCCATCTCTCACCCCATCCATTGGATTGGTATCGTGTGGATCTGATTCAAAGTTTTAGGTCCTCTGGTTTGCATTTGATATGTTATTTCTTTTTTATAGTAGAGATGAGGCGGCTGCAGCAGAGAGAGGCGGAAGTTTGGGTGGCATTTATAGGGGGCGGTATTGAGTTGGTATCCTGTGGATATGATTCAAAGTTTTAGGTTTCCTGGTTTGCACTTGATATGTTGCCTTTTTTATAGTAAAGATGAACCATAACATTTAGAAGCAATAGCTTTACTTAAAATTGTAGATGGTTACATCGGTGTCGCCTCGTTAAAAACCTCACTCCATCGGGAGCTCCCAGTGAGGAAAAGAGTACGACCCCCCCATGAGTAAACTGTAGAAAAATAAATATATTCTACTTTTGAGACTCGATCACGTTTATAACTCCACGCAATCGATCTCGAATCCCTTGGATGGACTAGTCCCAATCGTCTATCACGGGGTAAGTGGCACCCCTGTCGAGGATCCCGCAGTTATGGGTCTTAGGAAGGTAGAGGTAGCCGAAATCCCCCCATGATAGTCCCCAAGAATTCTGCAGAATGTAGTAGTTGAAGCCGTAACCCACGAGCAAGAGCTCGTGATCGTTCTTAGTTCCGCACTTGCCCCAGTACAGGCCGCCCGCGTAGCTCGTGAGATCGGTGTTGTTCTCTCCGACGGAGATGGCGACGACGACGGGAGCGTAGGTAACTTGCGTCAGGAGGTCGTACTCATTATGCGGCTCTAGCTGACTCCACCCGGTCATGGTCACGGCCGTGCGCGGTGTGGTCCTAGCTAAGCACGTACCATTCTGCCGCTGAAGAAAGCTATAAGGGTAGTTCTGCCACGACGCGATGCCATTTTGCGTGACATAGTTGAAGGCGTTTCTGGCTAATCCGCCTCGGCAGCCTCGGCTCGTCTGATCGCAGTCAACTAGCTCCTGCTGCGAAAGCTGCACTATCATGTTCCCCCGTGGTCTGATGGCGAGTTGGCTCTCGATCGCCGCCGTCGCGGCGAACGCCCAGCAGGCGCCGCAGCGCCCCTGGTTCCTGACTGGACCTAGGCACTGGTGGCCTTGGCATGTCCTGTTACGCCAGTCGATGCTGATCGGGAGCGGAAGGTTCGCGTCGCCGCCTCGTCTTTTGACGGGCATAGGTGCGAGGTTGCGGCGTCCCTCCGGAGTCATGCGACACCTGCACGCTTCAAGTTCTGCCCACGTTGCGTCCGCGAAACCGTTGAGTCGCAGAGGCTCGTCTGCAACTCGAATAGTACGGGACGCGACGCGGTGCACCGTCTGGTTGAAGTTGGCGAAGCGGTGGACCTTCTCTTCTTGCTTGCGCGCTACTTGAAAGTGCTTGCACCAACGCTCGTAAAGCTGCCTCACAGCTCCGAGCGAAGGTCGTGTTCGCTGAACTTCAGGCCTGCGGCCGCCGCCGGCTCCAGCAATGCCAGCAGGAGCACAATGCCTAAAACTGAAAAGACATAGAACAATTTTGCATCATTGTTGGGCAGAATCAAAATACTTAAATGAAATACTTATGCAAGACAAATTAATATCAACGTAGTTGATATCAACGTAGTTGATATTAACCGGCTGCTAATGCTTGACCAGCCATGGTTGTCGTGGATGAGACCGGGATGGGGGCTGCCGTAGTTGTGAACGCCGTAGAGGTGACCCTGCTATTGGCGGCGGCACTTTATAGACCTGGCGATGTGGGCACGCAGCAGGTGAGCAGGGAGCAAGGGCGTGTATCAACTGCCCGCGGCTGCTACTCCACCACAACCGCATGTTACTTGCTGGTAACCCACAACAGCAACAGGAAATCATATAGCAACAGCCTCGCCTCCTAACAACTGCCCACCTAACAACTGCAGTTAGGAACTCTCTAGGCCAAGCAGTGGTTGAGGGCACTGGAGATCATTGCTGCGAGTACATGACTGGTGGCTGTGTAGTTGTACTTGGCAAGTAAGTACAAGCTACAGAGTTCTCTTTTGGAAATTGCCTCCTTTTCCATAAATCCTTAGACATGCATATTTCTTAATCTACAGAGTTGGGAGCAGTGGCGAACGCAGGACGAGAATCTAGGTGGGGCGAAGAAGACCGTACGATAAAATTAAACAAGATCATAAAGCAATGCCATATAGAATTTAAGCTACATATCAATACACCATATAAGTTCAAAGAAGGAAACTATATGAATAAAAGAAAAAAAATATACCGCTAAGTTCTCGATGATGACCGAGGCAACTGCATCCTTCTAGTTTTGAGACGCTGAAATCGTCGAATAATTATCTCATCATCAAGAGATTTGAAGATCTCTTTCTCAGTATAGCAAACCATTAGATCATTCATCCAATCATCTTCAATTTTGTTGCGCGATTCTCTCTTAATTATATTCATAGCTGAAAATGATCTCTCAACACTTGCTGTTGACACCGGTAATAACAAGGCCAACTCAATTAGCTTGTAGACTAAAGGAAAGACAACATGCTTCCCGGTTTGAACCATCTTAATAGCAAGAGATGCAATATCTTCACAAGTACTAAAAGCAGAATGCAATCTGACATGGACAATATATGTCTCAAGTTGCTCTCTTAATATTGCACGATCAACGATTGTGAAATCTTGATCATATAACTCACCAAGCTTAACAAGCTTATCTAAATTGAACATGCAAAAGGAGTTCTTTGGATCCAGGCAAGAAAAATTAACTAGCAACTCACTTGAAACCTCACTAAATCGATGGCATAACTCTGTATTGATTTTGTCAAGAACAACAAAAAATATCTCGGTACGGTAGTAACGAAGGTTTGTCACTCTGAATCCATCTCGCCTTGATCGACCTCTAATGGGTACTTCTGCATCCATATCTACCACAGGAATATGCTTTTCAGCACAAAAAAGCTTCAGATCTTCAAAGAATGACTCCCATCCACTGTCTGTCCTCATCATAGCCATTCTAGCTTTAACAACATCAAGTAACTCCATGGCAATAACAATATTGACATTCTTTCTTTGCAATATTTGTGAAAGCTCATTTGTGACTGCAAGCACCTTCAACATCAATTTTAGAATGAAAGCAAATTTAAAAGTCTCCATTTTTTCTATCAATCCTGCTGCTTGTGTCGGTATACGACCATCTTCATGCACAATGGCAAGAACATGTAATACTGATTCCCACATAGTTTCTAAACGAATCAAGGTTAAATAATGAGAACCCCATCTTGTGTCACCAGGTCTAGTAAGGTTAGTTTCTTGATGAATACCTTTTCCAGTAAAAATTTCACCCCTTTCTAGTTTCTCTAAAATACTTTCACGTTGTTTTGTTTTTAGAGCATTTCTTCTCTTGCAAGATGAGCTTGTGGTGCTTACTATTCTCTGAATATCCTCAAAAAAATCATGAACTGATTGACAGCAGGCACTACTAGCAACAGAAACTACTACGAGTTGAAGTTGATGTGCGAAACAATGAACATAATACGCATGTGGATTAATATCCAAAATTCTTTTCTGCAAGCCATTGAATTCACCTCTCATATTTGATGCTCCGTCGTATCCTTGTCCCCTAATCTTGGATGTAGATAAGCCATGATGATCTAGAAGAGTCAAAAGAGCTTCCTTTAGGGCATCCGACGTAGTATCCTTGACATGCTTGAGAGCAAGGAATCGTTCGACCACATAACCTTGATTATTCACATATCTACATTACAAGAAAATATAGTTAGATAGGCAAAACAATATAAATATACATTATCATCCATGTTGCAAATATAATTACCTCAATATCACTGCCATTTGTTCTTTAACAGAAATATCACGTGATTCATCAATAAGAATAGAGAAGTTCCTATCTCCAATTTCTCCTATGATGGTCTCTGTGATCTCTTGAGCACAACTTTTGGCAAGATCCTTTTGAATATGTGGAGATATCATAATGCAATTTCTTGGAGCACGATTGAAAGCATCCATCACTTCCTTAATTTTATCCTTCACCCAATCAATCAACTCCCGAAAATTTCCCTTATTTAAGGAAGTAGATGACTCATCATGACCACGAAAAGCTAAGCCTTGCATCAATAAAAATCTTGCACAAGCCAATGTAGAAGTCAAACGAATTTTATAGAGCTCCTCAGCCTCTCGACTAACATTAGACATGACAGTATCAATGCTTTGTCTTTGGTTATTAAAATCATCAAAATGCAACCTAGCATTATTGTGGATACTATTAACACCACCAACATGAGATTTGAACCTTTCAACTGCATCTTTCCAGTTATTGTACCCATGTTTGGTGAAAGCTTCATATTTATCACCTTTACCTGGTTGCTTAAAAAGAAAGCAATAAAAGCAATAGGATGCATCTTTTGACTCACTATACTCCAACCAATCATATTTTTCATACCATTCTTCTTTAAAAGGTCTTGAACCTTGACGATATGGCCTGCGAGGAAAATCTAAACCTTTTGGTTGGCACGGACCTTTCAGAATATAGGCCCTTCTCACTTCATCTTGGATATTTTTATCATATTCTTGAATCTGTCTTCTTAATGCAGGATCAACAACTATTTCATCCAGATTAAACGGTCTTCCAACATTTGATTGTTCTGAAGCCGCTATTCTTGAAGGTTCTGCTTGCACATTATTATCACCGACACCACCAGTGGTGGATCCTCGTCCTCTTGCAACTGGTTGAAAAAACCTCCTCATTTATCTGTACAAAGAGAAATAAATTTTAATTATCTAAAATTCTAAACCCTAAACCCTAACAGGCTAAGACTCCAGAGGAAAGTATGCACTTCCATTAGCTTTACAAGAATAGAAAACCAGTATGGAACTTACACTTTACACTAGCAGAAAAATTAGAGACCCAATTGTGATTTAATAGATCAAATTCACATTATGTTAAACACAAGGTCATATATCGCCCCTCCCAAAAAACTACTACCAATGTCACATCATCTCAAGTTCTCAACCACATGCGTCCTACCTTGTTCCCCAAAATAAAGAGATCAGGCACACATATTGAGCAGCAAAATAGACTTTTAGTTGAGTGATTAGGGATGCAAGTCCAAAAAAAAATTCATATGTTAGAACAAAAATTAGTATACTGCAATAGCATGTTACCTTCCGGTGATCTAGAGATCCCAACTTCCAAAGGTGCTCACCCAGGTAATACAACAAGCACCCTGTGTGCGCAATAACATGAAAAGTAATTAAATCAAACTATCAAAGCACGTGTAATCGAGAACACATGTGCATTGGATGGATTTGGAGGGATGCAAGGAGTTCGGTACAAGCTGGCTGAAGAGACGGGTCGTGAATGGACGGAGGGAAGAGGGATTACCTTGCTCTTGCTGTGATGAAGCTCGGCGCTGCGGCCGGCCTCCGCTCTCAGCCCCGCACGGCCGCACCGGAGGCGCTGCGCCGCTTGCTGCCGCCGTGCCGCGGTTAGATGCCCCGCAAGGTCCCCGCTCGGGGGGGTGGGGGCCGGGGGGGGGGCTCGGCGGCGGGGCGGACGGCGCTCGGGCTGGGGGGCGGCGGAGGGGCCTGCGGGGGGGCCTGGCGGCGCAGGGGTCGGGGGAGGCCGGGGGGTGGGGGGCGCGGGGGTGGGGACTGGGGTCCTGGGGAGGCCGGGCTGCTGGGGGGGGGGCGGGGGGGGGGGGGGGGGGGGGCGGAAGCGCGGTGGTGGGCCGGCCGCCCGGCCGGACTGCTGGTGCCTGGTGGGCTGAGGGTGGGCCGGCCGGACTGCTGGTGGGTCTAATCTGTATACTTTGCAAAGCTGTTAAAAGGAGAAAAAAAATTGAGGTGGGGCGATGGCCCACCTTGCCCCCACTGTGGGTCCGCCCCAGGTTGGGAGGAACGTTGCAGCTGGAATGACTGGTGGCCTTGCCTACATTCTTGATGAGGATGATACACTTGTCCCAAAGGTTTGCAAGCTTCGAGCTTTTAATTTACTAACTGCGTAGCATGTCATTGGTGCTTGGGCTGTTTAATTCTTTTTTTTTTAATGGTCGCCGGAGGGGAGAGCATCCCCACCTGAATTGCATTGATAAGATGTGGCATAACCACAAATCAACGACCTCATCTTTTAAGGAAAATAAGGCAAAACCTTACAATGCACAGTTAATTCGGGAAACTGGGCTGTTTAATTCTGGCCTCATGTTTCCGTTTCTTGGCATGTTTGCCATTGGTACTACACCAACTGGCGTTATTGCTATGAAAATTCATGACAGAAGCACAGGAAGTGATATCCAAAGAGTTATTCTCCTGCATGAGTATCTACTCCCTCCATTCCAAATTATAACTCGTTTTGGCATTTCTAGGTGCATATTTTTTTGCTATGCACCTAGATATATACTATGTCTAGATACATAGCAAAAACTATGCACCTAGAAATGCCAAAACGACCTATAATTTGGATTGGAATGGAGGGAGTAGTTCTCAATGGTGATAGCTTATATAACTTGCAACTGTTTTAACAGGTTAACAAGGAAATAGTCAAGATGCAGAGAGTGAATGCTCGGATGCAGCTGAAGGGCTTGATTGAGGCTTATGTTGTAAGTGAACTGCTTTCCTTTATGAAGAACAAGTGCTGCAAGCTGTGTATCAAATGTTGCCAGCACCTAATTTTGCTAATTTTTTACATTTTAAAGGAAAAAACGGGCAGTGAGAAAGGTGCCGCAATTTTGAGGGAATGGGAGGCCTATTTGCCTCTATTCTGGCAACTGGTACCGCCCAGTGAAGAAGACTCGCCTGAGGCTTGTGCAGAGTTCGAGAGAGTGCTCGCCAAGCAAGCAACCACCCAACTGTCTGCGAAGTGATCAAATCAGACAACTGGAAGGTGTTCTCTCTCTGATACTCCTTGCAAAGTGATCTTCCTCTGACTGCATCAACAAAGACGTAACCGGCATATGTGAAGCACTGAAGTGTGCTGCTCCGAAGACAGCAATTTTGTGGAGGCTGAGCCGCTCTGCCCAGGTCATCTTTTGGAGTTGAGCTCGCAGAACCATCGAGGGTTCTTCTCGACGCTCTTGTTGCACCTTGGGTAACCCCTGTAAATTGGTTTGCTGACGCTAGGTTGCAAAGCCCTCTTTGAACTGCTGCATTCCTGTACATGAGTCTTGGCTCTCGTCCTGTGTAATTATGTTTTGGTTAGCTCGTAAATTTATACGCGTAAGAATGGAGGCATGCAAGTCGCGTGCTCAATAGTACAGTACATAATAAATTGTACGGCCAAGTTGGATTTCAAATCATATGGCTTCATGCCCGCGGTGTGATTGTTGTGAAGGCTGGAATTCAATGTTTCTTCTGCAGAGGCTGGAATCCAACGGGTTTCTTTTCGTAGCAAAAGCTGTAGACTGGAATCCAATGCATGGTGTGGTATATTTATTATGGTCCTTGACAAGTTGAATTTCATGCTGCATAAATAGCTGACGAAAATTCCGTGATGTGGGCCGGGTTCAGATCAAAGAAAAACCTGGTATTTTTTCTTCAGCTCGACCACCAGGCTGGATTCTTAAGCCCCAGCCCGACCTGACATGTGGTTGGGTCAGATTCGGGTTGGGTGGAACCTGAATATTTTAATGTATAATTTCAGGTCGGACTTTTTGGGTTTCGAATCAACAAAATTGGACCGGGTCAGAAATTTCAACCTAAACCCAGCCCACGTATTGACGGGGCATCGGGTCACCCAGCCCGTGATCAGGTTATAGCTGAAGGGAACGTTGGGCGTGGGACATACGTTCGGCTCATGCATGCTTTGGGCTAGGTGGCTTTTATTTCCTATGCGGATTATCTGCCACTTGGCGTTCAGCTGACATGTAACGTGCACATCTGTTTTCGGAGTAGATTGCACTTCAGTCACTGAGCAGGGCTGGAATATAGGCCCTTGAAAAAAACACTTTTATATTGCCAAAACATATAAGAAAACGTGTCAAAATCCCCTTAACTCATTACATACAATAGATTACAAAAGCAGAACAAAATCACGCTCGAAAAAGATTGCTCAAAACCAAGTGTAGGAAGGAAAGGGATATACATTCTCACTACCAGCTTCTACAAAGATAACGTTAGAGAAAAAAAAAGATTCTATACTGAGAATATACAGACGTGAGCTTGCAACAACTGAGCAACCTCCTACCTTGGACTGTTCCAGGGAGACGACGGCTTGTATGGGAAACCATGGGATGCGGAACCATGACCTAAATCGAGGCTGTGGAGTTGTTCCATCAACTGTGACCGCCGTTCTTTGAAGAAATCTAGTCTCGTCGTTAGTTCAACCAGAGTGGACGATGGCACAGCCGGCGGTCTCCCATATCCAACACCCTGCTACAGATCACAACAAGAGAATTAAATACTCGAACCTAAGTGTTCTTCTTTGCAGCATTGATCACAACCAGGGGTTTCTCGTACCTCAGTTGTTCTGGGGATGTTCACCAACATTGACCCACTCTCTGCAGGCACACTTGTTGATGCCTCCTTTGAATCACTCAAGGAGGCATCCAGGGAATGCTTGCGGGAGAAAGGCCTTGAAGAACCATGCGACAGCACATGCTGCTTGATGCTTCTCCAGTGGGATGAACTTGGCAAGCTCTCCTGCCAAAACATCAGAGTATTTGAGTCATCCTGTTATAATCCTATCATTACTTACATCATGCTGAGGACATTATTCATTGGCATTTACGTCTCTTGTAACCGGGGACCGAGATTCAAGGAAAATTAACTATTGATATATGTTATCATTGTGGCCTGATCTAGTCAAGCTGGATGGAAGCCGGATCATCCGGTCCTAAACCGGATCCTCCGACTCTCCATTCTGTTATCTTCTGTCTACCGTCGGATCATCCGATACCGCACCGGATGATCCGGCCCCTTTGTCCGGGTTGCCTCTGTTACGTACCGGATCATCCGGCGCTACACCGGATGATCCGGCCCCTTTGTCCGGGTTGCCTCTGTTACGTACCGGATCATCCGGCGCTACACCGGATGATCCGGCCCCTTTGTCCGGGTTGCCTCTGTTACATACCGGATCATCCGGCGCTACACCGGATGATCCGGCCCTGGCACTTCACCTATATAAGAAACCGACCGTTTGGAACCCTAGGCATCACTCTTATTTCATCCGCCAGGCCCTTTTCTCTCCAAATCTTGCGCGGCGATTTTTCGACCCAACCAAGATTTCTTCGTGCCCTCTTGTTCCTTGCTTCCTCCGCATCGGAAGATCCGGCATTATTCCGGAACTTTGTTTCAAATCGCGCGGGAAACTCGAAGGTATTTTCTCTCGCCTCGATCTCTCAATGTAGGATGTCTTAGGCGATTTCCTCCGGTGAATCATCTTCTTTACCCATCTAGAGATCATTCCTAGAGTTTCATACGTTTTGGTGGGCTAGTTTCTCGGATTCACGAGCTTGGAGTTCATCCCCGAGCAGGGCCGGATGATCCGACTCTGTGCCGGATCATCCGTTCCTGGGCTGGATCATCCGTCCTGCCCTGAGATGCACAACGAGCTCATGAATTCATATCGTTCTCTCGATCCATATCCTAAATTCTTGCAAATCTCTTGATGTAGATGGTGAGGAAAAAGGTGACCAAGAAGAAGGGTCCTCCCACCGACTCCGAATCATCGGAGTATGAAACCGGTTCCGATGGCGAAGTGTACGTTAAAGAAAAGGCAAGAAAGAATAACGCCCCTCGGAGGAATGTAAGAAGATGTGGTGCACAAATTCCTCAAGGAAGAGGCTCGACGGCTGCAGGAAGTTCTAGTGGTCGTCCCAGAATGAAGCAAGCAAGTATTAGCCGTCCAACAGATGAGTATGATGATGATATTGATCTTTCATATCTAGAAACCATGGTTGTTAGTATGAGGTGTCCAACTCGTGGCCCCCATGATCCCTCAATGGTGAATTACAAGAGGGGTGGCAACTCTATCTCAACGCTTCGATATAGTGAAGATCCTAGACATGTGGAGCGCAGTTTCTTTGGAGATGTTCGATTTTGGTTTCCTCATCAAGCTGACTGGTATGAATCAGTTATCATGACCAAGAAGCACGTAACCACTGAGATGAGGTGGATTGATTGGGATCACTTGAAGAGGTTGTCGTCACCGGTTAAGGAAGTGGTTGAGGCTGTGTATGATCGCTGCAGTGAGATGGATCTTGTGGAGATCATGAGTTTCAGATGTGATTGGAATGAAGAGGTTGTGGCTCAATTCTATGCCACACTATTTGTTGAGCAAGATGAGCGAACTATTCATTGGTCAATCGGAGGAAAGGGATTCAGATACAATATGGCTCAGTTTAGTATCTTATTTGGTCACACTGGAGACTCTACAGTTTATGGGGGTGGCTACATTGTGGGTCGTGACAACTCAAAGGTCGACTTGCATGAAGGCAATGAACTTGAGCCCTCCAAAATGCACTTCATGTATGATAGAGCTTATGGAGATATAGTGTATGGGCAAATCAAGGGACTCACTCCTTATTACAAGATGCTCAACACTCTCTTTAGGTTCACTCTCACTCCTAGAGGTGGTGACTCAGATAAAATATCATCTCGAGCCAAGAACCTACTAGCTCAAATGGCCCCCAATCGTCCTAAGTTTGCTGTCATGGAGTTTATTTGGCATGAGATCATTGCTTGTTCATCTGATCCATCTAGTGCATGCCATTATGCTCCGTACATCTTTCACATGATTAAGGTGGCAACTCAGCTCAACATAGTGCCCAACACCATTCACATGGCCTATCGGTCAAACAAAGGAAAAATCGAACAGACTCTTCATATTGCCGGTCATGGCACGGGGATTTCTGCTTCTGGACCCTTTCCGGGTGCCTATGCTTCAAACTTCACTCCCGGTGCATCATCTTCGCGCGCTGCTCCTCCTTCTCCTACGGCACCATCTACTTCCCGCGGGCGCAAGGCTTCCAAGTCCAAGCAAGGCAAGTTATCCTTTATTGCTCAAGGCATTTTTGCTTGCTTCAATATGTGTCGCCAAAATGCACATGAAATGCGCGAACATAGAAGATATATGGATGAGGAACTCCTCAAGATAGAAAGGAGGCAAAAGGAGCTAATGGCCAAAGTTGATATTCCTCATTCTCCCGTTCGGGAGCCTCGAGACTTTCCTTCTCCACCACCCATCTACAATCCTTGGGATGATTATGTTCCTCAAGAGTATCAATTTGGTGAAGATGTTGAGCTTGACTACGGAGGACAAGAGATGCCCTTCCAAGGGGGTCAAGTCAATAGTGATGAAGAGGAAGAGGAAGACGGCGGCGATGACGAGACTGAGTCCGAGTGAGCTGATGAACAGCTTCCTTTTTGGTGCTTGCTGCCAAAGGGGGAGTGATTTTGGGTGCCATCGTCGTCATTCTATCTTAATTTAATCCTATCGAACTTTATCAACTTTATCTTTGGACATGTAAGAACTATGTATTGGTGTCATGTTTGGTGATCGTGAACTTTGTTAACTTTTTAATAATTCGTAAGGCTTATTTGCTAGTGTGATGATGGACTTGATTTTTTTTATTTTAGCTTGATGCATGTGGATGATGTAATGTTATTTGTCACTTTGTTGATTTGGATATCTTGTCATATGCATCACGGTTATTTTCATCACACTTGAGCACTTCTATGCAAAGTCTTAGGGGGAGTTCACCTAAATATGTGCATTGGTATTTGAGACCACTTTGAGTTGTTCATGCACATATTTAGGGGGAGCTCTTCCATTTTGTCGTTTACAATTCATGAATTTTATTCCTCCCTTGTGAGCCCAAATTAGTATTGTCATCAATCACCAAAAAGGGGGAGATTGAAAGTGCATCTAGGCCCCTAATTGATTTTGGTGATTCTTGACAATCACAATTTGGGATATGATGCTTTGATGAAGTTGTGTGCAGGAATAAAATGAAAGAATTTAGAAGAAGACGAAAAGAAGGTCCCCAATTCAACGAATTTTCTGTTTCAGACAAAGCTTGTGGACAAGATAACATTTGACATTTTGCTTTGTCTTAAATCTATTATTTTGTATTTATTGTTATCATTACAATATTTCTGACAATCCCATGACCTTCTGGGCAGGTATTTAAGAGTGGCCCTCTCTTCATATCATCCAAAGGTAAAACTATTTGAGTCACATGTTATTTTTCTTTGGTTCCAGACTGTAACAATGCCGCCATTACAATATTTTAGGAATTGGATGGAAATCATGGAAAAAACGTTGGTTCATCCTCACAAGAACATCGCTGGTTTTCTTCAAGAGCGATCCTGTTAGTATATCTGTTCTGCTTACATGTAAACTATGGCATACTTGTGCCATATTTGTCATTTAATTATGGTTTACGAGTTACGTTAGTAGCACTCAGTTCTATTTTCCTGACGTGTGACTATTTGTGGCATTTATAGAGTACCTTGCCTCAGCGAAGTGGTGAAGTGAACCTTACGTTGGGGGGAATTGACCTGAATAATTCTGGAAGGTATGTGTCTATTTCTCACATCTGTTCATATCTTGTTTGATCATCTGAATGTACTTAAGATGTTTGTCATTTGTGTATTCTTGTCTCTCTAGACAAATAACTTACTGAATCTTTTGCTGTATCTGGCACTCATTTGCAGTGTGGTAGTCAGGGAAGACAAAAAGCTGCTGACTGTCCTTTTTCCAGATGGCCGTGATGGCCGTGCCTTCACCTTGAAGGTATACATGTTTGCCTTTTGACCCACTCGAGCAAACCCAAAAGTTAAATTATAATCCTTATGATCTGCTTCATGAATTGTTGTGCTTCTTCTACTTTTACATAAAATATCCTTTTCCTAATACAGGCAGAAACTTCTGAAGACTTATTCGAGTGGAAAGCAGCACTGGAAGAAGCTCTTGCACAGGCTCCAAATGCAGCTCTTGTGATGGGACATAATGGAATATTTCGTAATGACACAACAGATGTATACGAAGGGGCTATTCCAAATTGTTGGTTCCCTTACAGTTTATACTATCATGTGGCTGGCTCCTATTCATGGCGAACTTGGTATCCATCTTTTTTCTTACATTTCCTCTATTGACTGCAGGGAGAGAGAAGAGACCTATCAAATCACTAGTTGTTGGCAGGCCAATACTGCTTGCTCTGGAAGATATAGATGGCAGTCCTTCTTTTCTAGAAAAAGCTTTGCGTTTCCTTGAGAAACATGGTAGGGCCAAACAGTGTTAACTATCACCGAAGTTTTGAATATGCTGCGCTTTACCAATGTAAATATTTAATTGAAATGTGAATAATTTATTGCAGGAATAAAGGTGGAAGGAATTTTGCGTCAAGCTGCAGATGTGGAGGAGGTTGACAGGAGATTGCAAGAATATGAGCAAGGTTATTGTGGTTACTTAGTTCATATTTGGAATATTGCGTTTTTTATTTTTGGTTTAATTGTGCATATAATTCACTATGTGCTTGTTTCTTTCTATTCCAGGAAGGACAGAGTTTGCACCAGAAGAGGATGCTCATGTTATTGGTGACTGCGTAAAGGTACCTTTCTGTAATTGTTATCATGTTGTTAGAAAGATTGATATCACATAGTTCCAGTAGTTTTTGTCTTTCCTGCTTGCCCACTATCTGAATGTAACATGTATCTGCAGCATGTTCTTCGTGAGCTTCCATCTTCTCCAGTTCCTGCTTCCTGCTGCACAGCATTATTAGAAGCTTTCCGTAAGTGCTGTATTCATGTTATTCTGAATATCCTTCCTTGGTTATGGGGGCACAGCTGACTTACTTGAATGTTCAAAATATATTGCTTTATTTTTTCTTGGGAATACACAGGAGGGCTGCATATCTTTGTATTAAATAGAAATATATTGCTTGAGTTCTGTATCTATGCACATCTTCCCATCTGGTTTGTAGCATGCTCTTGTTATGGCCACTGCCTAGTGTCATGGTTTCCTATAGTTTATGGATAGTTGATAAGGTTTCCAGATGCTTCTCTTTCAAACACTTTACCAGATAGTTAAGACAATCTAGTTTCCTAGCTGATATTCTTGTGGAATTTTCAGCTTTCTTGTTTCCATTTTCATTTTCTTTGTACTTGTCTAGGTCTGGAGATCAAGGAAGCTCGGATCAATTCGATGCGTGCAGCAGTATCTGAAACATTTCCCGAGCCTAATAGGCGGCTGCTACAGAGGTTAGTTTATTTTTTTTTCACAGGGATATATTTTGTGTTTGAATTCCCTTTTACCTGATGGTATATGATCCTGAACAATACATTCTAGATTACATTCCCTTGTCTGCTCAAGTATATGACCAACATTTTTCTCTCTCTTTTGGATGTATGCAATTAAGACAGCAGAAGATGTACATATTTCCAAAATTAATTTAGTTTCACAGTCATCAAACTTGCTAGAAACTGCACTTTGTCATATCGTTTATCAGGCTAATTCTTTAACTAAATCACAAACCATGTCTGCAGAATTTTAAGAATGATGCATACCATTGCTTCTCATACTGCTGAGAATCGAATGACTGCATCAGCAGTTGCTGCTTGTATGGCCCCGCTCTTGTTACGTCCCCTTCTGGCCGGTGAATGCGAGATGGAAGATGACTTTGACATGAATGGTGACAGTGCTGCTCAGCTTATTGCGGCTGCAAATGCTGCTAACAGTGCTCAAGGCATTGTCACTACTCTATTAGAGGAATACGATAACATATTCAATGTGAGTTTCTTCTTCTACCTCAGCATCTCTAATGTACGCCAGATCATACTTTTCTTATGGACAATTATGCGTAAGACATGAAAATTCTTAATTCTCTGATTGCATGGAGTTGATTTTTTGTTTAGGTACATGAAGTAACAATAATGTAATAAGGCAGCTGATAAACATCTCACTTTGCAGCTGCATTGCGTTTTGACCTTCTTTATATCTCTGCTGTCTAACCATATATTTGTGTGTGATAAACTTAAGAAGCAACAAGCAAACACCACATCACTACATGTCCACTCATGTTCATTATTTTTACAGGATGAGCACCTCAGGTGCTCCTTGTCACCGGATTCTCAAACCGGAGATAGTGGAAGTGAAGAATCAACAGATGATGAAACCGTGGATATCAGGGATAATGGATTTCATGATGCAGAAAATGATGTGGATCAGGACTTAGATGATGCCGAGCGAATATTGAGTGGAAAATTGAGTGAAACCAGTGCGTGCACCCGTGCTGATCTCTATGGCTACAAGGTTTGATATGCTTTGCAATTCTGTTTTTATCTGCAGTAAGTTATTGTGCCATACTAATCATACATTTGCCTTCTATGTTTTTAAGACTAGAGAGAAAAATGTAAACAAAAGTCTACTTCTATTTTCAGTGAATATATTTAACACATTGTAGCTCATGTTTTGACCATATCTTTTCTAGATTCTCCCCATACTGTTTCTTTGTAAAATAACCTTAGCTATAGTGTCTTAACCAGATTGTGCTTTCATTTTTTTTCTCTTTGAGTAGCATGATCATTTGTTGATGTCATCACGTGGTTTGCTTTCTTACTCATTGTAATGTCTGGACAACAGGAGGTTAATGGCAATGATTCAGACGCTGAACCCTCTGTTGAGGATAACGCTTTGGAGTCAAATATAGGTCCAAATGATGCTCCGCTAAGCCATTTAACTGAAACTGGCTCAATGAGAGTCCAACAATCATTGAATGAAAAAGAACCATCAAATCCGGTTTCCAGTCATGAAACTCCATTGTCAATGGGAGAAATTCTTTTGTCTTTGGATGCTGGAATTCCATTACCTAGTCCTGGAGCTGAGTATCCTAAGGACAGACACTCCAACAAACCCAATGGAACTCAGCAGCATGTGAAGCGTTCTAACTTATGGGGACGCAATAATGTAAGCAATAAGTCTGATCTTTTGCTCTTATTTCCTACTTTCCCTGTATAGGTTCATATTTGTTGAATGTTACATTAGCGAGGTCTATTTATTTTTGTAATCGTTGAACTATGTTTCTATGATATCTCGAACCGAAAATTTATGTTTTCGCAGGGAAAACATTTACAGAAATATGCTGTATACTGCACTAGATTTCCTTCAGATTATTCTGAAAGTATATTTTTTTCTATAATTGTCAAGTGTAGTATGCTTACTCCACATATGGCTTTGCAGGCAAGAAAAGGCCAACAGTCGGAATTAATTGATCCGTCTGGCGAAGAAGAGTAAGTTCCTAATCACACTGTAGCCTAAATTACATGTTTACATGATTGCTTTGTATAAATAGTCTCTAGTTGTGGAGGAATTTGATTCTTAAAGTTATTTGAGTTATAATGAAAGTGCTAAGTACCAAAAAAATATTGCAGGCTTGCTATCCAAAGACTTGAGGTAACAAAGAATGATCTACAGATCAGGATTGCAAAGGAGGTGAGGAAAGGAAAATTGATGTAATATCAACTCTTGATTTAGGAGAATCCTGCAAATTAACTAGATATGTTTCTCAGGCTAGAGGTAATGCAATCCTACAGGCGAGTCTGGAAAGAAGAAAACAAGCATTACATGAGCGTCGGGTAGCTTTGGAACAGGATGTACGCCATATTCTTTTACATATTTATTATATTTCATTGCTTTTATGCTTTCAAAATATATCAGAAATTCAGCCATTTGCTGTGTGCATATTTATTATATTTTGTTGCGACCAGCTTTATAACTGCAAGTACCTCATTATGAGAGTGTGATTTTTAGTCTGATCACACTTTGTTTGCTCGCTAGGTGTCAAGGTTGCAAGAGCAGCTACAGGCTGAAAGAGATCTTAGAGCTGCACTCGAGGTTGGATTAAGCATGTCTTCTTCCCAATTGTCTAGTTCACGCTCCATGGATTCAAAGGTACTAAAATCTTAAGCAAGTTGATCTTCAACTGTTACATGCCTGCTGGGCTTATTTTGTGGTGTCCTCCATCTTCTATGCGCTTCTCTTAAGACAAGGGCAGAGCTTGAGGAGATTGCTCTCGCAGAAGCTGATGTTGCAAGATTAAAACAGAAGGTTGCAGAGCTCCATCTCCAACTCAATCAACAGCGCCAGCACCAGTATGGCTCTTCCGTAGATGCTAATGATCGTTATCAACACCTTCCAAGTCATATCTCTCAGTAAGACAATACAGCCCTTACAATTGTCATTCTTTTCAGTTGTCAAGACAAAATATTTGGGAGCTATATTTTTAGTGAGGAATACAAAATGCTTGTCAGTTTGCCACATCTTTCATATTCCTATTTAACTTTACACGCTGCAACTCATTGAGTATGCAATATTTACTGTTACCAGGAATATTGTCCAACCAGGATTTGACAGGAGCATTGCTTTCTGTAATCAAGAGAAGAAGCAAAGGAATGAGGTTAGCTGTTTGCAAATCTCTCATGTATTTGCTTAACCTTGCAGCATGAGAAAACCAAAGCTCAAGTTAGTTGGCACCAGCTCTGTAATTGCACTTTAATGGTAGTATTTACAAGTTTGATCAGTTTTGCTTGTTAAAGGGGCACTGCTGGCAGTGGCACTCATAGTGCTGTCGGCCTTACGTCCTGCCTAAACTTAAACACTGGAGAGTTTGGAGTACTTGTTAATAGCTGTGTTCTCTTTTATCAAGTCATGCCTTGCTAGTTCTTCCAGTTCTGAAAATTTCAGTGTGCTCTGCATGATCTGGATGTAGGTTTTGAGTTTTGACTACAATACTAAAACTTTGATCATTCATGATGAACAATGCACCACTATCCCAGTAACTAGTACACCAATTTGAGAGAAAGGAGCAATCTTTTAACCTGATGGTTCCATTTTCAGGAACTTTTACAATTGCATTTTCACAATTACAAGTACCTGCAACAAGAACTACCTGCATTCTATTGCCTTACAGAATTGCAAAATCTCTCCCTGCACAAGCACAACAAGATTGTCTATACCTACAGAAGCACAAAATTCTCCCTGCAAGCACACCATGATCGAAAGTTCCATTCCTCAGATTCGTCAGTTTTTCTACTGTAAAGGTTCCGGTCTTTTCCTCACTCGCCGAGGCTGGTGAGAAGGAGATGGTCACCCTTGCCATGGCCAAAGCACACTGCCACGGTGGCCGACAGTGCTCGACAACCCGCACTCGCTGATAGGGAACGACGAATCATGGTCTAGTTTTTGGGACTTTTCCTAGAACCCGGTTAAGTCTTGCTGAGTATCTTTATACTCAGTCTTGCTAGAACTGCTTTCAGGTGTGCCGGTTGAGAACCAGGCCGATAGTGCGTACTGCCCCTTTGCTGTTCCGCCTGGTTGGTCCGTGGAGTGGGATCCGTCCCCGGCCGGCATTGACCCCTCGGAGTGACACCATCGTCTGGGCTACGTATGGTGCTGCTGATGGCGACGTTGTTAGTCGCGTTGTTCTTCCGCTGTAACTTTGGTGAACGGGTGTTTACCCGTTGTCATAAAACAATGCTTTGTTTATTTGCTCCAGCGAGGAGCTTTGAACCCAGTTTTGTAATAATACTGTTTGTAAAGGCTTGCGCTGTTATATATCTGGAGCTCGTCTTGTATGAGTATAACCTACATCGATCCTGTGTAACCGTGGTTGTATCGGGCGGTGACCCGACAGACCCATGGGTTGTTCCGTTTGAAGTGCATTTGAGATCATCCCGCCTTTTAGCGATGATTAGTGCGCTTGAACCGGAATAATTCAGGCGGTTCTGCCACAATTCCAGCCCTGCTCAGTGACTGAAGTGCAATCTACTCCGAAAACAGATGTGCACATTACATGTCAGCTGAACGCCAAGTGGCAGATAATCCGCATAGGAAATAAAAGCCACCTAGCACAAAGCATGTATGAGCGGAATGTATGTCCCACGCCCAACATTCCCTTCAGCTATAACCTGATCACGGGCTGGGTGACCCGATGCCCCGTCAATATGTGGGCTGGATTTAGGTTGAAATTTTTGACCCGGTCGAATTCTGTTGATTCGAAATCCAAAAAGTCCGACCTGAAATTATACATTAAAATATTCAGGTTTAACCCAACCACATGTCGGGTCGGGCTGGGGCTGAAAAATCCAGCCTGGTGGTCGAGCTGGGCTGGGTTCGGGCTGAAGAAAAAATATCAGGTTTTTCTTTGATCTGAACCCGACCCATGATCAGGTACAGCGGCACATCATGGAATTTTCGTCAGCTATTTATGCACCATGAAATTCAACTTGTCAAGGACCACACCATGCATTGGATTCCAGTCCACAGCTTTTGCTACGAAAAGAAACCCGTTGGATTCCAGCCTCTGCAGAAGAAACATTGGATTCCAGCCTTCACAACAATCACACCGCGGGCATGAAGCCATATGATTTGAAATCCAACTTGACCGTACAATTTATTATGTACTGTACTATTGAGCACGCGACTTGCATGCCTCCATTCTTACGCGTATAAATTTACGAGCTAACCAAAACATAATTACACAGGACGAGAGCCAAGACTCATGTACAGGAATGCAGCAGTTCAAAGAGGGCCTTAATTTGCAACCTAGCGTCAGCAAACCAATTTAGAGGGGTTACCTAAGGTGCAACAAGAGACTTGGGGCTAGTGATAGCCCGGCTCTTTAATTTGTGAGCATCTCAACGGAGACGTCGCCCCTTCCCCCTCTGGCCTCCTACCCGCCCCTGCCCCCGCCTCCACCCTCGCCATCCGTCAGGGCTCCTCATTGAAAGTGCATCTAGGCCCCTAATTGATTTTGGTGATTCTTGACAATCACAATTTGGGATATGATGCTTTGATGAAGTTGTGTGCAGGAATAAAATGAAAGAATTTAGAAGAAGATGAAAAGAAGGTCCCCAATTCAAATATGTATGGTGGTGGAGTTCACCGGTGGGCGATGCTGTCGATTGATCCAGGTTGTCAAAGTGTTTCAGTTTGAGATGAAATTTGTTCTTGAGAAAATCTACCCTCTAAATCCATCTGGGACGGATCATCCGTCCCCAGACCGGATGATCCGACCGGCCAGCAAATTTTCCTCTGCCCCAGGCCGGATGATCCGGTCTGCCTGGCTGTTCCCCTCTGTGCTGGGTCGGATGATCCGAACTTTCGCCGGATGATCCGGCCGTGCGAGTTGCGTAGCGTGCGTTGACCTATTCTGTTGCTTTCTCGGATGATCCGGACTGACACCGGAGGATCCGGTACCCCTCAGAAATACACATAACGGTCACTTGAGGTGGGTGGGGTATTTACACCCTTTCACCTCCCTCATTCATTGCTGCTGCTTCCCACGACCTAACACACCTCCATAGCATTCATTTCAACCCTTCCCTCCATCGAAGAGCTTGATTCTTGCAAGAATTCGCGTAGGGATTGAAAGGGAGTGAGATTTGGGTGTGAGAAGAGAGCACTTCGTGGGCTTTCACTTGTTCATCTCAAGAAGCACTTGAGGCATCTTTGATTCGTCGATTTGCGTTTGTTCTCTTGGAGCCCAGCTCCTGGACGGTTAGAGGTGCCGGTAAGCTCCCATTCCTTTGTGGTTTGAGCTCCCGAAAGTTTGTATTACCCCTCTCTTTGTGAGATCAATAGTAAGTAACTCAATCCTCCTTTGTGGAGTGAACTTCGGATTAAATCTTGTGTCTCCATTTACTTATTGTTGTTCATATCGTTCTTGAGCTCGTTTCGACCCGATCTACTAGATAGGTGTAGATCTCGTATATTGGATTCCTGCATAGGCTTTGCAATACCTTTTACTAACTTTGTATTCAAAGGGAACCGTCAAAAGTTAAGGATATTTTGAATTTAGTTGTTGGTTATTTTCTCCCGGCCGGAAGATCCGACCCTGTTCCGGATCATCTGGAGTCCGGACACTACAAGAAATCTTAGCTTTTATGACAAACCGAATCTGTCATGTAAAGTACCAGATTGGTCATAAAAAGTAAGTTATGACCAAAATCCCCGCGTCACAGTGTCGTCACAAAACGACCGTCACATAAAGTACCTCGTGACGGTTTTATGGTCAACGGTCACAAAATGTCTGTATCTTTTGTGACGGAGGGTTTGTAGCGTCACATATTGTTTCATTTTATGACGAGTACTTCTGTCATATATTAGCTAGTCAACGCATCACATTATGTACGAGTCGTCACAAATGCTAAGACGAAGAACAAGTTTCGATGGTTTTTTGTGACATCGCAGTGTCGTCATGTATAGTTTTTGTAGATTATGTGACACTTATATTTTGTCATGTTTTGTACTGGTTCGTATGCTATTTACAGACATTTGCAGACGAGTCTGTGGCGTCACAAATTGGCATTCCATTCATGACGGCGTCGCCCCACTAGTCTTTCATCACAGCATACAAAAGCATAATTAATACACATATATCAGCCATCATCCACAGGATTGACACCACAATTCTCAAATCATTCAGAATTCACAGGTCAACACAATTCACTGAAGCCATCATGGATACACATGTTCCAACCACAAACTTGCAGCATACACATGTTCCAACCACAAACTTGCAGCATCCTTAGGTGGTGGACGGCCTCCAGGCAATGCCATGGCTGCCTGTTGCCTAGTCAATCTGGTAGGCGTGCACGGTGGTAGCTGGTTTGCATCCTTAGGTGGTGGACGGCCTCCAGGCGATGCCATGGCTGCCTGTTGCCTAGTCAATCTGGTAGGCGTGCACGGTGGCAACTGGTTTGCATCCCTAGGTGGTGGACGGCCTGCAGGCAATGCCATGGCTGCCTGTTGCCTAGTCAATCTGGTAGGCGTGCACGGTGGCAGCTGGTTTGCATCCCTAGGTGGTGGACGGCCTCGAGTAGGCCTGGCTGCCTGTTTCCTAGTAAATTTGGTAGGCGAGCACGGTGGCAGCTGGTTTGCAGCCGGCATATGTGCCGTCTTTTGCTTCTTAGTGCGAGTTCCTGGAACCATCGCTCGTACCTGCCAAGAGAAACATGCATCTTATCGATTAAGGATAATGAGTGAAGTACATTAAATGACTACAATGAAGTACATGATTGAAAAAGACTAACTACATACTTGTTAATTGGCCTAGTAATGCATCTCACCTCAGTATTATCCTCATGTTTTAGGTCATCATCGTAGTCATCATCACTGTCACATTGGTTATCAATGTCAGAGGATGGGTCATATTCATTGTCAGACTCTATTGTCTTCCCCATGCACTTTTCCTTTTTCGAAAAAACATCTCTAACATCCTGAGCTAGTATTGGAATACCCAGAGACGCAAAAATTTCCTGGACCTCCCTTACCCTTTCATCCCTTTCCAGCTCGTACTGAGTTTTTTTCATTTCTTACTTAGTTTCATGAAACGGACAGAGAGCAGAAACTGGATTCAGTTTCTGTAAAAGAGATGCAAAAGAACTAACAAATCAGTATTCTTTAAAATGTTAGGAAGAAGAAAAAATAACAATTAACAGAATGTAAGATTACCAAGCAATGGAGGAGAAGGGGAACTAACAAATCATGATTCATTAACTCATTTGCAGGCAACAGCTTCAGTATTCAGACTGTAACTTTTCTGAACATTTCTAGACTGCAATTACCAAGCAATGGAGGAGAAGGGGGAAGCAGACTACCTTTGGAGGAGGAGGAAGCAGACTATAGCCGGCGTTGAGGAGTGCACGTGGATGCCTTCGGTGCGCCTCTGTCCGAGCAAAGTTCAGGATGTCGACGGGGCTCTCCGGCCTCTGGCGTTGACGTGGATGTCGTCCGCGCTGGGCGCCGCTAAGTGGCGGGGAGGTAGGAGGAGGCCATGCTCGTTGACGTTGCGGGGTTGAGTGACAGCGGGCCGGGGGTGGTGGGTCGGCGCGGCAGCAGGGGCTTGAGGGACAGCGGGGGTGGTGGGTCGGCGCGGCAGCGCGGGTGGTTGGTCGGCGCGGCAGCGGGCCGGGGCTGGAGGGACGGCGGGGGTGGTGTGTCGGCGAGGAGAGGGGACCAAGGATTGGGGATTTTTCCCCTATCCCTAGCCGGGGGAGAGGATAAGGCGAGGGGGGATTTGGATGGCTTGAGCGGGAGGTGGGGTGGGTCCCGTGTGTCGGCGAGCGGGATAGCGCGGGAGAGAGCCAGGTGCGGCAGCGAAAATTTGGCCCTGGCGGGTGGGCCCGGATTGTCAGTGACCCTTTGAGTTGTATTAGGATTTCAAACCGATTTTTAGGCCTAGTAAACGATTGAAAATGAAATGAACGTATAAAACAAAAATGTTCAACTCGTCCAGTTCTACATTTTTGGTTTTGGCTATTTTTGCATTTGAACTTTTTTTGACAGTTTCAAATTTGAATTTCAAATTTGACGGTCTATGGACTAAAAATTGGTGTGCTAAATACTTTCAAAATAAAAAGTGATGAACACAAAGATTGCACATCTCATCAAAATGAACACTTTTTGTTTTGGTAGTTAGTTCATTCGAGAAAGTGGCAGTAAGTTTGTTCATAAAAATTACATGTCTCACTAATAGTTTCATGAGGCTATATGAGAGATTGTTCCCTTGACTTGTAAATCGTTCAAACTTTGGAACATCAAAATATGATCAAAATCAACAAAAAAATTTGAATGATCATGATTTTACAAATTTTTACAAAAAAAAGCATCAGATTTCGAGAGTATGTAGGAGAAAAATTTGTTACAAGATTTAGACATGAACATCTGGGCCCACATGTCATTGATACGCTGGACAACCTGGCCACTGTGTGCCCGCTTGGCCACTGGTCATTGTGTTGCCGCTTGGCCACTGCCTGTAGGCATCAGGCCGGCCCAACTGGCCTGCTTGCCTTGGCGCCCCTCCCCTCACCCTGCAGGCTTGCCGGCGAGTAGCACCTGCACTCACCGGCCTCGCCGCCCCTCACCTCCAGCAGCCGCCGCCCCTCCCCTCAGCTGCATCTGGCGCCCACCCCCTCAGCTCCAGCAGCCGCCGCCCCTCCCCTCAGCTGCATCTGGCGCCCACCCCCTCAGCTCCAGCAGCCGCCGCCCCTCCCCTCAGCTGCATCTGGCGCCCACCCCCTCAGCTCCAGCAGCCGCCGCCCCTCCCCTCACCTGCACTGTGGTACGTGGAGACTAGGGGTCCAACCCACGGTGGATCTTCACCAGCAAAACGAGCTGCTCCACCCCCACCAGCATCCACGCGCGGCAACCACACCCCCACAAGGTGAGTTCAGTGATGTGTACCTCTATCAATTTACCATTTTTTCTTGTACTGTTTGAACTTTAGTCCAGGGATTTAAGATGGATTTGTTACTCTTTGCACCTAATTTATCCAGGTCAAGATGGATAGAAGTTGGATTTATACAAGTGCACCATTTTCGCCGGCCTTTTTGTCTGGTGTTCAACACTTCATGGAATATGTCAGAGCTAGATGTACTAGTGCAGATGAGAAAATCAAGTGCCCATGCCGAAAGTGCTTGAACCAGAAAGAGAAAAGCCTAGATGATGTGCACGAGGATATCGAGCTCAATGGTATGTCTAGGTGCTATATTAGGTGGGCCCATCATGGAGAGGAAGAAGATGATGTTGGACAAGATGATGATGGAGAACTCGCTGATCTACCTGAAGATATGTCATGTAATGGAACTGACCAAGGCCAGGCACCACTTGATGAGGAAGGACAAGCTGAAGATGTCATAGATGATGGTGCAAGGGGAGTTCAGGGGTTGATTCAAGATTTGCGCGACGCAGCAAGCCATGGCCTCGGTGGTAACTTATATAAACAACTCATGGAAGAGTCAAAGCGTGAACTTTATCCAGGTTGCACCGAGGAGAATAGGCTATCTTTCATGATTAAACTGCTGCATATAAAAGTGTACAATCGGATAACAACATCTGGGTTCGATGCATTCCTTGAGTTGCTTTCTTCAACTTTGAAGAATGTGCCCGGAATTCCTAAGTCATATAACGAGATGAAAGCTGTGCTTTGGAAGCTTGGTTTTGGTTATGTTTCTATTGATGCGTGCAAGTATGATTGTGCCTTGTTTTGGAAGGACCATGAAGGCGATGATCATTGCCCAGTTTGTGGCTTCACAAGATGGAAAGTGAACAAGGAGGGCAGAAAGAAAGTTCCTCACAAGGTCCTCCGTTACTTTCCAATAATTCCACGCCTTCAAAGGCTTTTCATGTCAAAGCAGCGGGCACAATATGCAAGATGGCACAAGGAAAAGAGGGTACCCGTTGAAAATGAAATGAGACATCCTGCTGATGGGGAAGCTTGGAAAGATTTTGATGAGACTTTCAAGTCTTTTGTAGATGATCCCCGCAATTTGAGGTTAGCCATTGCTACTGATGGATTTAACCCATTTGGTCAGATGAGCAATTCATATAGCATATGGCCAGTGTTAGTGGTACCATACAATTTTCCACCCTGGATGTGCATGGACCAATCCAATTATATGCTTGCTTTACTAATTCCAGGCAAAAAATCACCAGGCAAAGATTTCCATGTGTTTATGCAGCCTTTGATAGCAGACCTGATGGAGCTTTGGAAGGGTGTAAAAACTTATGATGCAGTTGAAGGCAAAGACTTTAGCCTGCGTGCAGCGATTCTGTTTGGAATCCATGACTACCCTGCATTGGGCACCATGTCAGGCAGAACCACTAAGGGTTACTTTGCATGTGTATACTGTGATGAGAATCCATGCTCCGAATGTCTTAGAAATAAAATTGGTTTCATAAACCATAGACGTTTCCTCCCTAACGACCATGCTTGGAGGACAAACAAATCTTTCAATGGCAAGCATGAAAAAAGAGAGCAGCCAAGGAAATTTACTGCAGATGAGGTTATGGCAAGGTTGGATTCAGTTTGCTATGTTCTAGGCAAGAATCCAGATAAGCCAAAACCAAGAAAACGATGCCGTAATGTAGATGAACCAGTATGGCATCTGAAGGTTAGCTTGTATGATTTACCATACTGGTCAAAATTGAAGCTACAGCACAACCTTGATGTTATGCACATAGAGAAAAACATATGTGAAGCCATTTTGTCAACTCTGCTTAATATCCCAAATAAGACAAAGGACACCATCGCTGCTAGACTAGATTTGGAGGATAGAGGTATAAGAAAAGAGCTTCATTTGCTAGATGACAGTGGTAGTTCATCATCAAAGCCAAGAGCTTGTTACGTTCTAAAACCAGAAGACAAGAAGAAGTTCATGCAATTTGTGAGCAATGTTAAGTTTCCAGATGGCTATGCCTCCAATATATCAAGATGTGTCAATATGGAGGGAGGAGGATCAATCCATGGGCTGAAAATACATGACTGTCATATAATGCTGCAGCATATTTTACCAGCTGGCCTTCGTGGTTTGGTGCGCAAAGATGTATATGAAGTAATTGCTGAATTGGGTAGGTTTTTTAGACAACTTTGCTCCAAAACTATAAAGGTTGATGCACTACACCAGATGAAGGAAGATATTGTGCTTATCATTTGCAAGCTAGAGAAAATCTATCCTCCAGCATTTTTCGATGTTATGGTTCACCTAGCAGTACACTTACCTGATGAGGCACTCCTTAGGGGACCGGTGCAGTATGGATGGATGTATCCCATTGAGAGAAGGTTGGGCACCTTTAAGCGTTTCGTTCGCAATCAAGCAAGACCAGAAGGATCTATTGTGGAGGCATACACTGCCTATGAGTGTATGACCCAGTGCTCAACATATTTCAGTGACATCATTAGTAGGTTCACTAGGCCTGAAAGAAACTTAGATGGACAAGAGAACATCTCACCCAATGGTTACTCTATTTTTGATCATGGTATTAACCTGTTGGGTGCTTCAAATCTTCATTACCAAGACAAAGACATAGACTCCATGGTTTGGTTTGTTCTAAATAACTGCGAAGAAGTTGACGAATACAAAGAGTGAGTAATTCCTGCTATTGCAACCATCTTTATTCAATACTAGTGTCACAAAATAACTAATTACCTTCTTCCTTTGCAGCATGTATAGGGCACAATTAGAACAAGAAGAGGTCAACAATGTTGAAAAAAAGATGTCAACACAATTCGCTACATGGTTGGAGAATCATGTGTGTTCTACTTTCTACAGCATGACTTCATCATTTATGATCCAATACATTTTCAAATTTACTAATTCTGTATGTTTTTTACCGGCAGATTACCAAATTGAAATATGAAGGCACAACACTTGTTGACGAAGACTTGTACTCACTAGCATGTGGGCCGGATCCGCGAGTGCGTTCGTACACAGCCTGTATAATCAATGAGGTACGGTACCACACTAAGGCTCGTGATGAACATAGGAAGACACAGAACTCCACCATCAAGTGCCCAGGTACTCACGGTGATGACACAATGAACTTCTATGGGACAATCGTAGACATTATTGAGCTGAGTTACAGTAAGAACAGCAAAGGGAGTAGAACTGTTATCTTATTACGATGTGAATGGTACCATCTTGGGGGAAGGACATACCAGATGAAAGATGATGGTTACTTCAAGAGCATAAACATCACAGGCCGATGGTATAAGGATGATCCTTTCATTATGGCCACAGATGCTACACAGGTATTTTTCTTGGAAGATACAAAATTAGGGCCATGTTGGCGAGTGCTACAAGAATTTGGCCACCGACATATATTTGATGTCGAAGAGTCCGACACAAACCAACCAATCCATGAACAAGTACAAATGAGATCTCAAGAGGCATACCAAGAGGAGCATATTTCATCTAGAGATGGTGCAGTGAGAGACATTCCTCCAGATATGGATTTGTTGCACATGGATAATGAACCAGGCAGCCCTATTAGTAGAGACCTCGTCGAGAGCATCCGTCGACAAAAACATATTGCTCAAGGTGATGAAGCAGACCGCGAAGATGAAGATGAAACCTACCTTGAGTACCATAGTCCAGAAGAAGGCAATACTTCAGGAGAAGACAGTGATGTTGATTGACCTTTGCATTTCTAGACATATGTGAACCATGCATGAACTTTTCTGTTATTGACTTTGTTGTATTTCAATTATGCTACTACATTTGTATCTGAATTATGAGATTGCAAGACCTTATATGCAATGTTTCTGTTTTCAGTGTATACTTCATGTGTGATGCAGGTTACAATAGAGTGTCCAGATTTCATTTACATGATGTGTGTGTATATATATGGGGACTTCATGTGTCATGCCCAGAATCTGTCATAAAATGGATTTCTGGGTTTTTATGACCCCAAGGCCATGTCATGGAATGTACATAATTTGTCACAAAATGTATTGGCCGGAAGTAACATACATTCTGCCAATATTTCGTCACGCACAAATTTGCTAAATACACTATTCCATTTCCTTCCTTTTCATTTCTTGCTTGCCTGAATGCAAGCCCATCCAATATTGGCACATAATGTTTCATACATGAACTGATTTGCATTGCTTCAAAAAAGAACCAGTTTGCATTGCTTGACCATCGACCAGATTGCAATGCTAGAAAATGCACCACCTTGTTCTTACATTACAAAAGTGAAGACCAACTGCACCAGATTGCATTGTTCATACTACACTGCAACCATCACCTACAAAGACTAAAATACATTATGCAGTGAACTTGACTTCACTGCCTGCCTGCAACATACATCAACACACAGCCAAGACCAACTACTAAAACAGACATCAAAAGGTTGAACTTGCACGCAAGATTGTCCACCTTGGCCTCAATCTGTAGTTCACCAGCCCGCATATTCATGACCATTCTCCCAGATGATGCATCTGCTACCTCTTCAGCTTCATCACCAATGTCCACTGCCAGGGGGAATTTGTGGATTGCGACAATGCCAAGCTCCTCCAGCTTATCCAAATACTGCCTTTGGAAATTATAGAACCCGCAAAGCTTAGGAAACTACAACAATAACAAAACAATTTCATTAACCATAGCTGGATAAACAGGGATGAAGAACTTCTCAGCTCAAATCATACAAGTGGATGCTCACTGAGTTCCGTGGACATTTGAAGAACACACGCAGGTAGTTCTCGGTCGTGTCCTTCCCTGACCGCCTCTCTATGACCCTCGCCATCCCACAGTCAGGGCATGGGATCAAGGGGAGTCCAGTCTCCTTACCAAGAGGATATGGCTGCAGCTCCCACATCGAGCTTGGCTCCAGATGGCGCTCAACCATCCTGGACGCTCCACTGCCCCTCGATTGAGTAGCCGAGCTACCCCACTTGGACATGGCGCCGTCGTCGCCGTCGCCGCCACAGCAGTCTCCTGGAACTGTCCAGCGCCGTCACCTGGGGAGAGGGGGAGCCGGCTCCGCCCAGAGGCAGCACGACGGCGGCCGTGCTCTACCACCCCGACCGACGCTCGCCCAGAGGCCCACCCGCACGCCGAGCTCAGACCGCCCTGCTCTGCCTGCCCGCACGCACTGGCCTCACGCCCGGGTCCGCCCACCCCCACGCCCTGGCCTCACACCAGAGGCCACCTGCTCCGCCCGCCCGCACATCGAGATCCGCCGCCCGCCCTGGCGTCCCGCCGAGATCCACCACCCGCCGCGCTCCACCAGGCCGCCCCCCAAGCTCGGCCTACCCGCCCGCAACGCTACACCAACCCACCCACCGCCGGCATCCGCGCTCGGCAGCCGCGGTCCGCTCACCCGGACGCTGCCCGCCCGCCGCCCGAACACCGCCCGCCGCTGTGTGGGAGTGGGGAATTTTGGGGAACGATTCGAAATGGCCAAGTTCCACTTCTGTTCGGGGATCATGTTATAATTAACAAACAATGACGTACAGAAAAGGTCACAAAAAACCACTTCATATCATCATTAAAACCATAACAGACGATCGGCTACTCTGGTTGACATTTTGTGACGACACCAGGCATCTTTATGTGACCAAAAGAAGAGATTGGTCATAAATAGTTCAAGGGCTCATGAATTTATGACGACATAGATTTTGTCGTCATCTAATGTTACAATATATGACGATATTTGTCCTCGTCATGAGGACTTTTGTCATAAAAAATCATAATTCTTGTAGTGGGAAGATCCGACCTCGGGCCGGATCGTCCGGCCGCTGACGTTTTTCTGCCAAGATTTTCAGGAAAAATTTGAACAAGGCCTATTCACCCCCCCCTCTAGGCCTAGTGTTGGTCCTTTCACTCATCGGCGGAGGCGGGACGACTATCAGCTCGAGGCGGAGGGTGTCACTGGACCCGCTGGATCTGCCCGGCGTGCCCCGGAGCTCCGCCGAGCGCATGGAGTGGTGCGTGTCGCGGGCCATGGCGGGGCTTGCGCGTGCGCGCGGAAGTGCGATCTCATCGTTCCCTATCAGCGAGTGCGGGTTGTCGAGCACTGTCGGCCACCGTGGCAGTGTGCTTTGGCCATGGCAAGGGTGACCATCTCCTCCTCACCAGCCTCGGCGAGTGAGGAAAAGACCGGAACCTTTACAGTAGAAAAACTGACGAATCTGAGGAATGGAACTTTCGATCATGGTGTGCTTGCAGGGAGAATTTTGTGCTTCTGTAGGTATAGACAATCTTGTTGTGCTTGTGCAGGGAGAGATTTTGCAATTCTGTAAGGCAATAGAATGCAGGTAGTTCTTGTTGCAGGTACTTGTAATTGTGAAAATGCAATTGTAAAAGTTCCTGAAAATGGAACCATCAGGTTTAAAGATTGCTCCTTTCTCTCAAATTGGTGTACTAGTTACTGGGATAGTGGTGCATTGTTCATCATGAATGATCAAAGTTTTAGTATTGTAGTCAAAACTCAAAACCTACATCCAGATCATGCAGAGCACACTGAAATTTTCAGAACTGGAAGAACTAGCAAGGCATGACTTGATAAAAGAGAACACAGCTATTAACAAGTACTCCAAACTCTCCAGTGTCTTGTTTGCACCATGAAACCAAGTCTTAAATTAATAAGATGAACTAAGGTCGTGGTAATTGATGTTTTTTCCTTTAGCTGGGAGCAAACATTGAGGCTTTCAGCTTACTTGTCTTATGATGGATTCTCTTCCTTGGTTAATTCCATGTTTCAATTTATGCTGTCATGTGTGCACTTTGTCCTGTGGAATAAAATGGTAAGAGGACCTCGAGTATGTTTTGCCAAGTTCCTAGCTCTGGAGTACTATGTGTTGTCAAAGTTTGAGTTCTGGTGTCTTGTTCATGAAAGTAAGTAGTAACTGTGCCGTGTCAGAAAAAAAAAATCAGCACTACTCTGGTTTGGCAAGCTGAGGGTCCTCCAGGTACTGCTCCAGTTCACATTTCGCAGGCTGGCAATAGTTAAAGGCACTTTAGCAGCCATGAATTGGTAACCTATTACAAGCACCAACTGCCCATATCAGCAAATGACTGGACCTGTTTTGGAAGTTCTCAATGACTGTATTCTAATCACAAACGAAAACAAATATGATCAAAATGATCAAAAGTGTTCACTGGAACTTGAAATATCAGCCACAACATTGGATTCTCTTCCAACCAACAAATACAAGTAGAGTATGATGTATCTGTTAGCTATCTGTGTCAGGTAATAATACAGTTATGATGTACAACAATTGGATTCTCTTCCAACCAACAAATACAACAAGCGTGCTCTTCCTGGCTTTGGACCAGCAAATGGAGCAGGCACTGGTTCACACTCGGTGGTCTGTCAATCATTTCATTGAATTGAGAATTGTCCCTGCATCCAATATTTCCATAGTTTAGCATTCCATTTCTCAGCAAGCAGGCATGACATACCTCACTGAATTTAAGATCGAAAGGTGTTCAGTAGTTTCAGACAAAAACATGAGCCATTACAGCTCAACCAACCACTAGGATACACCCAATATAGTTTCAGACATAATTCCATAAAAAAAAATTATTCTCGGTAGAGGGCTCTCTACACTCTTCTGGGGAGAAACACCAAGTCCCCTGTATCACCAAACCTCAGCTCGCTCATCTAGTTGGTGCTGTGCATGTGGCGGATCAGGTCGATCACACGAGAGCTGAAAAGAACAAATGAGACATGATTCAGGAATTTAAGTGCTCAGAAGTGCCATTCATAGTGAGATACCGGACTATTTGAAGTGCAACTCAGGAATCCAATAGCAGGACAAATAGAGCAAAAGCTACTACTGAATCCGGCAATGGATATCAGACTATTTGAAGTTGGAGCACCTCGGGAGGCGGCGCCCTCACCGAGGAAGCGGAGGGCCATGGGCGGCGGGGCAACGGGGAGCAGCTCGGGCAGGCGCGCCCTCACTAGGGAAGCGGAGGGCCATGAGCGGCGGGACTCGCGATGGACTGGCGGCGGCAGTCGAGGAACCGTGATGGATTCCAGACGCACGGGGATGGGAGGGGCCAGGGGGTTTTCAGGAAAAAAAGCTAGCAGCGCCTGATATGTTGTCATAAAAAAGGGTGAGGCTGTGTTTAGATGGTGAAAAAGTTTGGGTTTTGATATTGTAGCACATTTCATTGTTATTTGACAATTAATATCCAATTAAGGATTAATTAGCGTAATTAGATTCATCTCGTATGAATCAGTTAGACTGTGTAATTAGTTATTTTTTCAACTGCATTTAATACTCCATGCATGTGTCCGAAAGTTTGATGTGATGGATACTATACAAACTTTTTTGGAACTAAATAGGGTCTGAAACTAGCACTTTTCTTCGTCATTTGCCCTTGGCTCCGTGGTCCTCACTCGGATACATCGCCTTCCATTTGATCCTGTACCTTCCCTCAAGCCGTCCCTCCGCCCTCCGTCCAATTCCGCTCCGAGCCGTCCCGCTGCCCCTGTCATCTCGCCGCCTCTTCTGCTATCCGGCTATTTGGCAGCGATTCTCACGTCTCACAATAGAATCGGAACAGTTTCTTCCTCCCAAACGACACCTTTAATAGTATCTCCATATAGCAGTGCCCAAGAAATGATTTATTTAGCCACACCAACAATCAAAGAAGAAAATTCAAAGCGGCCCATGAAATTTTTACAATTCTGGGAGAGGACTTTCCAAGAGTCATCACGCCAGTTTGACATAGTAAATAGCGAAACAAAAAAAAACATCAATGAGAAACAATCTTATCAAAGGTTGGAGATGCATACATTTTCATCTCAAATTTACCATATTACATTAGCAACATTTTTATTCTAAAATTCTTTGGCAACAAACACAAGTGATGTTCGGATTCACATGGGTGCTTCATCTCCAGGAATGGTGCTACCTTATTTCTGTAGCAATGCACCGGCAAACCTATATAAAACAACAGGTAAAAAGCTCGGGATTAATTAGACTTAATAGATTCATCTCGCGAATTAGCGAGATCTGGAACATTCAAGCAATAGCACACTATAATTTTTTTCCCCGGCACGTGTTGAGGCTATAGCAATCCAGCTGGAAAATCCCCCTCCCCCCCCCCTCCGAGTCCAAGCCCATTAGCCCGTTTAGCGTCAGTTCCGGCTGTTGAAGCAAAATCTGGTCACACACTCGAACGCGCTAGAACGTGCAGCAAGATCGTCAAAACGATCAACACCAGCAGCCTCTCTGCGTAGACTAGTCAGACCGGTTATGCGGACCGGTCAGACCGGTGCTCCAGGAGACAGCGAAAGACTTAAAACCTCAAGTTCGGGAGGGACCCCGTCGAAGCTCGTGGATCTTGGGTTGCTCTGAGGTCGGCAGGCCACTCAGAACGCCATCGAACGCCGTAGAGATGAGCGAAGAACAGCAGATGGGGTTGGAAAAGTTAGGGTTTGGAGGATAAAAGGTAAAGGTAAATGTGCGAATCGATTGAGATTACCCTCAATCGGCCGTGGCACTTCATATAATATATATATATATATATATATATATATATATATATATATATATATATATATATATTATATATATATAGGGTGCAGAGGTCTGTATCCATTAGGAGTTGAAACTCTAACAAATCCCGTGTCAAAATACAACTCCTAACTCGGATTGGGCGTTCCGGACCGGTCTGACCAGTCTTCGAACCAGTCTGACCGCCGACCTGGACCGGTCAGACCGGTCAGACCGGGGTGCAGATCTTCCGGGAGGCATAACTTCCTCATCCGGACTCCAAATTGGACGTTCCATATATCCATTTCGATCGTCTCGATGAGATCTACGCAATGGATTGACAATTTGACAAACTTTTCATTACCGGTCTGACCGGTTTATATGATTTTTTGCGGGGCAAGTCCTCCCCACCCTATAAGCCACGGCCGATTAAGGGTATCCAATCGATCAAACACAAAAATCAATCTATCTTTTTATCGACTTTACCTTTTATCCAAACCCTAGCTTTTCCAACCTCGACATGCTGTTCTTCCTTCGTCTCTACGGCATTTGAGGATGCCTAGCTGGCCTACCGAGCCTAGGGCAATCCAAGATGCGCCTGCTCCGACGGGGTCCCTAAGCGTTCGTTGGATCCTCATCAGGCTACCCCGACGAGACTGGTCTGACCGGTTGGTGCTGCAGCGCTGCAAGGTGCGCCGCTGCTCGCCGCACGTTCGAGTGCATTCGTACGTTGGCCCTAAATCGGCATCAACACACACGAGACGCGAGTGCAATGGAGCTCCAGCAACCGGCTCGTCGCAGCAAGTGCAGGCGACGCCTGGCAATGGCACTTGCAGCTGACGCGCCTGGAGACAGGTTGGACCGGCTGTGGCTGCAGGGAACCTCCGGCAGCAGGAGCGCCGGCCGAGCGCTGCGTGGGCCGGTCCACCAAGTCTCCGTCGCCCCTCAACAACGAACCCTCGGACCGCCGCAGTGCCGCTCCGCAGTGGTCCTCGCAGCTACCCCATCGCCGGCATTGCACCTGCTCCCACCGCCGCCCCACCTCTCGGTGTTGCGCCACGTGCGGCTCCACGCGCGTCGCTCGCCGAGTAGAGCCGTTCGCCCCACCTGCCGACTGAGGGGCCACCTCCGCGGGCCGCTCCTGCTGCTGGGTAGAGGCGTGGCCAATCCCCTAGGGAAGAAGGAGGGGCTGGTCGGACGGGCAGCGAGGAGCCAAGGAATCCCTAACCCTAGGACTCTTGCGGCGGCTGCGGTGGCAGAACAAGAACGGGAGCGAGATGGAGAGAATGGTGAGGGAGCTGAGGTAGGCGTGCAAAGCGGGCCTGGGCAGCTGAGCAGGCAAAGTTGGTGCGGTTGGCTGCGGTGGGCCGAAATGCACGGCGCGCGTCGGGCTGGGCAGGGGCACGTGTCACCTCCAGGTGAACCAAGCGACTCCTAGCCTTGCTCCTTTCATGGTGGATTGGAATAAGAGTATTTATGTTTCTAATAATATCGATTCAATTCACTTACTGCTAATTATACTTGTATAGACAAATCATAATGATTTGAACAACATAACCAATGAGTAGGAGAATTTTACTCTCCTAGACAGACAGAGAGGTAAAACTGCAACCTTTGGAAACTTTCCAGGCCAGATTATCAAACTAGAAAATGCAGGCACAGCATGTTGTACGTGATAGATGTATCCAAGTCTTCTATTTACAGAAGAAATGAATTAAGCACCATGTTTTTGTGCTGTAAAACTATATCAATTACCTTTTAGGCTTCCCCGGCATCATATCATAGATATAATAATATATCCCAACCTAAATTATATATCAAACTACATGAACTATACCTGGATAACATCAAGATTATTTTCTAGCAGCTTTAATTTGCACTTAATTAGATTCGTTAACGCAACAAAATCACCTCAAAGTTTAATTTTCTAGTCTAGTAGAAATTAAGAAACGACCAAACAAAATCCATAATTAGAGGACCCATTTGATGCAAATAAATGGTAATCAACCGCATGTAATTAAAGAAACAACAATATAATTAATGATAATAAAGAAACTAAAAACAGCTAGCAATGCAAGATGATTACCATGAACAAAATCAGCCTCTCGGGGTCCCGGACGGTGCTCGAGCCCGGGTCGAGGATGGCGGCTTGGCACCTGGCGCTCAGCTCTCGATCCGCCTTCGGGTAGCAGCGTTGCTGGACATCCTCGTTGGTGAGGTCACCGAATTGGTTGAGGCCGTACACGTCTTGCCCGGTGGCGGCGTTGAGCCGGACGATGACACGGCGGTTTGCCTTGAACAACCAATACCGGCACCTCTCCTCGCCGACATCTCTGTAGGTCTTGCCGTACTTGGCCTTCCACAACACGAACATCCGGCGGGTCTCCTGCTCGTACTCCTCCTTCTTTGCGACCTCGGGCCCGAGGAGGCCAAGGGTCATCTCCTCAATGGAGTTGGCGGCGAAACCGTTGAGGCGAAATGCTTTCGGCCCGGCGGCCCTATCCCAGGCAGCCCTGTTCCAGGCGACGCGGCGGCGAGTGTCCTTGAACAACGCGTACCGGCACTCCTCCTCGCCGGCGTACGTATAAGTCTTCCCGTTCTTGGCCTTCCACTCCACGAACACCCGACGGCTCTCCTGCTCGTACGGGTCCGCGGACGGCAGCAGGTCCGCGGCCGGCAGTGACACTAGCAGCAGCATCGGCAGCAACACCAGCAGTGCCGCCGCCGCCGCTGCGAGAGCAACCGTGGAGCCCCGCCCCATCCTGTGTCATTGCCAACGATGACGATGAGGGATGGGCCGGAGAGAGTGGAAGAGCAATTAGATCACCTTAGCTTTATAACCAATGAGCTGTGCTTGTTACCCTCGGATCGGATCGGCGGACGGCGAGGTAGCGAGACCGAAGACGAAGAAGATGAACACCGGAAACGCACCCAAAGGACATGTGGAACACTTGAGCTGTTCTGTTGTGTGTATTCTTGCTATTTATTGCAAAGCTTCCAAGAGGCTGTCTGTGCATCGTGTCCATCCCCACGCCCACAAACCACAAAAACTATTTATTGCTATTTTAAGGTTGAAACCACGTCTCCATGCCCATAAACTAGCAAAAGGGATCCTGATTTTACTGGTTCAAAAACTGTTATCCTGCACTTTTCTCAAGCCTAAAACCATCAAGAAAAATCATGAGTTTGAAGATCTAAGGTTTATAATTTTGGGAAAAAAATTGGGTGCAGGAGTCCAGCAGACACCCCCCCTCCCCAGCCCCCCCCCCCCCCCCCCCCCCCGCGCGGTGCGGATGACTCCGGATGTGAGACACGTGGACCAAAAAAAACATCCTCCGCCTGTGATCGCGATCACGCCCCGTATTACAACCCGGGTCGGCTCGCAGGCGTCGCAAGCAGCGCTTGGCTCAGGACGGCAATTTTTCTCCGCTCGGCTCGCAGGCTTCGCAAGATGCATTTAGTGGTACTTTATTCTTCAGTAAGCCAAGATGTTGGACATGTGAGAAACTTACCCCTAAATATTGCATCTTTAAGTATACATACAATTTGATGAATTCCCAAGACAATAACTCAGTTTGTGAAAAAGGCTGAATGTATTGCTCAACTGATGGAAACACATATCATCTGCCACTGCAGGTTAAACGGAATGCGCACTGTACAAAGTACTTGAAAAGCGTTCTGGTACTCCTTAGCTTTCAACCATGAATTACGGGCTCATGCCCATGATGTGGTATAGGAATAGGTCAAGATTTGCCCATGAAATTATTTCCTGTCTCTGATGGATCCTCCCCTTTTGATGATTGTATAAAATAAATAGATCACCATTGCACGCCACGCTGTATATGTATGTGTACATCAGTAGTTGCATGACCTACTCCCCAACGTGACTCCCGACTGGTGTATAGAAAGGCCGGCCCATCACTTGACACGTACAGCACCAAACCACTTCGATGAAGCACCCTCGCCAAAGACGATCCGATATATTTGTGTGTGATAAACTTAAGAAGCAACAAGCAAACACCACATCACTACATGTCCACTCATGTTCATTATTTTTACAGGATGAGCACCTCAGGTGCTCCTTGTCACCGGATTCTCAAACCGGAGATAGTGGAAGTGAAGAATCAACAGATGATGAAACCGTGGATATCAGGGATAATGGATTTCATGATGCAGAAAATGATGTGGATCAGGACTTAGATGATGCCGAGCGAATATTGAGTGGAAAATTGAGTGAAACCAGTGCGTGCACCCGTGCTGATCTCTATGGCTACAAGGTTTGATATGCTTTGCAATTCTGTTTTTATCTGCAGTAAGTTATTGTGCCATACTAATCATACATTTGCCTTCTATGTTTTTAAGACTAGAGAGAAAAATGTAAACAAAAGTCTACTTCTATTTTCAGTGAATATATTTAACACATTGTAGCTCATGTTTTGACCATATCTTTTCTAGATTCTCCCCATACTGTTTCTTTGTAAAATAACCTTAGCTATAGTGTCTTAACCAGATTGTGCTTTCATTTTTTTTCTCTTTGAGTAGCATGATCATTTGTTGATGTCATCACGTGGTTTGCTTTCTTACTCATTGTAATGTCTGGACAACAGGAGGTTAATGGCAATGATTCAGACGCTGAACCCTCTGTTGAGGATAACGCTTTGGAGTCAAATATAGGTCCAAATGATGCTCCGCTAAGCCATTTAACTGAAACTGGCTCAATGAGAGTCCAACAATCATTGAATGAAAAAGAACCATCAAATCCGGTTTCCAGTCATGAAACTCCATTGTCAATGGGAGAAATTCTTTTGTCTTTGGATGCTGGAATTCCATTACCTAGTCCTGGAGCTGAATATCCTAAGGACAGACACTCCAACAAACCCAATGGAACTCAGCAGCATGTGAAGCGTTCTAACTTATGGGGACGCAATAATGTAAGCAATAAGTCTGATCTTTTGCTCTTATTTCCTACTTTCCCTGTATAGGTTCATATTTGTTGAATGTTACATTAGCGAGGTCTATTTATTTTTGTAATCGTTGAACTATGTTTCTATGATATCTCGAACCGAAAATTTATGTTTTCGCAGGGAAAACATTTACAGAAATATGTTGTATACTGCACTAGATTTCCTTCAGATTATTCTGAAAGTATTTTTTTTCTATAATTGTCAAGTGTAGTATGCTTACTCCACATATGGCTTTGCAGGCAAGAAAAGGCCAACAGTCGGAATTAATTGATCCGTCTGGCGAAGAAGAGTAAGTTCCTAATCACACTGTAGCCTAAATTACATGTTTACATGATTGCTTTGTATAAATAGTCTCTAGTTGTGGAGGAATTTGAATCTTAAAGTTATTTGAGTTGTAATGAAAGTGCTAAGTACCAAAAAAATATTGCAGGCTTGCTATCCAAAGACTTGAGGTAACAAAGAATGATCTACAGATCAGGATTGCAAAGGAGGTGAGGAAAGGAAAATTGATGTAATATCAACTCTTGATTTAGGAGAATCCTGCAAATTAACTAGATATTGTTTCAGGCTAGAGGTAATGCAATCCTACAGGCAAGTCTGGAAAGAAGAAAACAAGCATTACATGAGCGTCGGGTAGCTTTGGAACAGGATGTACGCCATATTCTTTTACATATTTATTATATTTCATTGCTTTTATGCTTTCAAAATATATCAGAAATTCAGCCATTTGCTGTGTGCATATTTATTATATTTTGTTGCGACCAGCTTTATAACTGCAAGTACCTCATTATGAGAGTGTGATTTTTAGTCTGATCACACTTTGTTTGCTCGCTAGGTGTCAAGGTTGCAAGAGCAGCTACAGGCTGAAAGAGATCTTAGAGCTGCACTCGAGGTTGGATTAAGCATGTCTTCTTCCCAATTGTCTAGTTCACGCTCCATGGATTCAAAGGTACTAAAATCTTAAGCAAGTTGATCTTCAACTGTTACATGCCTGCTGGGCTTATTTTGTGGTGTCCTCCATCTTCTATGCGCTTCTCTTAAGACAAGGGCAGAGCTTGAGGAGATTGCTCTCGCAGAAGCTGATGTTGCAAGATTAAAACAGAAGGTTGCAGAGCTCCATCTCCAACTCAATCAACAGCGCCAGCACCAGTATGGCTCTTCCGTAGATGCTAATGATCGTTATCAACACCTTCCAAGTCATATATCTCTCAGTAAGACAATACAGCCCTTACAATTGTCATTCTTTTCAGTTGTCAAGACAAAATATTTGGGAGCTATATTTTTAGTGAGGAATACAAAATGCTTGTCAGTTTGCCACATCTTTCATATTCCTATTTAACTTTACACGCTGCAACTCATTGAGTATGCAATATTTACTGTTACCAGGAATATTGTCCAACCAGGATTTGACAGGAGCATTGCTTTCTGTAATCAAGAGAAGAAGCAAAGGAATGAGGTTAGCTGTTTGCAAATCTCTCATGTATTTGCTTAACCTTGCAGCATGAGAAAACCAAAGCTCAAGTTAGTTGGCACCAGCTCTGTAATTGCACTTTAATGGTAGTATTTACAAGTTTGATCAGTTTTGCTTGTTAAAGGGGCACTGCTGGCAGTGGCACTCATAGTGCTGTCGGCTGTACGTCCTGCCTAAACTTAAACCCCAAAGCATCCAGCTTGAGTAGATCAGGCCACAATGATAACATATATCAATAGTTAATTTTCCTTGAATCTCGGTCCCCGGTTACAAGAGACGAAAATGCCAATGAATAATGTCCTCAGCATGATGTAAGTAATGATAGGATTATAACAGGATGACTCAAATACTCTGATGTTTTGGCAGGAGAGCTTGCCAAGTTCATCCCACTGGAGAAGCATCAAGCAGCATGTGCTGTCGCATGGTTCTTCAAGGCCTTTCTCCCGCAAGCATTCCCTGGATGCCTCCTTGAGTGATTCAAAGGAGGCATCAACAAGTGTGCCTGCAGAGAGTGGGTCAATGTTGGTGAACATCCCCAGAACAACTGAGGTACGAGAAACCCCTGGTTGTGATCAATGCTGCAAAGAAGAACACTTAGGTTCGAGTATTTAATTCTCTTGTTGTGATCTGTAGCAGGGTGTTGGATATGGGAGACCGCCGGCTGTGCCATCGTCCACTCTGGTTGAACTAACGACGAGACTAGATTTCTTCAAAGAACGGCGGTCACAGTTGATGGAACAACTCCACAGCCTCGATTTAGGTCATGGTTCCGCATCCCATGGTTTCCCATACAAGCCGTCGTCTCCCTGGAACAGTCCAAGGTAGGAGGTTGCTCAGTTGTTGCAATTCCTTCCTACACTTGGTTTTGAGCAATCTTTTTCGAGCGTGATTTTGTTCTGCTTTTGTAATCTATTGTATGTAATGAGTTAAAGGGATTTTGACACGTTTTGTTATATGTTTTGGCAATATAAAAGTGTTTTTTTCAGGGGCCTATATTCCTGTGACATCTCAGGTATTTGGGAGCCAGACATAGTGCTTTGAGTGTAGGATGGGCTCTTGTGTGCTATTTAAGGACAAGAGTTAGGGTGTTTTCTGTAATTTCGGAAAAATATAGGGTTTAATGTGCAAAATGTGTGTGAGGGTAGATAATTTTGAATTATAGGAAGGGCTGATTTGTAATGATGCTTTTACCTTTAAACCACCGTAAAAAGTGAAAACAAACCAGGGAGCTTTTTGAAATGTAAAATTCAAATAGGTTTTAAATGAAATTTGACTAGTTGTATGGTTTTTAAAATAACTTTGAAACCCCAACTCTTCTAAAGTTGAACCCTAAAGAAAAGTTGTAAAACTTTTCATTCTCTACACTTTTTCTTTTGGAAGCATTTTCATTTGAGCTCTGGTTTGAAAGTTGTTCAAGCATTACAGTGAGGTCCCTGAACTTTTGAATATTTACAACTCAGTCCCCTTCATCTACCTCCAGCTTGCCTCCCTGCTCTGCTATGCCCGTGAACCCGCCACCCTTCCTTTACTCCGGTGAGCTGCTCCGGCTGCCACCTGCCCCCTCGCCGCCCTCCAGCGCCACCTCCACCCTCCAGCGCACCTGCTCCGCCGCTTGCCAGGCCGCGTGGCCGTCCCCCGAGCCGCCACGGCCATCTCCCGAGCTCCCCGCGGCCGCCACGACGTCGCCGGCGAACACCTCCTGCTCGCCACCCTCCAGTGCCTCCCCGCGGCCATAAATAGCTCCACAACCTCCTGCTCGCCATCTTTTGCCTCTTCCCGAGCTTAATTACGCCCCCGGCCCCCTTTTCCCTCGCGCCGCCGAGCTTCCAGCCCCGCCGCCGTTCGGCCTCGCCGTCGGCAGCTCGAACCCGAGCTCCCCCTTCCCGATTTCTTGCGCCACCAGCACCACATCATCCTCCTGAAGCTCACCGTGCCGTCCAATTGCGGATTCCCCCACCGGAACGCCCTGCCCGCGAACACGCCGCCGTCCCTCCGCCGCCGCAGCTCGGCCTCCTCGTCGTCCAGCCGCTCCGCCGCCCCCCAGCCCCTGCCAAGTAGAGCAACAGCACCACATCATCCTCACGAAGTTCTCCAGGCACTTGTCGTCCACTCCCCGACCCTCCGGCCATCGGAACGCCGTTCCCTAGCTTCCAGCCGCCGCCGCCGCCTCTGTCCGCCGTCGCGCCGCCGCTACAGGCCCTCCCCCGTCCAACTCCGGCCACCCCTGAGTTCGCCGTAAGCTCCTGAGCATTTCCCCTCCCTTTGCCCTCGCCGCCGACGAGCTATCTCGCCGGAATTGATCGCCGTCGATCTGTTCCCGAGAGGAACACCGGCCAGGGACCTGATTGCATCGATTTGAATCTTTCCAGGGACCTTTCTGTAAAGAATCAGTACCCTTTTGCATTTCAAATTCAGCCAGCTTTGAAAATTCATAGGAAATTGTAGAAAAATCCAAAAATAGCAAAACCAGTTCTGTTGTGTTCATAAAACTGAGATCTACAACTTTTGTTACTAAAGTTTAGTTTGAAATCAAATGTATTTGAAGTTATTTAAATGTTTTCAAAAAGGGATCTTTGTATATAACTTATGTGTTTTAGCTTAATTTCTTGTGATTCTTGGCTAGTAATTAGTTTAAGTGGTAAATAGCCATGTGTGAAAATGTCAAGGCCAGTGCTAATTTGAAATTTGAATAATTTCAAATTTGGTCAAATTAGGACCAAATCAAGTTAGGTTTAATTAAGCAAGTTTTTAATCATATCATGCTTAGATATTTTTATGTTAGGATCTTTTGGTCTTGTTATGATTGCTAAAAATGTTTGAAGAATTTGGAACCATTTTTAAATCAAGTTTTAAATTTAAACTTTAAATTTGGATGCAATTCAAATTGTTTTAGGAAATAATTGCCAAAAATTATGAAAAATTTATGATAGGCTTACCTTTTATTAATAAACCCACCTAGGTAAAAATTGAGGTTATTTTCCATATAACCTTCAAATTAAAAATAAATAGATGGGATTTTACTATAATTAATACTAAGTATGTTTAAGCATAACCTACCATAGTTTATACTTCTTGCTTAAGGATAAATGCTTAGTTGCTTGATGTGATTGTCAATTTGTTGTTGATGATGAGTGTATGTTGATTTGTTGGACTGCAACTTTGTCATGAAGGAAAGGCTTAACATGTTTATCACTAAGCAACCACCCTTGCATATCATGTAGACTCGCCGGTACTTGAAGACGGAGACTACGAGTTGATCTTGGAACCCGAACCCGGGCTATCTGAAGACTCCGTCCAAGTTACTGAGGAAGTAACCGAAGCCCCGAACCAAGGTTCGGAAGTTTTTAACTCGTCTGACCCTAGCTTCGCTTCCGAAGGCAAGCCCCGTTGCATAACCCAGTTTTCAAATTTTGCACTTACTTTATTATTCAGTACTGTGCATTTACGTTCTAGGAGTTGAAATGAAACCCTAGATGCATGTATCCTAGGAACCGTTGTAATGCTTATCCCGAGTCATATCGCATAGATGCTTTGCTAATAGGACCGGTAGAAGTCGGGTGATTTCCTGTCACTCGCGCGATATAGGAGTTGATTGTTTATCAATCCTGCCAATCATTATAAGGATGACGGACGGGGTCACAGTTATAGTAGAAATGATAATAGCATACCCCGTCTGTGTTGATGAAATTTGTTAAGGCCGCAAAGTGTGGTAGTGGTAGTCAAGTGTTTGAAAGTACTAGCCACATGCCGTAAAATATGGTACGCGGTAAGCCCATTACCTGATTGGCCCGGCAAGTGGACTTACCCCACCACTCGACTTTGGCTTTGTTGCACGCACCGACGTGTGGGAATACGTTTTGCATGGCAGATGGGAGTATGGTCATACAGTCGCGCTGTAAGAATATGTCCCGCACAGTGATGTGCGTATGGTCCTCAAATTCGTCAGTTTTTCTACTGTAAAGGTTCCGGTCTTTTCCTCACTCGCCGAGGCTGGTGAGGAGGAGATGGTCACCCTTGCCATGGCCAAAGCACACTGCCACGGTGGCCGACAGTGCTCGACAACCCGCACTCGCTGATAGGGAACGACGAATCATGGTCTAGTTTTTGGGACTTTTCCTAGAACCCTGTTAAGTCTTGCTGAGTATCTTTATACTCAGTCTTGCTAGAACTGCTTTCAGGTGTGCCGGTTGAGAACCAGGCCGATAGTGCGTACTGCCCCTTTGCTGTTCCGCCTGGTTGGTCCGTGGAGTGGGATCCGTCCCCGGCCGGCATTGACCCCTCGGAGTGACACCATCGTCTGGGCTATGTATGGTGCTGCTGATGGCGACGTTGTTAGTCGCATTGTTCTTCCGCTGTAACTTTGGTGAACGGGTGTTTACCCGTTGTCATAAAACAATGCTTTGTTTATTTGCTCCAGCGAGGAGCTTTGAACCCAGTTTTGTAATAATACTGTTTGTAAAGGCTTGCGCTGTTATATATCTGGAGCTCGTCTTGTATGAGTATAACCTACATCGATCCTGTGTAACCGTGGTTGTATCGGGCGGTGACCCGACAGACCCATGGGTTGTTCCGTTTGAAGTGCATTTGAGATCATCCCGCCTTTTAGCGATGATTAGTGCGCTTGAACCGGAATAATTCAGGCGGTTCTGCCACAATTCCAGCCCTGCTCAGTGACTGAAGTGCAATCTACTCCGAAAACAGATGTGCACATTACATGTCAGCTGAACGCCAAGTGGCAGATAATCCGCATAGGAAATAAAAGCCACCTAGCACAAAGCATGTATGAGCGGAATGTATGTCCCACGCCCAACGTTCCCTTCAGCTATAACCTGATCACGGGCTGGGTGACCCGATGCCCCGTCAATATGTGGGCTGGATTTAGGTTGAAATTTTTGACCCGGTCGAATTCTGTTGATTCGAAATCCAAAAAGTCCGACCTGAAATTATACATTAAAATATTCAGGTTTAACCCAACCACATGTCGGGTCGGGCTGGGGCTGAAAAATCCAGCCTGGTGGTCGAGCTGGGCTGGGTTCGGGCTGAAGAAAAAATATCAGGTTTTTCTTTGATCTGAACCCGACCCATGATCAGGTACAGCGGCACATCATGGAATTTTCGTCAGCTATTTATGCACCATGAAATTCAACTTGTCAAGGACCACACCATGCATTGGATTCCAGTCCACAGCTTTTGCTACGAAAAGAAACCCGTTGGATTCCAGCCTCTGCAGAAGAAACATTGGATTCCAGCCTTCACAACAATCACACCGCGGGCATGAAGCCATATGATTTGAAATCCAACTTGACCGTACAATTTATTATGTACTGTACTATTGAGCACGCGACTTGCATGCCTCCATTCTTACGCGTATAAATTTACGAGCTAACCAAAACATAATTACACAGGACGAGAGCCAAGACTCATGTACAGGAATGCAGCAGTTCAAAGAGGGCCTTAATTTGCAACCTAGCGTCAGCAAACCAATTTAGAGGGGTTACCTAAGGTGCAACAAGAGACTTGGGGCTAGTGATAGCCCGGCTCTTTAATTTGTGAGCATCTCAACGGAGACGTCGCCCCTTCCCCCTCTGGCCTCCTACCCGCCCCTGCCCCCGCCTCCACCCTCGCCATCCGTCAGGGCTCCTCATTGAAAGTGCATCTAGGCCCCTAATTGATTTTGGTGATTCTTGACAATCACAATTTGGGATATGATGCTTTGATGAAGTTGTGTGCAGGAATAAAATGAAAGAATTTAGAAGAAGATGAAAAGAAGGTCCCCAATTCAAATATGTATGGTGGTGGAGTTCACCGGTGGGCGATGCTGTCGATTGATCCAGGTTGTCAAAGTGTTTCAGTTTGAGATGAAATTTGTTCTTGAGAAAATCTACCCTCTAAATCCATCTGGGACGGATCATCCGTCCCCAGACCGGATGATCCGACCGGCCAGCAAATTTTCCTCTGCCCTAGGCCGGATGATCCGGTCTGCCTGGCTGTTCCCCTCTGTGCTGGGTCGGATGATCCGAACTTTCGCCGGATGATCCGGCCGTGCGAGTTGCGTAGCGTGCGTTGACCTATTCTGTTGCTTTCTCGGAAAATCCGGACTGACACCGGAGGATCCGGTACCCCTCAGAAATACACATAACGGTCACTTGAGGTGGGTGGGGTATTTACACCCTTTCACCTCCCTCATTCATTGCTGCTGCTTCCCACGACCTAACACACCTCCATAGCATTCATTTCAACCCTTCCCTCCATCGAAGAGCTTGATTCTTGCAAGAATTCGCGTAGGGATTGAAAGGGAGTGAGATTTGGGTGTGGGAAGAGAGCACTTCGTGGGCTTTCACTTGTTCATCTCAAGAAGCACTTGAGGCATCTTTGATTCGTCGATTTGCGTTTGTTCTCTTGGAGCCCAGCTCCTGGACGGTTAGAGGTGCCGGTAAGCTCCCATTCCTTTGTGGTTTGAGCTCCCGGAAGTTTGTATTACCCCTCTCTTTGTGAGATCAATAGTAAGTAACTCAATCCTCCTTTGTGGTTGATTGTGAGAGACTTGGGGCTAGTGACAGCCCGGCTCTTTAATTTGTGAGCATCTCAACGGAGACGTAGCTCCTTTGTGGAGTGAATTTCGGATTAAATCTTGTGTCTCCATTTACTTATTGTTGTTCATATCGTTCTTGAGCTCGTTTCGACCCGATCTACTAGATAGGTGTAGATCTCGTATATTGGATTCCTGCATAGGCTTTGCAATACCTTTTACTAACTTTGTATTCAAAGGGAACCATCAAAAGTTAAGGATACTTTGAATTTAGTTGTTGGTTATTTTCTCCCGGCCGGAAGATCCGACCCTGTTCCGGATCATCTGGAGTCCGGAAGATCCGACCTCGGGCCGGATCGTTCGGCCGCTGACGTTTTTCTGCCAAGATTTTCAGGAAAAATTTGAACAAGGCCTATTCACCCCCCCCCCCTCTAGGCCTAGTGTTGGTCCTTTCACTCATCGGCGGAGGCGGGACGACTATCAGCTCGAGGCGGAGGGTGTCACTGGACCCGCTGGATCTGCCCGGCGTGCCCCGGAGCTCCGCCGAGCGCATGGAGTGGTGCGTGTCGCGGGCCATGGCGGGGCTTGCGCGTGCGAGCGGAAGTGCGATCTCATCGTTCCCTATCAGCGAGTGCGGGTTGTCGAGCACTGTCGGCCACCGTGGCAGTGTGCTTTGGCCATGGCAAGGGTGACCATCTCCTCCTCACCAGCCTCGGCGAGTGAGGAAAAGACCGGAACCTTTACAGTAGAAAAACTGACGAATCTGAGGAATGGAACTTTCGATCATGGTGTGCTTGCAGGGAGAATTTTGTGCTTCTGTAGGTATAGACAATCTTGTTGTGCTTGTGCAGGGAGAGATTTTGCAATTCTGTAAGGCAATAGAATGCAGGTAGTTCTTGTTGCAGGTACTTGTAATTGTGAAAATGCAATTGTAAAAGTTCCTGAAAATGGAACCATCAGGTTTAAAGATTGCTCCTTTCTCTCAAATTGGTGTACTAGTTACTGGGATAGTGGTGCATTGTTCATCATGAATGATCAAAGTTTTAGTATTGTAGTCAAAACTCAAAACCTACATCCAGATCATGCAGAGCACACTGAAATTTTCAGAACTGGAAGAACTAGCAAGGCATGACTTGATAAAAGAGAACACAGCTATTAACAAGTACTCCAAACTCTCCAGTGTCTTGTTTGCACCATGAAACCAAGTCTTAAATTAATAAGATGAACTAAGGTCGTGGTAATTGATGTTTTTTCCTTTAGCTGGGAGCAAACATTGAGGCTTTCAGCTTACTTGTCTTATGATGGATTCTCTTCCTTGGTTAATTCCATGTTTCAATTTATGCTGTCATGTGTGCACTTTGTCCTGTGGAATAAAATGGTAAGAGGACCTCGAGTATGTTTTGCCAAGTTCCTAGCTCTGGAGTACTATGTGTTGTCAAAGTTTGAGTTCTGGTGTCTTGTTCATGAAAGTAAGTAGTAACTGTGCCGTGTCAGAAAAAAAAAATCAGCACTACTCTGGTTTGGCAAGCTGAGGGTCCTCCAGGTACTGCTCCAGTTCACATTTCGCAGGCTGGCAATAGTTAAAGGCACTTTAGCAGCCATGAATTGGTAACCTATTACAAGCACCAACTGCCCATATCAGCAAATGACTGGACCTGTTTTGGAAGTTCTCAATGACTGTATTCTAATCACAAACGAAAACAAATATGATCAAAATGATCAAAAGTGTTCACTGGAACTTGAAATATCAGCCACAACATTGGATTCTCTTCCAACCAACAAATACAAGTAGAGTATGATGTATCTGTTAGCTATCTGTGTCAGGTAATAATACAGTTATGATGTACAACAATTGGATTCTCTTCCAACCAACAAATACAACAAGCGTGCTCTTCCTGGCTTTGGACCAGCAAATGGAGCAGGCACTGGTTCACACTCGGTGGTCTGTCAATCATTTCATTGAATTGAGAATTGTCCCTGCATCCAATATTTCCATAGTTTAGCATTCCATTTCTCAGCAAGCAGGCATGACATACCTCACTGAATTTAAGATCGAAAGGTGTTCAGTAGTTTCAGACAAAAACATGAGCCATTACAGCTCAACCAACCACTAGGATACACCCAATATAGTTTCAGACATAATTCCATAAAAAAAAATTATTCTCGGTAGAGGGCTCTCTACACTCTTCTGGGGAGAAACACCAAGTCCCCTGTATCACCAAACCTCAGCTCGCTCATCTAGTTGGTGCTGTGCATGTGGCGGATCAGGTCGATCACACGAGAGCTGAAAAGAACAAATGAGACATGATTCAGGAATTTAAGTGCTCAGAAGTGCCATTCATAGTGAGATACCGGACTATTTGAAGTGCAACTCAGGAATCCAATAGCAGGACAAATAGAGCAAAAGCTACTACTGAATCCGGCAATGGATATCAGACTATTTGAAGTTGGAGCACCTCGGGAGGCGGCGCCCTCACCGAGGAAGCGGAGGGCCATGGGCGGCGGGGCAACGGGGAGCAGCTCGGGCAGGCGCGCCCTCACTAGGGAAGCGGAGGGCCATGAGCGGCGGGACTCGCGATGGACTGGCGGCGGCAGTCGAGGAACCGTGATGGATTCCAGACGCACGGGGATGGGAGGGGCCAGGGGGTTTTCAGGAAAAAAAGCTAGCAGCGCCTGATATGTTGTCATAAAAAAGGGTGAGGCTGTGTTTAGATGGTGAAAAAGTTTGGGTTTTGATATTGTAGCACATTTCATTGTTATTTGACAATTAATATCCAATTAAGGATTAATTAGCATAATTAGATTCATCTCGTATGAATCAGTTAGACTGTGTAATTAGTTATTTTTTCAACTGCATTTAATACTCCATGCATGTGTCCGAAAGTTTGATGTGATGGATACTATACAAACTTTTTTGGAACTAAATAGGGTCTGAAACTAGCACTTTTCTTCGTCGTTTGCCCTTGGCTCCGTGGTCCTCACTCGGATACATCGCCTTCCATTTGATCCTGTACCTTCCCTCAAGCCGTCCCTCCGCCCTCCGTCCAATTCCGCTCCGAGCCGTCCCGCTGCCCCTGTCATCTCGCCGCCTCTTCTGCTATCCGGCTGTTTGGCAGCGATTCTCCCGTCTCACAATAGAATCGGAACAGTTTCTTCCTCCCAAACGACACCTTTAATAGTATCTCCATATAGCAGTGCCCAAGAAATGATTTATTTAGCCACACCAACAATCAAAGAAGAAAATTCAAAGCGGCCCATGAAATTTTTACAATTCTGGGAGAGGACTTTCCAAGAGTCATCACGCCAGTTTGACATAGTAAATAGCGAAACAAAAAAAAAACATCAATGAGAAACAATCTTATCAAAGGTTGGAGATGCATACATTTTCATCTCAAATTTACCATATTACATTAGCAACATTTTTATTCTAAAATTCTTTGGCAACAAACACAAGTGATGTTCGGATTCACATGGGTGCTTCATCTCCAGGAATGGCGCTACCTTATTTCTGTAGCAATGCACCGGCAAACCTATATAAAACAATAGGTAAAAAGCTCGGGATTAATTAGACTTCGCGAATTAGCGAGATCTGGAACATTCCAGCAATAGCACACTATAATTTTTTTCCCCGGCACGTGTTGAGGCTATAGCAATCCAGCTGGAAAATCCCCCTCCCCCCCCCCTCCGAGTCCAAGCCCATTAGCCCGTTTAGCGTCAGTTCCGGCTGTTGAAGCAAAATCTGGTCACACACTCGAACGCGCTAGAACGTGCAGCAAGATCGTCAAAACGATCAACACCAGCAGCCTCTCTGCGTAGACTGGTCAGACCGGTTATGCGGACCGGTCAGACCGGTGCTCCAGAAAGACAGCGAAAGACTTAAAACCTCAAGTTCGGGAGGGACCCCGTCGAAGCTCGTGGATCTTGGGTTGCTCTGAGGTCGGCAGGCCACTCAGAACGCCATCGAACGCCGTAGAGATGAGCGAAGAACAGCAGATGGGGTTGGAAAAGTTAGGGTTTGGAGGATAAAAGGTAAAGGTAAATGTGCGAATCGATTGAGATTACCCTCAATCGGCCGTGGCACTTCATATAATATATATATATATATAATATATATATATATATATATATTATATATATAGGGTGCAGAGGTCTGTATCCATTAGGAGTTGAAACTCTAACAAATCCCGTGTCAAAATACAACTCCTAACTCGGATTGGGCGTTCCGGACCGGTCTGACCAGTCTTCGAACCAGTCTGACCGCCGACCTGGACCGGTCAGACCGGTCAGACCGGGGTGCAGATCTTCCGGGAGGCATAACTTCCTCATCCGGACTCCAAATTGGACGTTCCATATATCCATTTCGATCGTCTCGACGAGATCTACGCAATGGATTGACAATTTGACAAACTTTTCATTACCGGTCTGACCGTTTTATATGATTTTTTGCGGGGCAAGTCCTCCCCACCCTATAAGCCACGGCCGATTAAGGGTATCCAATCGATCAAACACAAAAATCAATCTATCTTTTTATCGACTTTACCTTTTATCCAAACCCTAGCTTTTCCAACCTCGACATGCTGTTCTTCCTTCGTCTCTACGGCGTTTGAGGATGCCTAGCTGGCCTACCGAGCCTAGGGCAATCCAAGATGCGCCTGCTCCGACGGGGTCCCTAAGCGTTCGTTGGATCCTCATCAGGCTACCCCGACGAGACCGGTCTGACCGGTTGGTGCTGCGGCGCTGCAAGGTGCGCCGCTGCTCGCCGCATGTTCGAGTGCATTCGTACGTTGGCCCTAAATCGGCATCAACACACACGAGACGCGAGTGCAATGGAGCTCCAGCAACCGGCTCGTCGCAGCAAGTGCAGGCGACGCCTGGCAATGGCACTTGCAGCTGACGCGCCTGGAGACAGGTTGGACCGGCTGCGGCTGCAGGGAACCTCCGGCAGCAGGAGCGCCGGCCGAGCGCTGCGTGGGCCGGTCCACCAAGTCTCCGTCGCCCCTCAACAACGAACCCTCGGACCGCCGCAGTGCCGCTCCGCAGTGGTCCTCGCAGCTACCCCATCGCCGGCATTGCACCTGCTCCCACCGCCGCCCCACCTCTCGGCGTTGCGCCACATGCGGCTCCACGCGCGTCGCTCGCCGAGTAGAGCCGTTCGCCCCACCTGCCGACTGAGGGGCCACCTCCGCGGGCCGCTCCTGCTGCTGGGTAGAGGCGTGGCCAATCCCCCAGGGAAGAAGGAGGGGCTGGTCGGACGGGCAGCGAGGAGCCAAGGAATCCCTAACCCTAGGACTCTTGCGGCGGCTGCGGTGGCAGAACAAGAACGGGAGCGAGATGGAGAGAATGGTGAGGGAGCTGAGGTAGGCGTGCAAAGCGGGCCAGGGCAGCTGAGCAGGCAAAGTTGGTGTGGTTGGCTGCGGTGGGCCGAAATGCACGGCGCGCGTCGGGCTGGGCAGGGGCACGTGTCACCTCCAGGTGAACCAAGCGACTCCTAGCCTTGCTCCTTTCATGGTGGATTGGAATAAGAGTATTTATGTTTCTAATAATATCGATTCAATTCACTTACTGCTAATTATACTTGTATAGACAAATCATAATGATTTGAACAACATAACCAATGAGTAGGAGAATTTTACTCTCCTAGACAGACAGAGAGGTAAAACTGCAACCTTTGGAAACTTTCCAGGCCAGATTATCAAACTAGAAAATGCAGGCACAGCATGTTGTACGTGATAGATGTATCCAAGTCTTCTATTTACAGAAGAAATGAATTAAGCACCATGTTTTTGTGCTGTAAAACTATATCAATTACCTTTTAGGCTTCCCCGGCATCATATCATAGATATAATAATATATCCCAACCTAAATTATATATCAAACTACATGAACTATACCTGGATAACATCAAGATTATTTTCTAGCAGCTTTAATTTGCACTTAATTAGATTCGTTAACGCAACAAAATCACCTCAAAGTTTAATTTTCTAGTCTAGTAGAAATTAAGAAACGACCAAACAAAATCCATAATTAGAGGACCCATTTGATGCAAATAAATGGTAATCAACCGCATGTAATTAAAGAAACAACAATATAATTAATGATAATAAAGAAACTAAAAACAGCTAGCAATGCAAGATGATTACCATGTACGAAATCAGCCTCTCGCGGTCGCGGACGGTGCTCGAGCCCGGGTCGAGGATGGCGGCTTGGCACCTGGCGCTCAGCTCTCGGTCCGCCTTCGGGTAGCAGCGTTGCCGGACATCCTCGTTGGTGAGGTCCCCGAATTGGTTGAGGCCGTACACGTCTTGCCCGGTGGCGGCGTTGAGCCGGATGATGACACGGCGGTTTCCCTTGAACAACCAATACCGGCACCTCTCCTCGCCGACATCTCTGTAGGTCTTGCCGTACTTGGCCTTCCACAACACGAACATCCGGCGGGTCTCCTGCTCGTACTCCTCCTTCTTTGCGACCTCGGGCCCGAGGAGGCCAAGGGTCATCTCCTCAATGGAGTTGGCGGCGAAACCGTTGAGGCGAGATGATGTCGGCCCGGCGGCCCTATCCCAGGCAGCCCTGTTCCAGGCGACGCGGCGGCGAGTGTCCTTGAACAACGCGTACCGGCACTCCTCCTCGCCGGCGTACGTATAAGTCTTCCCGTTCTTGGCCTTCCACTCCACGAACACCCGACGGCTCTCCTGCTCGTACGGGTCCGCGGACGGCAGCAGGTCCGCGGCCGGCAGTGACACTAGCAGCAGCATCGGCAGCAACACCAGCAGTGCCGCCGCCGCGAGAGCAACCGTGGAGCCCCGCCCCATCCTGTGTCATTGCCAACGATGACGATGAGGGATGGGCCGGAGAGAGTGGAAGAGCAATTAGATCACCTTAGCTTTATAACCAATGAGCTGTGCTTGTTACCCTCGGATCGGATCGGCGGACGGCGAGGTAGCGAGACCGAAGACGAAGAAGATGAACACCGGAAACGCACCCAAAGGACATGTGGAACACTTGAGCTGTTCTGTTGTGTGTATTCTTGCTATTTATTGCAAAGCTTCCAAGCGGCTGTCCGTGCATCGTGTCCATCCCCACGCCCACAAACCACAAAAACTATTTATTGCTATTTTAAGGTTGAAACCACGTCTCCATGCCCATAAACTAGCAAAAGGGATCCTGATTTTACTGGTTCAAAAACTGTTATCCTGCACTTTTCTCAAGCCTAAAACCATCAAGAAAAATCATGAGTTTGAAGATCTAAGGTTTATAATTTTGGGAAAAAAATTGGGTGCAGGAGTCCAGCAGACACCCCCCTCCCCAGCCCCCCCCCCCCCCCCCCCCCCCGCGGTGCGGATGACTCCGGATGTGAGACACGTGGACCAAAAAAAACATCCTCCGCCTGTGATCGCGATCACGCCCCGTATTACAACCCAGGTCGGCTCGCAGGTGTCGCAAGCAGCGCTCGGCTCAGGACGGCAATTTTTCTCCGCTCGGCTCGCAGGCTTCGCAAGATGCATTTAGTGGTACTTTATTGTTCAGTAAGCCAAGATGTTGGACATGTGAGAAACTTACCCCTAAATATTGCATCTTTAAGTATACATACAATTTGATGAATTCCCAAGACAATAACTCAGTTTGTGAAAAAGGCTGAATGTATTGCTCAACTGATGGAAACACATATCATCTGCCACTGCAGGTTAAACGGAATGCGCACTGTACAAAGTACTTGAAAAGCGTTCTGGTACTCCTTAGCTTTCAACCATGAATTACGGGCTCATGCCCATGATGTGGTATAGGAATAGGTCAAGATTTGCCCATGAAATTATTTCCTGTCTCTGATGGATCCTCCCCTTTTGATGATTGTATAAAATAAATAGATCACCATTGCACGCCACGCTGTATATGTATGTGTACATCAGTAGTTGCATGACCTACTCCCCAACGTGACTCCCGACTGGTGTATAGAAAGGCCGGCCCATCACTTGACACGTACAGCACCAAACCACTTCGATGAAGCACCCTCGCCAAAGACGATCCGATATATTTGTGTGTGATAAACTTAAGAAGCAACAAGCAAACACCACATCACTACATGTCCACTCATGTTCATTATTTTTACAGGATGAGCACCTCAGGTGCTCCTTGTCACCGGATTCTCAAACCGGAGATAGTGGAAGTGAAGAATCAACAGATGATGAAACCGTGGATATCAGGGATAATGGATTTCATGATGCAGAAAATGATGTGGATCAGGACTTAGATGATGCCGAGCGAATATTGAGTGGAAAATTGAGTGAAACCAGTGCGTGCACCCGTGCTGATCTCTATGGCTACAAGGTTTGATATGCTTTGCAATTCTGTTTTTATCTGCAGTAAGTTATTGTGCCATACTAATCATACATTTGCCTTCTATGTTTTTAAGACTAGAGAGAAAAATGTAAACAAAAGTCTACTTCTATTTTCAGTGAATATATTTAACACATTGTAGCTCATGTTTTGACCATATCTTTTCTAGATTCTCCCCATACTGTTTCTTTGTAAAATAACCTTAGCTATAGTGTCTTAACCAGATTGTGCTTTCATTTTTTTTCTCTTTGAGTAGCATGATCATTTGTTGATGTCATCACGTGGTTTGCTTTCTTACTCATTGTAATGTCTGGACAACAGGAGGTTAATGGCAATGATTCAGACGCTGAACCCTCTGTTGAGGATAACGCTTTGGAGTCAAATATAGGTCCAAATGATGCTCCGCTAAGCCATTTAACTGAAACTGGCTCAATGAGAGTCCAACAATCATTGAATGAAAAAGAACCATCAAATCCGGTTTCCAGTCATGAAACTCCATTGTCAATGGGAGAAATTCTTTTGTCTTTGGATGCTGGAATTCCATTACCTAGTCCTGGAGCTGAATATCCTAAGGACAGACACTCCAACAAACCCAATGGAACTCAGCAGCATGTGAAGCGTTCTAACTTATGGGGACGCAATAATGTAAGCAATAAGTCTGATCTTTTGCTCTTATTTCCTACTTTCCCTGTATAGGTTCATATTTGTTGAATGTTACATTAGCGAGGTCTATTTATTTTTGTAATCGTTGAACTATGTTTCTATGATATCTCGAACCGAAAATTTATGTTTTCGCAGGGAAAACATTTACAGAAATATGCTGTATACTGCACTAGATTTCCTTCAGATTATTCTGAAAGTATTTTTTTTTCTATAATTGTCAAGTGTAGTATGCTTACTCCACATATGGCTTTGCAGGCAAGAAAAGGCCAACAGTCGGAATTAATTGATCCGTCTGGCGAAGAAGAGTAAGTTCCTAATCACACTGTAGCCTAAATTACATGTTTACATGATTGCTTTGTATAAATAGTCTCTAGTTGTGGAGGAATTTGATTCTTAAAGTTATTTGAGTTATAATGAAAGTGCTAAGTACCAAAAAAATATTGCAGCCTTGCTATCCAAAGACTTGAGGTAACAAAGAATGATCTACAGATCAGGATTGCAAAGGAGGTGAGGAAAGGAAAATTGATGTAATATCAACTCTTGATTTAGGAGAATCCTGCAAATTAACTAGATATGTTTCTCAGGCTAGAGGTAATGCAATCCTACAGGCAAGTCTGGAAAGAAGAAAACAAGCATTACATGAGCGTCGGGTAGCTTTGGAACAGGATGTACGCCATATTCTTTTACATATTTATTATATTTCATTGCTTTTATGCTTTCAAAATATATCAGAAATTCAGCCATTTGCTGTGTGCATATTTATTATATTTTGTTGCGACCAGCTTTATAACTGCAAGTACCTCATTATGAGAGTGTGATTTTTAGTCTGATCACACTTTGTTTGCTCGCTAGGTGTCAAGGTTGCAAGAGCAGCTACAGGCTGAAAGAGATCTTAGAGCTGCACTCGAGGTTGGATTAAGCATGTCTTCTTCCCAATTGTCTAGTTCACGCTCCATGGATTCAAAGGTACTAAAATCTTAAGCAAGTTGATCTTCAACTGTTACATGCCTGCTGGGCTTATTTTGTGGTGTCCTCCATCTTCTATGCGCTTCTCTTAAGACAAGGGCAGAGCTTGAGGAGATTGCTCTCGCAGAAGCTGATGTTGCAAGATTAAAACAGAAGGTTGCAGAGCTCCATCTCCAACTCAATCAACAGCGCCAGCATCAGTATGGCTCTTCCGTAGATGCTAATGATCGTTATCAACACCTTCCAAGTCATATATCTCTCAGTAAGACAATACAGCCCTTACAATTGTCATTCTTTTCAGTTGTCAAGACAAAATATTTGGGAGCTATATTTTTAGTGAGGAATACAAAATGCTTGTCAGTTTGCCACATCTTTCATATTCCTATTTAACTTTACACGCTGCAACTCATTGAGTATGCAATATTTACTGTTACCAGGAATATTGTCCAACCAGGATTTGACAGGAGCATTGCTTTCTGTAATCAAGAGAAGAAGCAAAGGAATGAGGTTAGCTGTTTGCAAATCTCTCATGTATTTGCTTAACCTTGCAGCATGAGAAAACCAAAGCTCAAGTTAGTTGGCACCAGCTCTGTAATTGCACTTTAATGGTAGTATTTACAAGTTTGATCAGTTTTGCTTGTAAAAGGGGCACTGCTGGCAGTGGCACTCATAGTGCTGTCGGCTGTACGTCCTGCCTAAACTTAAACCCCAAAGCATCCAGCTTGAGTAGATCAGGCCACAATGATAACATATATCAATAGTTAATTTTCCTTGAATCTCGGTCCCCGGTTACAAGAGACGAAAATGCCAATGAATAATGTCCTCAGCATGATGTAAGTAATGATAGGATTATAACAGGATGACTCAAATACTCTGATGTTTTGGCAGGAGAGCTTGCCAAGTTCATCCCACTGGAGAAGCATCAAGCAGCATGTGCTGTCGCATGGTTCTTCAAGGCCTTTCTCCCGCAAGCATTCCCTGGATGCCTCCTTGAGTGATTCAAAGGAGGCATCAACAAGTGTGCCTGCAGAGAGTGGGTCAATGTTGGTGAACATCCCCAGAACAACTGAGGTACGAGAAACCCCTGGTTGTGATCAATGCTGCAAAGAAGAACACTTAGGTTCGAGTATTTAATTCTCTTGTTGTGATCTGTAGCAGGGTGTTGGATATGGGAGACCGCCGGCTGTGCCATCGTCCACTCTGGTTGAACTAACGACGAGACTAGATTTCTTCAAAGAACGGCGGTCACAGTTGATGGAACAACTCCACAGCCTCGATTTAGGTCATGGTTCCGCATCCCATGGTTTCCCATACAAGCCGTCGTCTCCCTGGAACAGTCCAAGGTAGGAGGTTGCTCAGTTGTTGCAAGCTCACGTCTGTATATTCTCAGTATAGAATCTTTTTTTTTCTCTAACGTTATCTTTGTAGAAGCTGGTAGTGAGAATGTATATCCCTTTCCTTCCTACACTTGGTTTTGAGCAATCATTTTCGAGCGTGATTTTGTTCTGCTTTTGTAATCTATTGTATGTAATGAGTTAAGGGGATTTTGACACGTTTTCTTATATGTTTTGGCAATATAAAAGTGTTTTTTTCAGGGGCCTATATTCCAGCCCTGCTCAGTGACTGAAGTGCAATCTACTCCGAAAACAGATGTGCACATTACATGTCAGCTGAACGCCAAGTGGCAGATAATCCGCATAGGAAATAAAAGCCACCTAGCCCAAAGCATGCATGAGCTGAACGTACGTCCCACGCCCAACGTTCCCTTCAGCTGTAACCTGATCACGGGCTGGGTGACCCGATGCCCCGTCAATATGTGGGCTGGGTTTAGGTTGAAATTTTTGACCCGGTCCAATTCTGTTGATTCGAAATCCAAAAAGTCCGACCTGAAATTATACATTAAAATATTCAGGTTTAACCCAACCACATGTCGGGTCGGGCTGGGGCTGAAAAATCCAGCCTGGTGGTCGAGCTGGGCTGGGTTCAGGCTGAAGAAAAAATATCAGGTTTTTCTTTGATCTGAACCCGACCCATGATCAGGTACAGCGGCACATCATGGAATTTTCGTCAGCTATTTATGCACCATGAAATTCAACTTGTCAAGGACCACACCATGCATTGGATTCCAGTCCACAGCTTTTGCTACGAAAAGAAACCCGTTGGATTCCAGCCTCTGCAGAAGAAACATTGGATTCCAGCCTTCACAACAATCACACCGCGGGCATGAAGCCATATGATTTGAAATCCAACTTGACCGTACAATTTATTATGTACTGTACTATTGAGCACGCGACTTGCATGCCTCCATTCTTACGCGTATAAATTTACGAGCTAACCAAAACATAATTACACAGGACGAGAGCCAAGACTCATGTACAGGAATGCAGCAGTTCAAAGAGGGCCTTAATTTGCAACCTAGCGTCAGCAAACCAATTTAGAGGGGTTACCTAAGGTGCAACAAGAGCGTCGAGAAGAACCCCGAGAAGAACCCTCGATGGTTCTGCGAGCTCAACTCCAAAAGATAACCTGGGCTGAGCGGCTGAGCCTCCACAAAATTGCTGTCTTCGGAGCAGCACACTTCAGTGCTTCACATATGCCGGTTACGTCTTTGTTGATGCAGTCAGAGGAAGATCACTTTGCAAGGAGTATCAGAGAGAGAACACCTTCCAGTTGTCTGATTTGATCACTTCGCAGACAGTTGGGTGGTTGCTTGCTTGGCGAGCACTCTCTCGAACTCTGCACAAGCCTCAGGCGAGTCTTCTTCACTGGGCGGTACCAGTTGCCAGAATAGAGGCAAATAGGCCTCCCATTCCCTCAAAATTGCGGCACCTTTCTCACTGCCCGTTTTTTCCTTTAAAATGTAAAAAATTAGCAAAATTAGGTGCTGGCAACATTTGATTCGCAGCTTGCAGCACTTGTTTTTCATAAAGGAAAGCAGTTCACTTACAACATAAGCCTCAATCAAGCCCTTCAGCTGCATCTGCCCAGCTGGAGCATTCACTCTCTGCATCTTGACTATTTCCTTGTTAACCTGTTAAAACAGTTGCAAGTTATATAAGCTATCGCCATTGAGAACTACTCCCTCCATTCCAAATTATAGGTCGTTTTGGCATTTCTAGGTGCATAGTTTTTACTATGTATCTAGACATAGTATATATCTAGGTGCATAGCAAAAAAATATGCACCTAGAAATGCCAAAACGAGTTATAATTTGGAACGGAGGGAGTAGATACTCATGCAGGAGAATAACTCTTTGGATATCACTTCCTGTGCTTCTGTCATGAATTTTCATAGCAATAACGCCAGTTGGTGTAGTACCAATGGCAAACATGCCAAGAAACAGAAACATGAGGCCAGAATTAAACAGCCCAGTTTCCCGAATTAACTGTGCATTGTAAGGTTTTGCCTTGTTTTCCTTAAAAAATGAGGTCGTTGATTTGTGGTTACGCCACATCTTATCAATGCAATTCAGGTGGGGATGCTCTCCCCTCCGGCGACCATTCAAAAAAAAAAGAATTAAACAGCCCAAGCCCCAATGACATGCTACGCAGTTAGCAAATTAAAAGCTCGAAGCTTGCAAACCTTTGGGACAAGTGTATCATCCTCATCAAGAATGTAGGCAAGGCCACCGGTCATTCCAGCTGCAACGTTCCTCCCAACTCTGTAGATTAAGAAATATGCATGTCTAAGGATTTATGGAAAAGGAGGCAATTTCCAAAAGAGAACTCTGTAGCTTGTACTTACTTGCCAAGTACAACTACACAGCCACCAGTCATGTACTCGCAGCAATGATCTCCAGTGCCCTCAACCACTGCTTGGCCTAGAGAGTTCCTAACTGCAAATCTTTCTCCTGCCTTGCCTCTCACAAACACTTGACCGCCAGTAGCTCCATACAAACAAGTGTTTCCAACTATTGTAGCATCCTCAGGAACAAATCCTGTTTTATCTACAGGAACCACCACCAGTTCTCCGCCAGCCATACCCTGAAAAATATCAAAGAGGGTGTTCAAGTTTCATACAGCTGATTAGGCAAGATTTTCAAGGGTTGAATATTTAGTACCTTTCCAACATAGTCGTTGGCCTCTCCAACTAGCCGGACGTTCATCCCAGGAGTCAGGAAACAACCGAAGGACTGTCCTGCACTTCCATTAAACCTGAAATATAAAACTGATTAAATTCCTACCTTTTCAAAATTTAAAAATGATTAAAACAAATGCAAAATAAAACATATGGAACATACGTGATGTTGAGCTGTCCTGCAAAGCCTGTGTCTCCATACTTCTTGGCAATCACACCAGCTACTCGTCCACATACAGCTCTATCAACATTATAAATTTGAAATGTCTTGGAAACCTCTTTCTCATTCTCAATTGCATCAGCTATCTGCAAATTAGATAATATAAATAACGTTCATCACGCAGATAAGACCTGGGTTCCAGCAACTTTGCACTTCATTATAGACAAGTAAGGCTGTGTATAGATCATAAATACAACAGTTCTAGTTCCAAGAGGACAGAATAACGAGTCAGGTATTGCTTTGATTGTAACGCTGGCAAATCAGCTCTATTGAACCAGTAGTCCATAACTAAGATAACTTATCAAAAAACATTACCTCAGGATCTGCAAGGATCGTCTCGTCAAGAACAGGGCCATTAGTGTGGACATCTTGGCTCCTAATCTTGGAGCTGCTCCATTCAGGCAATCCAGCATTCTGATGCACAAACCATTGGTTAATATAGAAAGCATATGGAAAAGATGCCAACAGAAATCAAATAATAATGTCTGTCAACAACATACAGATAAGAGGTATCCAAGATCAATGTGCTGTGTTTTCACCAAAGAGACATGCTTTGGCTTAAGCAAATCTGTTCGCCCGATGATGTCATCCAGCTTCTCATAACCCAACTGGGCTAATGCAGCTCGTACCTAACCAAATTAACCATTTAATATAGAAGTTGCAATTGTCTCAAAAATAAATACTCAGGCATTGCATAGATCAATTAAAGAAAATTGCAATTATCTCAAAAATAAATACTCAGGCATTGCATAAATCAATTAAAGAACAAGGTTAACATAAACAGCATTGGTAATGAGAATCATGACATACCTCCTCTGCAACAAAGAGGAAGTAGTTAACAAGATCACCAGGAACACCAGGAAACCTGGCACGAAGCTCTTCTCTCTGCAAGGGTATGGAATATAAGAGGTAGTCCAATAAGAGGAAGACAAACTAACTTGTGTTCCTACTACCTGACTAGCAACTCCAACTGGGCAATTATTTGTGTGGCAAATGCGTGCCATGACACATCCAGTAGCAATCATAGCTACAGAACCAAAACCATATTCATCAGCGCCCATGGCAGCAGCCATAAGAACATCTTGACCACTCCTGAATCCACCATCCACTCTAAGTACCACCCTCTCTCTCAATCCATTTTGTATGAGTGTCTGGAGAAAGTTAACTAGTATTAGAAAACAGAAAATATTTTGATAGAAAAAACTGATTTCAGCAAACAATTAAATCTAGGAAACCTGATTCGTTTCTGTAAGACCAAGTTCCCATGGACCCCCAGCGTGTTTGATTGAGCTGATTGGGCTAGCTCCAGTACCACCATCATGACCTGATATCTGTGTAATACAAAAGTTATTTAGACAACAAAATAAGTACGTAGTAAATCTCCGATTCACCCAATTACAGTACGCTTTGGGACAACTCGTGTGACAGATTGAATAAGAGCTCATAGTATAATTTGTTTCGAAAGGGTCAGCACAACATATAGAACCTTGTTGAAGTTTAGCTATAAAGTTGTATACAGAAATCGTAGACAATAACTTGATGTTCTTGCACAATGAAAGCACGAGTTAAGTCAATGAATTATTTAAAAAGAAACTTAACTAACCTGAATTATGTCTGCATTTCCCTTTGAAACTCCAGAAGCTACAGTTCCAATCCCAGCTTCAGCTACAAGCTTTACGGACACCTTGGCTTTAGGATTGATCTGTTCAGCCAGATTTATTGCACATCATCATTAGTACCAAGAACAAGAAACCATAAACTTAACAGCATAGACAGTTGATGTAGCACCGATAGATACAATACAAATCCAATTTCTTGTGAGTTGCCACTCACCACAGAAAACTAGCATTTTGAAATTGCGGCATTTCCCCTATAGTACCAACATTACTAGTTGAAATTCTACCAATAGCGGCAGAAGACAAACCTGATGGAGGTCATAAATTAACTGTGCAAGATCCTCAATGGAATAGATGTCATGGTGTGGAGGTGGGGATATAAGAGGAACTCCAGGTTTGGAATTCCTTAGACGAGCAATGTATGCGCTGACTTTTTTCCCAGGAAGTTGACCACCTTCACCAGGCTTCGCACCTTGCGCGATCTTTATCTCAATTTGCTCAGCATTTACTAAAAATGTAGGTGTAACTCCAAAACGCCCAGATGCAACCTGTAGAAGGACATGATAATGAAAAATTAACCCAAATATTTTAATCTGCTAGAAAGAAACCATAATGCTCCTGTAATTAGGAACAAAAAGAAAAGAAAGACATTGGAAACTCCGCATTGCTAGGTTCTACAGAACAAATGAATTACTTAAACCGTCTTGTCGATCTTTCTGTTAGACACATGATACCTTATTTATAACATAAAAATAGATATAAGCTACTGTGAAGTTGTGTTTCGTGAACTACCACTTAGTGTCTCACTAACATCTGGCCCAGGGACCCCTGCATATCCCCAGAGTTCAGAAACATCTAGACAGATCTCCAGATGACAGGATACCTTCTCTGGAAACTAGTAACTGCTTTTCTATTGCAGAAGAAGGTTAGTTCCACCTCATGTTTGGGAAAATGCACATATCCTACAGCGCATGCTCTCCCAACGCAGACATTCACATGGTAATATTTGCATTAACTAATTACATGATAAAGCAGACAGCACCAATAAAGTGCAAAATAGGGAGAAATGAAATGAACTCCGATGCTCGACCTGCTTGATTGCACTTGTGGCGGTGTCACCATTCTGAAGACCTTTAAGATGAGGAAGTGTTGGAGAATACCCGTCTACCACATCTGTGAGAGGATTCCAACGGATTGGGTCCTGCAAAATGAGAAGTCCATAAGAGACTCTGTGTCGCAGATTCCGCTTGAGAAGTCTGGCATAACTAAGGAACTATGTTGTAAAGAAAAGTTATCTGACCCACCTCACCACCTTCTCCTGAGTTAGATTTGCCGCCTATTCTATTCATGGCAATAGCAATAGCTTCATGTGTTTCTCTTGAAATGGCCCCTAGGGACATTCCACCTGTACAAAAACGTTCAACAATGGAGGTTGCAGGCTCAACTTTGCCAATAGGAATAGGTGCACGATCACTCTTCAACTCAAGAAGGTCTCGAAGAACCTACATCGTAAAAGATATAATGAGTCTATTGTGGTGACAAAGCAAAGCAATGGGTTGGCAACCAGAAGGATCACCACTTACATTGACAGGACGGCTTGCAAGGTGTTGTTGATAGACAGTGTACGCATTATCACGTTTTTCACGAATTGCTTTGTGCAGCAGCTTTGACATCTCAGGATTATTTGCATGGTATTCCCCTATCCAGAAAGGACAGCACATCATAATCAGTACTATTCTGTACTAATTCAGTACTAGGGAAAAAACAATTACTTCATGCAGCAACAAAAGGAGGGTGTGTTTTGGGGAAGATAGAAGATGGCATTAAATCTAGACAAAGATGGATGTAGCTATGCAGTCCAGTCTATTCTAGGCATTTACTACAGGTACGACCTTTGATGTAAAATAGATGTGATAGAGGACAGCTTAAGATTATCATGCTACATGACAGGAGGATTCATGAAGACCCTTCTGTATTGATAAATCTCTAGGAAAGCTGAAGGAAACTGTAGATCACAGACTAGGGATGCCATAGTATGCGTTATAGCATATAATGCCACACCAAAATATATAACATTATAAAAAATGCCAGAAATACATGCATCCAAACATAAAAATAGTATGTTTCCTAAGTATAGATACTACCTCCAGGTCTGGATTGGATGAATCCAAAGTTTTCTAGTCTCTTCGCTGTATCTTCTGAGAATGCCTTCACCCAGAATGATAAGGTTTCTCTACCCAGCTTTACAAGGATACAAGTGTTAGTAAGTAAAGTCACAAAAAAGATAAATGTAAATGGACTACAGGAAGTTTTTCTTTTAAAAAAAAGAAGCCTTCTAAACAGTATGCCAGAACAATAAAAAAGAAAAGTGAAAAATGTACAGATCAGAATTCCATACAATTTTACAGTGCTGAAAGTACTTGATGCTGCATTCTGAAAAATTGTATATAGCTTACCTCATCAAGTGTGAGCCCTCCAATCTTGGATACGCTTCCGCAGAAGGCAAGATCAACGACTTCTTGACCAAGACCATAAATTTCAAAAATCTGAGCTCCACAATAGCTATACAAAGAATGCATACGGGTCAAACAATCGCAGTAGCAGTTCACACTTCACAATATTGACAATATAGCTCTGTTAATTGGATGGGAAAGATAGACAAACCTTGAGAGCAGTGAGATACCCATTTTTGAGAGTATCTTGAGCAGGCCAGATTTTACAGCCTGGAAAGTGCATCAATTGAACAAGTTAATAAAAGGTACCATTGGAGTAAATGAAGTATTTAGATCTCATTCTTTAAGGGTCAACTAGAACAGGCGAAATCGAGATAACTCATAAAATAATCAGAGAATGATGATAGGGACTTAACATGGACCTAAGGGCTCAAACGTAGCTAGCTCATATTGAATTCAGCTATGTTCAGACGATCAGGGACAAAAGGACAACATTCGACAAACAAGTCACTAGCTAGAAAAAACATACCTTGATAAAGTTTCTTTGAGCCTGCTCAATAGTCACCGTTGGCATCTTCCCATTCCGCATCAAATTAACAGTTTTGTTGCTCAGCCTCCATTGCCGACATGTTTCTAGTGCCAGATAAGGACACACAGCACTGATGCACAGTAGAAGAATGAACATTAGTAAATTTAATAAATACACAAATAAAATGGTTACTTCAACACCGTACAATTCATGAGGAAATATGCAGATGCATACTACAATCTACGTATGCTAGTTAAACCGAAAACAAAACTACTCCTATTTCTTAAGAAAATATAGTATTTTGTTCTGATTTTAAGTTGATGAAAGGCCAAAAACACATTTGGTGAAACTGGTGAATTTCCAGCTTTCACAGGGTCCAACTCCCATATCAGCATTGTCTATCAGTAGTTTCCTTAATATTTGGTCATATCCAATAGTAGAATTGTTCAGATAGGTCATGGTCTTTGATTGTGTCCTACGATTCAGGATTTGAAGTCATGGTCTAGTGATAGTCATGGGAGTAACTCCTACCAGAGTTCAAATCCTAGTACCACGTTTTACACACATGATAGGAAACTCCCTCGCTTGTGTGTGAAGCATGGCATGCATGCAGAGTGGTGCGTGTCTATGTGTCTTCTCTGCTGGTTTGATTGCAATTGACCAATTGTCAATGTAAATTATGGTAATTAGATATGGTATTTTGGTTTGAACAGACTAGAATGGACATGTTTTTTTAATCCAAGTCCTCAATTTGATCGTCTAATTTCCTCTACAACAAGAAATCTGATGTGTTCCTTGATTGGATAATGTTCGATTAGACACAACACTGAGGCACAAGTCATAAAACATATATCTCCAACATGTTTATCGATGCACAAAGGAATACAGTACTTAGGCACTGGTCCCTGACTAGTGCCTAGCGCCTACAGACCACTTCTGAATTAGGTTGTGATTATTTTATTGTTGTGGACGCCTTTGTGGGCCATGTCTATCAGCGCAGGAGGCACCAATAGCAGCCGGCTCAGGATTAGTTTGTTTAGATTTTGTTTGTTAGAGTCCTTTGGTTGCTAGCTGCCGGCATAATATAAGCCGGCTAGTTCAGATTGTTTAGGTAACCAGAGATTGAGTCCTTAAGGTTCAGAGCCTCTTCGGAGGGCGAACTGGATTCAATGTGGCAGAGGTTTATCTCTAATTCCTCCTCAATAAAGCTGTCATCATTAGCCCATATCATTTATGTATTGAAGGATCATGACAACTTTCAATCCCCTTCATAAGTTAGTTCATATTGGGAAGGTGCACATGCTTTTATGCACGATGAGGATGTCAAGTTAAGCAAGCTGCAAATATAAGTGATGAACTCCTCCATCCGCTCGCAAACATAAGGCACGTTTTTAATAGTCTTGTCCACAAATGTAAACACTTATTTCATATTCCAATGCAAAATATGTTGTTCCCTATATACACCCAATTAATTTACACTTCTACTTGCATTGGTTACATGCATGCATTGTGTATAGATTTTAGAGACAAATAATTAGACATAATATAGTCAATTGAAAGTCTTCTTAATCTACATGCAAGACAAAATGGGCTTTACACTTATGGATGAAGGGAGTAGATATTGCTGAAAGAAATCTATTGTTAGCAATAAACTCTTACCTGGCACCATAGCCAATCAGACATGCAAAGTGATGTGTGCTGAAACACTGAGCAGTATCAGCAACAATAGAAGCAGACATACGAAGGCCATTCTGAATCAAATGCTGGTGGATGGCACCAACAGCTAGAAGTATTGGTATGGCAGGCCGAGTTGGTTCCTACATCATCCAATAATAGATTATGATCTAGGTAGTGTGGAAAGAATAAAAAAGGGGCAATCTGTCATTCAAGTGGCACTGTTGCGAAAACATGAATAGCCTAAACATAAATAGCATGGTTCAAAATAGCGGGCTAAGGGGTTTAGCGGCTGGACTCTAAAAACAGCTAATAACGGGCTAAATGAGGCTATAGCGGGCTATAGCGGCTAAATTATACATGAGTTCAAATAGCTGCACCCTGTCTCAAATAGCTATAGCGGGCTATAGTGGAAGCTATAGCGGGAGATTTAGAACCTTGATAAATAGCGATAATGATTTGAATCAAAAGGAAAGCTTCACATTTTTATACAAGTAAAATGAAACATTTTAAGTGAATTACCTAGCACTATGAAGCTTTCAAGCATCTCTAGATTTGCATCGCGCATAACAGTAAAGCTAATGCTAGTTTTGGCAGGGAAAAATCATAGCAAGCCAATTTTGACAAGATGCAATAAATTATTCAAAGAGGAGGTTGAATCTTTTAGTGGTGCTTCCAAATTAGCAAAGGGCCAATTTAAGGTGAACAGGGTGTGTGTTCAGTGTTTGTAATAAGACTAGTTAGTCTGACATGTGCCCACTTGAGAACAGCATCCATAAGTATTAATGAGTGTAGGCATCTCATATTGATGCATAGCCATACTCTATTAGCTTCTTTATTTATCTGATTGCAAGTAAAATGTGGTATGACACAGCTATATGTGACACTATATTATCCATTTTGTTTTATTGTCGTTTCTATGGTTACTACACAAAACTAACGCGCATCTGTGGACAGTAAGATTGCATTTCTTTTGTTCCAAATTTTATTGTTTACTACTATAACAGTGAATATAATCTGCTGCAATGCATATTAGACAACTGAACGAGAAAAGAATGCTAAACATGCATTTAGATTGCAGGTACATTTTAAGAATAAAGATCTGAAAAGCTACTTGAAACATATTTTGAATAATAAAAAATGCAGAAGAAAAGGAGGTCTTAGATACCCAATAATTTGAAAAGATAAAAGGCTTTCGAGTACTGTCCTAACAAGTTAAAAAAAAAACTGTACTCACAGGTGCTTCAGAACGATCAGAAAGCACAAGAAGTTGACAACCACTCCGCACAGCAGCATCAGCTTCTTCACAAAGAGCCTTGATTGTACTATCAAGGGAGCCATCTAAACCTTTACGAATATCGAAGTACATTGAGAGTACTTTGGGCTTCAATTTTGGGTCTTTCAGAAGTGATTCCAGTTCACCTTCATTCAGCACAGGGCTTGATAGGGCAACCTGAAAAAGTCAATGGCAGTGCTTTGATGTTATCCAAAATAATCTAATAAATATCAAGTAATATACTTAATTTGAAACTAATTAAACTTACCTGGTCAGCATTTTCAGGGCCAACCTCCAAGATGTTGCCTCTTTTACCAATATTAACTTCAAGAGACATAACTAACCCTTCTCTTAGTGGATCAATTGCAGGATTTGTAACCTAGACATGCAAAAGAGAATCATGTCTATTACAAGCACAAGCTGAGAGAACATTGATCTTGATAACAACTTTTTGTAAATGAGGAGACCAAATTCCATGGAAAAATGCCATCATTGTGACCAAGTAAAAGTTAAAAGACCTGATGCTCAATGAAATGTAAATAAAAGTTAATAGATCACTATTTTTTCCCTACAAGGCTACCGCACCAACAAAAGAGCATGCAGCACGATTTACTTTATGTGGAATTTTTGGTGTGAAATATTAAATTTCACAATACGGCAGGCCAAATTTTAAGATGGAATAGAATTCATCATTTAATTTTTGCTGTGACAATATTAAATTTTAGTTTGTTGTGCATGGGAAAAATGTAATTTCCCAAGTACCAACCGTGCTATAGTTGAAAAGGTTGCCGTCATTTAATAATTCCATTGTCACACTGAAGCAGGGAAGGCTTTTACTTGAGCGCGTCAGGATACAAATTTCAATGAATATAGCAGTTAATTTAGACTCGAAAGGGCTCAGCTAATTAACTACCATAAAATCTCTTAAGGATTTACTAACCTGTGCAAACCGCTGCTTGAAATAATCATATAGCAAGTGGGGCTTTTGTGACAATACAGCTAATGGAATGTCATCGCCCATACAAAATGTTGGTTCCTTTCCTTGTGAAGCCATAGATTCAATCACCAATTGCACATCTTCACTTGAATAGCCAAATGCCCTAGGGAAAAGCAATATGTATAAATTAAACATTCAGCTAGAGTAACCATGTAATGTTTCTAACCGTTACAACCATTGGTATTTGTCTGTTGTGCAACTTCTAATCTAAAAATATTATAGCTACTCCCTTCGTTCCACAATGTTTGTCCATTGAGGACATCATGGGTGTAATTATTGCAGTATTTCAACTCATTACCCCTAATTAAGTTCCATAGAAGAAAACATGTCGTATTGTGGCATTTAATTGAGGTATGGATGGTCATTTCGTTTTTTTTTCTTGAAACTAGCACTTCCTTGTATATGCACATGGTGTGCTATCGACAAATATTGTAGAATGGAGGCAGTATTACACGAGGCTAACATGTTGAAAACTTGAAACCAACTAAATAAGTGGCTATATTTTACTGGACATAACGCAATGGCAATCCAAACTCACAAACACTGTTTTGGATGTATCTTCTGAAATATCAAAGAACACTAAACCACAACTCGGACAAGTAAAAGAAAAGAATTTAAGGGGTGTCAGGATCAAAGGAACAAATGTTGATGAATTCTTACTGTTGATGTCTCAAAACAGACTCATTGTCCATGACGGTTGATGGGATGAAGTTCACAGGCTTTATTGAGCGTGTGCGTTCTTGCAACCAAGTTCCATAGGGATTTGCTGAAGCTACACTTTTCTTCACTTCTGTGTTTTCAAGAACCTGGATGATTCATGAGGCTTAAAATCTACATAGAAAATTCTGCGGCAGTCAAAGGCAATAAAAGTTAGAGATTCTTTGTTTCTATACTAACCTGTCCAGTCTGTAGGTCAACAGTAATCATCATTCCAGGGCCTAATCTTCCTTTCATTACTACCTTCGACTCATCCATCGGTATAACACCAACCTGTATGTCATCATTGACAAAACTAGTCACCAGTGCGAACCCAATATGAAACTTTTGAGATTTCACGTAACACTTGAGAAGGTGATCAAAATTCAATTTATCAACTATTGCCATACTTTCATGTCATAGTTATAAAACAAATCATATCCATTTCAACTGCTCAGGAGATGGTCAAAATGTGTGACCTGCAAAGCAGCTTATTTAAGAAATCAGTTTTTTTAAAACAAAAGTCATCCTGTTATTGCATTACTCCCTACTACAACTGAAGAACTGTGCATTTCTCTACAAACTTATGGATACAAGAGAGTGCGCTGAGAAGTTAGTCCACTAAACGTTTTTATACATCAAAACTTAATAATCCTTGCACCATCCAAGTGGAAATGTCTAACTTGAATGGTAGTTGATACATTAAACCAAACTCAGCCAATGCTAATTATCTAGGATGCAAAGAAAACTTTAGCCAAAAAGGCAAGAGCAAAGCCATGCAAGATCTTTCAAGTTTACACCAAGCACACGTCACATTACATTCAAATAGGAATAAATCACTAAGTTCATAGTGTTCACCTAGTCACACCTAGCCTAGCTGGCAGACCTACACTTTAGCAGAGACACAATACTTACTTAGTGTTACATTTAGTTTAGCTTGTGACATCTGAACTCTGCGATTTGGTATTGAAGGGTGTCAGTATATCTGCAATGAATTACTGGCAGATAAACCAAATGCTCCAATTCAAGGATTTCAAAATGGATACTTTATTATATAAGAGACACAATTCTCTCTGATAACATTGTTGCTGAACATATAATTTTGTACAGAAGAAAGAAATAGCTAGGACCAACCTCAGATGCAACATAAACGAAGTCATCTGATGTTCTCCAATAGCGTGCTGGACGCAGGCCATTCCTATCAAGAGTTGCTCCTACTGTCCTTCCATCACTGAATAAAAAATACAAAAACAACTATAAGCACCACCACTCTGTTGCAGGCCATAATTCAGTTGGAAAGGTAGCACATAAAGGAAAAAAAAGCAACGTTATAATCTACAAATTTCTTATTCTAAGGAACTTCAATACTCTATATATCAGTTCAATGATGCCTTTCATGGTTTTTTTTCCCTTTGACTATTCTTATGTTATCTACTAGTATTTCTTGTCTACTACGGGGAACATCACTGTCCTAGCATGGCTTAGAAGGTTTCAACAGCTACAATTAAAATACCTTCAAAATACCTTCTAAAGAATATATTACTATTAATCCAAAAAAAGAAGAAGATACTACTCAATGCCACCTGTAACTACAGCACATAACTATATCAATCCTGATCTATCTCTTCACAATTGAATACCCATTTATGCTACATTTCATTCCCTGCTTTGAGCTGCACAGAATAAATATGCTATAACACAACAAGGTTTCAGTCAAAGTGGATAGCAAAAACGTTGCTCCACAACAGATACTCAAATAACAAAAGAAAATAAGAAGGGACAGTCCCATATGGCATACAAATATCTTACCTAAACAGGAGTAAAGCAGGTCCATCCCAAGCCTCCATTTGTCCTTTGTAGTAGTCATAAAAGTCAATTACCTATAGAAAAACACAAATCATTGGACATAATTGCTGGCGCAGGTTGATATGAAAGGGACTTCATGCATGCCCTTAAAGATACCTCAGGGTATTTTATCGATAATGTTGGATGGTTCTTGTATGCCTCAGGGACGAGAATCATAAGAGCTTCAGCAGGACTTCTACCACTTCTTAGCAGTAACTGATGCAAGAAAGGATGTGATTACTTAACAATAACAGCAGCAGAATTCCAGGTGAAGTGGAATGAAAAAGAAAAATGCATGCAGGCTTCTCTGAGGGGAATGCAGGCTTTGTAATATAATTTCAGTGAAAGGAGTGTGATACTGTGATTTCTTACTTCAGCAGTACTGTCAAGGTTAGCTGAATCAGATGCTTTAGGGTCACCAAATGGGCGAATTTCATGCTCACGGCCTCGCCATACAGGAGACTGTAGTGTGGCTTCTCTTGATCGCATCCAGTTCAAGTTTCCCTGAAAGGAAAACAGAACACAATGAATAACGCAGGAGGTACCATTTAAAGTCAATATCAAAAATTTGGCGGGCAACATAGGAAGGAACTAAAAACAAGATATGGCAAACAAAAAGGTCATATTTGAGGATGTTAAAGCAAACCTGTATTGTGTTAATCTCTCCGTTGTGTCCAAGTAACCTCATAGGTTGAGCAAGAGGCCATCTAGGACTTGTATTTGTACTGTATCTTCGATGATAAATGGCGAAAGGAGATTTATACAGTTCATTCTGAAGGTCCAAATAGAATTGCCCAAGAACCTCAGATCGAAGCATTCCTTTGTAAACAATTGTTCTACTTGACAAAGAGCAGAAATAAAGTTCATCTGCCCAGCTGGAAGATTTTGAAGCCCGCTCTATCAGCTTCCGGCAGATGTATAGTTCTCTCTCTATGTCATCAGGATTATCTTCCTTTGCAACTTTCACAAATATTTGTTGTATATTAGGCATGGTTTCTTTTGCATAACGGCCTACCACAGATACATTGAAAGGAACAGGTCTCCAGCCAAGAACCTCAAGGCCTTCATCCGTGAAAACCTTTTCAGTTGCTGTAACATGATAAGGTGCCACTTTCAGATCATGCAGAACAGAAATAATAGCAACTATGGTAAGCAGTACTACTAAGAATATGGACAGAATTTCCAAAGGAAAGGTGGAGAGCATTGTCGCGGCAACCACACTCCTATGAAGCTAGGCAAACTAGCACACTAGAAACACCAACTAAACTTTTTGCATGCTATAGCTGTTGAACTCACATGCTCTCCTGTATCAAGGGAAAATAGTGTGCCACAGAAACTACATTCCAACAGAAGGCCTCGAATTTTAAGACCCAACATTTTGTGGGCATGCAAAGGATGGCAGCATGAAAATTCCACATAACAATTGAAGTAGGCTGCAACAGGACAGGGGATGCCTGGTAGAAATCTCTGGTCCAAATAAACATAGAAAATGTCCAACATTGGAGATAAGAAAAAAAATGGTCCCCTGTGTGAGCTGCATATTGTGGTAAAGCATCAGGACATTACCAGCTTTGGCTTCTTCCATGGATTTCTCATCTTGTGGAAGGAAGACCATGCCTACACCAGTATTTTTTCTGTCAAAGGGAGCAAGTCCTTGCTTGTTGGCCCAGTCATCAAACAGGTCCCATGGAATGCCACTCATCAATCCTGACCCATCACCAGAGTCATTGTCTGCTCCACAACCACCACGGTGCTCCATGCACCCAAGAGCTGTAAGTGCATCGCGAACAATGTTGAATGAAGGCACATTTTTCAAGTTTGCGACGAACCCAACACCACAAGCTCCACGTTCAGATAAGATATCATTCAAATCTGCAGCCTGGTAAAGGAAAACGAATTCCTGATGTTAACCAGCATTAAATACAGTGCTTGAGTTACAATGCCGTAGTTGTTGCAGCCTACTCAAACACATTCCAGAAGGGACAGGCGAATCAGTATACACTATTACAAATATTCTACCTATACTTTACACAATGTTATGCACTGACACTCCTGGAAACTTGATCGTGATTAGTACCTACCACCACAGCTGTCACCTATCTTTCCAATAACGCTCGGTTGCTTATTAATACCCTGCATTTGGTGCTTTGTTCGCTTTTTATACTATACTATATTTTAAAAAAGTCCATGAAAGGAACAGATCAAAAGCGACAAGTTGCGGTGCATGACGATCAACAACGGATTAAAAAAACCTGCAGTTGCAAGCAACTACTGCTTCAACACATATAACCTTATCAAAATGCGGCAATCAGGATACGGGCAAAACAAATTGGACTCGTCAAATGCCTGCGCTACTGTTCCTGCTTTCCCCAATCGCCCAGCACAATCGGCGATTGGTACAACTATTCCAAAAATCTTAAGCCATCGAAACATGCAATCGTCGATGATTTACATAGACGAAACTGAACAATCCAGAACCCGCAAAACCGCAAAAACACGCGCTCCCAGTCCCTCCACCTCACACACACACGTCACGAGTAACGACGAGAGTCACGAGACCAATAACCAATTCCGATCGTCGCGCATATATCCATCCGTACCTGCTGCGTGGGCTTCTGCGGCGCGGGCGGAGCCTCCCGTCGGGCGACGCCGCCGAGGACGGCGCGGGCGGAGGAGGCGACGATCCAGCTCGGCCTGGCCGCCGCGGACGCCCCCCGCGCCCGCAGCCTGGAGCGCCGCGCGGCGGCGGCCCTCCCCGCGAGCAGCAGCGTCGGCGCGGCGCGGGGCAGCGGGAGGAGCGCTGCGGCCGCCGTGGTCGGCGCCGCGCGCGGGAGCGTGGCCATGGCCCTCGTCGCCCTGGCCCTTGACTCGGGGCGGCGACGCGAAGCGCGATCCGGTCCGGCGGCGCGTCCGCCCGCACAACGCTAGCACACACACCACCCTCCTCCGCCTAAACTAAAACCGATCGGCGAACGCACACCACGCGTCGGGCGCGGCGTGTGATATAGCACGAGCGGGAGGCGGTGGGTGTGGTGGCCGCGGCCCCGCCCGCGGCCGCGGAAGCCGACAACGGAGGGGATCGTGTGGAGAGGAGGAGAGGGGGGCGAACAGGATAGGGCGAGAGGCGAGGGATGGATGGACGCGGAGCGGAGTGGGGAGGGAGGAGTAGTTATAGACGAGCAACGCGACGACGAGGAGGGCTTCGCTTTCTTCGGCTACCGCTCGCCCCGCCTCTCGGGCGCACGGGGGGACGCACAGGCACAGGCGCACAGCAGAGCACGCCGGGGGTGGGGGGATCGAACCGGATGGAGCGGATGATGAACGGGAAGGGGGAGGCGGCGGTGGACTCGCGCTTTGGATTTGTGTGGATTTAAAAGGAAGGGGTTGGCCTTTTGGGCTTTGGCTTTCGGTGGGGCCCCGGCTCGGGGGGCAGCAAGCATAGGTGGCAGGGATTTTGACCGGGGTTTTGGGGTTTTGCTTGGCTAGTATTTTTGAGGCTACCAGCCTACGACCAGTACTAGCTCAACGTATAGCACTCCTCTAAAAAAACGGGGGGAAAAAAGGGTCCCTCACCTCACCAGTATAGAAACAAAAAGAGAACAATTCCCCTATTCTTTGATTGCCTGCAATTGAAAATCTTCACAACTGCACGATGCGTGTAAGCGTCGGACTAGAGGTGAAAGAGGCATGCATCAACTATTCAATTATTAGGATGACGGTTTATTTACTTACCTTGGTTTGAAACCACCAATGTGATTCAGAGGTGGATTCTTTCAAGCTTATTCTCCTCATGTTGCTCGTGTATTACATTTTTTTTCTAACAAATGTGACTGTGAGGGTAACGCATGCTTCTGGTGATCCAAATTTAAGAGCCAAAAGGGAAGTGTGCATGTGTAATTGGCTGGCAATCCCCCTTTTGCGTGACAATTGATTGGTAGGCTTAGCTTATCATTGCTGACCAAGCAAGGAGAACTTTTAGGTGCTCATTTCAGTCACAGCGACCTCCTAAGATGCAAAGTCTCGTCTAGCAGCGGCTTCTCCCTGGACGTTCTAGTTAAGATTCCATCGCCCAAACTATTCTTCCAGCGCCTTGTATTCTTGTGCCACTTGTCACTGTTCACTTTCTAAGCCTGTCCGCCACCCAATCACACGTTTTCTAAGCTCTCTTCACGGCAATTTCGGAATCTCGATAATGGAGATGCATGGTTCATGGCAACGAAAGAATCATTTTTTGTCGGAACATAAAGATGTAGCCTCATCTTACTTCATGAGTTCCAGGTTATTAGTCCTTTTAGTCTTTCTAGGTATATAGTTTTTCTATGCATTCAGATATACGTTACGTTCTATATACATAATAAAATTTATGAATCTAGAAAAGATAAAACGACTAATAATTTAGGAAGAGGAATCAGGTACGAGTTGAATTAGGTTGGTGACCAAGTAAAACAAGCGGTGTACGTCGTACACCAACTCATTTTATGGTTTTCTTGTGAATCACCGGCCTATGCCAATTTAAGAAAAGGACATTAAAGCCAAAAACTATCTTTGGAGTTGACATATTTTAGCCATTCAAAGAATTTTGTTTTATTTGATCTGATAAAAATCTGAGAGGTTGGACGAGATAGGAGATATGCATGCTACAGTAATACTTCACAGCCGCTGCTTGGGAGAATCTTTCGCATTGTGACATAAGTTCACACGTGGTTCGGACACGGAATCTAAATCCGCACGATAAAAATAACATGGCTGTTACGTATCTCAATCAGCCACCAAGCCCAGATCACGTATGTCATTTTAGTTAAATATTTACTCCTGCTCCCTCCATGAAAAAAAACAAAAACAAGTCGTTCTAGGAAAATATTATTAACTGAAGATTTATGCAGCGTTTTATTCTGAGCATTTTTCGCGACAATTTTGAGGGATAGCGTGTGTTGGAGACTTTGGAGCTGAGTTAGCGTTGCATTTATTTACTATATCACGGCTGAAAATTTAAAGAGGGGAAACAAATGGGAGGAGAAGAAGAAAGCTGACTCGCCTTTGCCTTCTGAATATTCTGTCATGTCCGGTTGTTCGGTGGACTCTGCTCGCATCAGAATCCGGAGGTGTTGGCGTGTTGCCTTTAGAATTATTTGCGTGGTAAATGTACTGAAGTAGCTGTGAGATCGGATGCTTGTTGCGACGTGCAACCTGTTGGAAAGGTTAGTAGGTGGTGAAGAACAGAAGACGGAAGAAGCTTGGGCTCTTCGGGAATGGGTTCCCTACATATCAAGCGACAAGCGGCAACGTCATCACTTGGGTGTGACAACTGTTGGCATCTTGAGCTGTTGATTTCTCCACTTATTTCTAGTCATTTCAGACCTATAACCTGGAAGAGAATGGGAAACTACAATCTACTGCACTAGTAGTGTGTACACAGTTCACATGGTACAAATGTCAAAAGCCTTCAGTTCCAATCGCTGTGTCATCCATTGCTGACCTAAGTGATATGTGAGCTATGGTCCCGAGTTGGGCATTCGTAGCTTTGAACATTTCTGATGTGTTCTTCTCCCAGCGTGTTGGACGTACGATTGGGCTGCCCCTGCAGCTATAATCGGAGCCTACTTTGTACTAATCTGAATCGACAAAATTCAAGCTGGGGCCTGGGAGACTGGTCTGTCAAATTCTTCAGAGCTCGGACACTTGAGGCGAAGGAAAAGAAGATCTTGATACTCCAATTGCATGCTCCGTTGTCCTGATCCTTTTCTGCTGATTAAGGCGATGTATGTAGCCAATACCGCATGACTTGGATCTCGGAAGTGGTGATATTTATACACCTGCCGAGAGAGAGAGGCCCAGAATAATCCATGGCGAAACAGAGCAGTGTATACTGTTCCAATCAATCCATCAGTAGTGTTCCAACCCATGGCAAGACAGCTTGGTTTGTCCGGAAACAGAGGAGAAGGGAAGATGGGGACACGGGGTTGCCTGTTAAACATAGTATGTACTCAATATAGATGGTAGGGTATAGTCCTAACTTTGGTAACAACCCTGGACGTAATCATAGAAGCTGCGCCTCCTTTCCTTGCCTGATACGTTCAGGATTGTAACGATCTCATGTACTCAAGACTATATAAATCCTTCGGCTGAGATCTACTGGGTCATTGCGCCAATCCAATTAACAGCCTGAAAGATCGAAACAGAGTGGCAGCGTGCTGAAGGTGAGGCAGCACGGGTGCCTGAAACTGAAGCCCCGTGCCTCCGCTGCTCCTTCAGCCGGCAGGACTCGCGACATCCGAAAGCCGGTGGGCACGGAGCGGCCGATTCGGGAGGCCGGGTGGTCCATGACACTACACTATGGTGTGCACCGGAGCTGGGAGCTGGGAGCACGTCGTAGGGTGAAGATTCTGCGACGTCAGCTCAGATCGGAGTTGGAGCCGTCGTATTCTCTCTCTCCTCTCTCTGTTCACATGAAAATCATACGATTATTACAAATTGGCTCGCCTATCGGCCCACGCCGTTGAGTGTATTCGGCCTACCACAGCCCGCGCCCACGGCCCGCACAACCCTTCCTTCCATATGCGTCGGGCCCAGCTTGGTACTCAATCGCAGGCCGCGGCCACCGGACGTTCTAAATTTGTTCCCCTCGAGCACAGCAGCCGGCCCGTTAGCACGAGATTTGCGACGCGGAAACAGAAGTTGGTCGCAAGGCACGGCCGTATGGGCTTGCCACTTGCAATGTGCAAGGAAGGGGCAAGGCGGTAACTGTGTCGGCCTGCTTTGGATCCGATGCACGGTGCGCCGGTGGCCGACCTCCCCCCTCCGAAATCCCGAGGGCCATGGCGTATTGGCGTGCACGCGGGTACACGCTAAGCGACACGGGAGCAACTCTGGCGAGATGCCCGGTACACCCGCAAGAGGACATCGCCCGACCCCAGGCCCAAGAAGCATCCGGTGAAAGGTGACGTAGCCAACTCCGCCGCTGAAGCCACGGCGCCAGCTTTTCACATGACCGCTCCTTGCCTGCTGCACCCGCATCGCATGCACACGTCAAAGCTCACGGGCACATGCCTATGCCTATGCCCTCTAGGAACGTAATTTTATATTTTTCTCTACTTTATCAATAGAATTTTTATATTTTTTCTAATTTATCAATAGAAACACACTCGTCTCAAGGTTGCGTTATTCGTAAAAAAAAAAAGCTCACAGGCACATCATCTCTTCATCTCCAGCATCGGCGATACCGGCTGCCGGCACACCGCCTCGCCGCCGCCGTTGTCGGCTTGCCCCGGGTGGCGGCGTGGCCTACCTGCAGGCCGATGGGCCCGTGTCGCGGCGCAGGCCGGTGGGCGTGTCCAACAACCTTGTGGGCTTTTTGTGCTCTCGGCAAATCATCACGGCGCGGATCCAACTCTGTCCCAAAGTATCGATTCGGCACCTCCCTCGTACGGAACGGAATGTCAAACAGAGTCCACCATGTCCACGCACCGGCCGATCCATCTCCTCGAATGCTCGACGCTCTCCTCGCAAGGCGGCAAGAGCCTGCACGGTCTATGAGCCAGGTCCACCCACTGATCCTGCAGCCACCGTACACGCCACGTGGGCGCCGCCGTGCCAAGACAAGCCTCCTGTGGGTCTGTGACGAGCCACTGTAAAAGCAGTAAAATTGCAGCCGACGCGGAGGGCACACGTGGAGCGCGTCCGCTGGCCGAAGCGACAGGCCGCGCTCACGAGCTGCCGCAGCTTGGTCCCCGGCGGGCCGTGCAGGATCGCGGGCGCTGCCAGGAATGAGCCACCGCGCCTAGCCTGGCCAGTACGGCACGATACGTCCACGGAGGACCTCACGGGCGCGCCATGGCGCCGGCCTGCTCTGATCTGCCCGTGTTGTTTTGCGTCACGGCTCGCGTGCTGCTCCGCGGCTATATAGAGCTCAACCCACCGCCGGCGTCACGCCACCGCCTCACCTCGTCATCTGCCGCGCTCCAAGGCTTTGCAATCGTGGTGCTCGGTGTTGAACGATGCGCGGCTGCAAGATGGGTATGAGGATGCTGCCCGTGCTGCTGCTGCTGCTCGCGGCCGGCGCGGCGGCGTCGCACTCGTCGTCGTCGTCGTCGTGCCCGGCGACGCCGCCGGACTCGGGGGCCACGCTGCAGGTGTCGCACGCGTTCGGTCCGTGCTCGCCGCTGGGGCCCGAGGCCGCGTCCCCGTCGTGGGCGGGGTTCCTCGCGGACCAGGCGGCGCGCGACGCGTCGCGGCTGCTGTACCTCGACTCGCTCGCCGTCCGGGGCCGCGCGTACGCGCCCATCGCGTCGGGGCGGCAGCTGCTGCAGACGCCCACTTACGTGGTGCGCGCCCGCCTCGGCACGCCGGCGCAGCAGCTCCTGCTCGCCGTGGACACCAGCAACGACGCCGCGTGGATCCCCTGCGCCGGCTGCGCGGGCTGCCCCACCTCCACGCCCTTCAACCCGGCCGCCTCCACCTCGTACCGCCCGGTGCCCTGCGGGTCGCCGCTGTGCGCGCAGGCGCCCAACGCGGCGTGCCCGCTCAACAGCAAGGCCTGCGGCTTCAGCCTCACCTACGCGGACTCCTCGCTGGTGGCGGCGCTGTCCCAGGACTCCCTCGCCGTCGCCAACGACGTCGTCAAGGCCTACACCTTCGGCTGCCTGCAGCGGGCCACCGGCACGGCCGCGCCGCCGCAGGGGCTCCTCGGGCTCGGCCGCGGGCCGCTGTCCTTCCTGTCCCAGACCAAAGACATGTACGAGGCCACCTTCTCGTACTGCCTCCCGAGCTTCAAGTCCCTCAACTTCTCCGGCACGCTGCGGCTCGGGCGCAAGGGCCAGCCGCAGCGCATCAAGACGACGCCGCTGCTGGCGAACCCGCACCGGTCGTCGCTCTACTACGTGAACATGACCGGCATCCGCGTGGGCAGGAAGGTGGTGCCCATCCCGGCGGCCGCGCTGGCTTTCGACCCGGCGACCGGCGCCGGCACCGTGCTGGACTCCGGCACGATGTTCACCCGACTGGTGGCGCCGGCGTACGCGGCGGTGCGCGACGAGGTCCGGCGCCGCGTGGGCGCGCCCGTGTCGTCGCTGGGCGGGTTCGACACGTGCTTCAGCGACCCCGCGGTGAAGTGGCCGGCCGTGACGCTGCTGTTCGACGGGATGCAGGTGACGCTGCCGGAGGAGAACGTGGTGATCCACAGCACGTACGGGACCACCAGCTGCCTGGCGATGGCGGCGGCGCCCGACGGCGTGAACACGGTGCTCAATGTCATCGCCAGCATGCAGCAGCAGAACCACCGCGTCCTCTTCGACGTGCCCAACGGACGCGTCGGCTTCGCGCGTGAGCGCTGCACCGCCGCCTAGATTCTTCTATGGCTGGCCAGGCCTCCGCGCGGGTGCATGCCTTGCCTGCTGCGCGATTGATCATCATCTTCGCCGTGTCATCTTTGTTGGTTTCCAATTCTTTTTTAGTCTAGTGAGCGTCTCCGTCAGGGTGTCTCGTTCCTCGGTTCAGATTTCCCCGGGTTGATTCCGTGATAGCTATATGACTTAGTTGGGCTCCAGTGGGCTCTGAAGAACTCTGAAGTGCATGTAGTGTGTGATCTATGCCGGGCCGCGTTCGTATTTGTTAATTATGGGCCGGAGTAATCCAGCTGAGCTAGGCCTTTCGTTGCCTCATCAACCATCATCCATCCGAGTATTTGTACGTGAATTGGCGATGGTGGATTTCTTTACTCACCTTCCACTACCGGAGATTCGTGCGGATAGCATCGAACGGCACGAACTTAACGCAACAACAGTCAAGCAGTCGGTATCCCCGTGCTGTGGGCTGTCTGCGGCTTCACAACCCACGTGAGCGGAGATGCTCCCAGCGTGGGAACCGTAGGATACTAGGTGATTTTTTAGGTTCCAATCTTAAAATATATTTTTCTTTTAAATCGTAAATCTTTTTTTTATTCCGTTTGGACAGCTGAGTTATTGAGAATTAATCCTCTCATAGCTAAATTAGAAATTTTGTTTTGGTCTTTTGTGAAATCAAAAGAAATTTTCTAGATCGAGTAGTGTATCCGCACTTAAATTTCCCCACTATTACACCCTTGTGCCTAACTTCTTATAACACTTCTAGTAAACCGTGAAGCAAGCGATGGGGATGCTGTGAGATGTTTTTGGCTGAGCTGATGGGTTTTGTTTAAAAAAATGTCCGGCTGGGGGATAAGCGAAAGGCTGGGGAATGGGCTTTCTGGCTCCAAGTCAGATAACACGAGTTGGGCTGGAAAGTTTGAATTAACGAAGTTGGATCGGCCCATTATCTCTGCATAGTTGTACTGGGACGCATGCCAGCCAATACGATTTCAACTTTTTAAGGCACCTACTAAGGAGTCGCAAAACCTGAACTTGGCAGCCTCGGTCCTGTTCATTTCACTCTGTTTATCCTTTTGTCGATTCCCTAGATCTGCATACAAAATCTGTTTCCTCCTGTCCCTACTGCAGACTGCAGTGTTGTATCCGCTTGTCGCGCCCCCTTGTTCGTTTCTGCACGCTTACGGCGCAGTGACTCTGCATGTCCGGTGTCCCACAAGCAAACCAGCACGAGCTCGTCACAAACTTTGAAGCTCGATCGGACCGTGAGAGTTCCTCTTCCATCCAGTGGGAAAAGAGTTCAGCTTCCAATCATTGCCCTGCATTGGGCATCGTCTTTGAGCGTAGCTTTCACCCATGCAGCACCGCCTGGCTTTCAAAGTTCAAATTCACCTGCTGCTGCGAGTCGCAAAGCGGCCGGACTCGTCTCCCGACCGGCTTTGCTGCCGGAGTCCGAGCACTGGAGTGATACCGGCAACTTTGTCGTCCTCGACGACGAGCTCGGCGCCACCATTTTTTAACCTCGGGGGTGAAGAAAGCTGGCGGTAGCTTCAGTACCAACGCACCGCCGGCCATGGGTGAACGCAGGAGGACACGGTCAAAAAGTTAAAGGCCGGCGAGGAAGGCAGCGGCGATACGGAAGGTACAATGTCGCTTTACGACCGTACCCCGTAGTCCAAACTCTGGGCCAGCGTTGGGTAGCCACGGTCTCCCTCATGGATCACCCGGTATGCCATCGACATGTTTGGGACGCAGAGATCTCGTAGGAATTTCATGCCAAAATTGCATAGAAACATTGCATTGCAAAGCAAAGGGAGACGCTGCTGCACTGCTCATCTGAAGGGATCAGATCATCCTGGGCTGTTGATTTGTTTTGAGACTTGAGAGATGAAGACAGCTTCCATTTATCTGGGGATTTGGGGCTCTGAGCCACACCATTTTCCGGCGCCGTGCTCTTTCTTGCCCGGCTTGCCTTTTGTGGCCATCGTTAGGCAGGAGCCTCGACTCGCGGCGCTGCTGACAGATGTGAGGCAGGCAGCTAAGATGGTAGTAGTACCAGCCAGCTGTAGTAGCAAACTAAAACGTACAAAAAAAAACAACTTCAGGTTCTTTTTTTTTCTTCTGATTTCACATTTTTTCTGTAGAAGATAAATGAATGAAATGATCCTGACAAAAAAAAAAATGGAACCGACAGGTACTACCGATAATATTGTTGCCACGCATGTACACGATATTGTAGAGAACATGCACGCAACATATTACAATGATTGCAGATTCTTTCAGGCATACATCTATGATACATACAGTACAGATCAACATGCACTACCGTGCCCATATCTTGTCCCTAAAGAAATGCCAAGTCTTTTTCTCTCCACATTATTTTTTTGCAATGCCACGCTGGCTGCCTGGCTCATCGGATGCCTCTTTATGTTTGCTCATACCACCAGCTGCTTTCTCGAGCTTTGCCGTTTAAATTTTCGCTGACAGGATCACCGGCGACCAATGGGATGCGCTCCTGCGTCCAGGAGAAGGTTCGGTGTTGATAGTTGCCGGCCACAACTCCCCAACGACACCCACAAAAAATGGGGGACACAACTGTCTGATCTTTTTCAGCTCCTGCCCTAGTTTTATACTGCCTCTGGCTGTTATAGGATATGCAGGGGCTGTCATGCTGCAACATCACAAGATCAGGAGCTAATTAAAGAACAAAAAGTCAGAGACCAAACGTACTAGGTCATCTGGGATTGGCATCATCAGCTGCAAGCATTCTGCAGTGCAACTTTGCGGTGTTGTTTTCACCAGCAAAAATTGGTTTTTGAAAGCTGACCGGCGAAGAGGGCTCCTTCCAAGAACTTGGATCCACGTCATCTGCAAAGTTTCTTCAAGTGCTAGCTTCATTCACCAGACCTACGGTTAACCAATCATTGCTTTGGAAGGAGCAGAAGATGACATCCAGGTTCTTGTGCGTGACTGACTGAAAGGCGCAGGGTGACTGACATGCATATCCAGACCTGCCAATGCAATCCTCCTATGGCATCAGGCATCAGCATCCAGCAAACATGAGCAATGGACAGTGACCTGGTGGCTTGCATTCAGGTTACCAATTTGCCATACAAAACTTCCCACTTGCTAAATTTTAGGAGGGTAATGTGCAGGTTAGACGCCTGGCTGGAGAATATGTCCATGTCATTGCGGGGAAGCAAGTTACACAAAATGCGAAACATTGCTCCGTCTGTGTCCTGGCTCAATGCATACAAGCCATCATCACAGGGTGACTCTAAAGCACACCAAATGCTGATGCCTCAGCAGCCACTAAGTCCATCCATGGCCCCATCTTGGTGTTGCATCATTGGAAGTTAGTAAATATCCAAAACATGATCATTCAATTCCAGAAAAAAGAACAAAACTGAGTTATCACTGCTATGTCACCAAAAACTCTGTACATTACAGTGAGCTCCAAGGGTTTCCTATGGATAAGTTGAGAGGTACCAATCAAGACAGTAACAAAAGAATTGTACCTGACCTGATACATGCTAACCTCGGGTAAAAACATGTACATCTCCGGACTGGCTTGCGCGCTTGTGTTACAATTTTTCTATCTGTAAGCTGAATCAATAAGTTAACATCTCCTACCCTACAAAATATTAGTGAGCAATATATATGTATGTATATGCCTAAATGTATATACGTGAGCGCCGGATGATTTCTGGAAGACAATGATAACGGCTTTTCGAGCAACTCTGCCACCCAGTGGCTTCCACTGACGCTCCAGTCATCCTTTTGAGTGTGGATAACCTGCTGCATCGTGCCTGGTTTGAGCTTGCTTTTGACATTTGAAAGTTCATTGCACCTTGAGGCTGCAGGAGCTCTAAAGTTGCAACGTGTTTTCAGCTGTCTATCCATCTTCTTGAAAAGCTTTGTATATGAAATCCCTAAAACGTCTAGAATACTGCTTTGGGTCCACTGCTGATATTGAAGTTGCGTCATACTGGAAAGACTTATATGCATGCTCAAGCTTCTTGCTGATATCGTAATCTTGAAGTATGTCTATGATTCCAAAATACAATATAACATCGTAGTACTCTCCAGTTGGCTCTCCAATTAGCTGCAGTTCACAATCACTCTTCCGAGCAGTGAGTTCAGCTCTTGAACGCATGTTTGCCCCAAGTTTGATTTTAGGACACCTGTTAATTCACAATATTCAGAAGTTGATTTCAAGTACAAAGTGAAATAAAAATGAATCAGAAGGGATGTTTCATAGTAAATTACTACTTATCCTGTGTATCATAACATTTTTTTGTTCAAGTATGTAGGATATTCGGATTCTGTATAGCACACAGAACCAAGTCAAAGACAGCTGAGATGCATGAACAGAAAGGAACTAATAGGGGCATAGGGTCATAGCATAGCTGCCTTAGTGTTGTGAGAAGTCATGGTGGGCATGAACTAAGTGGACGCATTCTAGATTTTGAATAGGCTGCAGAGGAATAATTGCAGCTTACATCTTCAATTATTCTGTCTCACTTCTCAAGGTTGTGACAATAATTATTTCATTAGGTATGTTCACAAAAAAAATGTAAGGGCAAACTATTTTCATTAGAGTTGAAATGCTGCTTAAACAAGAAGATTGCTGGTACAGATCCTACTACCAAATATGACATAAAGATTGTGACAGGATAGACGTCATAAATTATTCCGATTGTAGGTCGCATTCCAGTACAACAGTACCTCATAAGTATAAAACAGAACAGCTAAATGCAATTAAATGTCTGTTTTACCTGTTTGGATCAGCAATAAACTGATCCGCATTTCCTCTTGAAAGACGAGTTGCCAGTATATTGTTGATTTCATAGTCAATGGAGCCTTCAACCAACAAATTGTGTTGTAAGATATAAATTACCATGATATGAAATTGCTAAGGTGATTTCTTTAATAACAAAACTGGTAAGGTGTTTAGAATTTTCTAACCAACCTTCAGTCAGAAGCTTCTCTCTGTTATCTATGAAATGTACGCCAACCAGAAGACTGTAATCCATAATTTTCTCCTGCTCAAGGAATTCGCAATCCCTGTCTACTTGCCTGCTTCAACATATGTAACATCTTTATTGATACGATGGACAAAAATTGCCATGATTTCTAAAAGCATTAATAAGACACCATATGAAGAATACGAGATAAAGTATGAGCACCTTTGGAACTCTTGAAACCATTGCTTCTTCAGTCTAAAGATGAAGTTCAGATCCAGGTCTTTCAGAGTTGTATACTGATCGATCTCTGTATGTGGCTTATCAGTTGTGCGGCCAAGAGATGAGCCTTTCAGATCAAAACGCCTATGAATAGGATATTCTGAGCAGAATAGATTTCCCATTATGACAAAACGGACCTGGGTTTTGGCCCAAAAGCAAACAGTCAGTGCATTAGTTATGGTTGTTGGCAAACAGTACTATCAAAGAGTTAAGGATGGAGAGGAACTGTACAGCCGCATTCATCTCTAACCTTCTTCTGATTTGCTCCAGCTAACTTGACACAATGTAGACCAAAAAATTTGGTTACTAGAGTATTTTCAAATGCCCGGACATGATTGTAATAAGCTGGGAGCATCTTCAGAAGCATCTGCAATGTGAACAAGTGATTTTGTATTCAGGTTGAAACTTCTAGCCTTACTATGAAGCTTCAGAAACATATAGACAAAGGGAGCAACAAAGGACGGACCTTCACTTCAGATTTCTTCATTGTCTTTATCATGTACCGATCATCGTTTGTGAGGTAGAAAAAGCTTCCGCTCTTACCAGGAGATGAAAGCTCCCGGAGAGCCTCATTTCCACATAGGGATAACATATAATCAGCAGCATCCACCTTGAACAGCTTGCGCAGTGTCCTGCAATTCAGTTCAGAACAAATGGTCCGCTGATGATCATGATGAAACAGGAACATGTTACATAATGATCATATATCTTTATCGAGGGAGTGAAGACCAACCGGAACACCTGTGGGCAGTAATCCTTCCATCTGAAGTCACAAGAATTGTGTGGAGGGGTGTATTTTGAGCCTTCAGGAGGGAACTTTGTCCATACTTTTTCCTTTGGGTCAAAAGCCGACGATTTCAGATCAAGCACAATTGGGCCTTGCTTCCCCACTGCGTGCCTGTATCCAGATATGAATGTTGAGGCAAGACAATGAATTCAATCAACTATCAAGAAACGTGAATGACAAACAATTGCACTGCATAACGTCTTATTGGTGAAAAAATTCAGACAGAAGGGTGAGGCCTTAAAAAAAATCAGATTAGCCACCTAGAAATTTACTTCTGAACTACTTCACAACCTGAATCAAACTCTTCTGTTGATTCAGATGTCGATTTTCCCAAACTAGAACTTGTCAATCAGCAAAGGCATCAACAAGATTCAATGTGAATTCTGCCATTATGCGATGTCAAAGTAGCATGCTCAAATCCCACAGCTGCCCAACCAGAAAGTTTCAGACATTGAAGGCAAACGAACTCCACGCACCTGATCCCGAGCTGCAAGTTTAGCATGAGCTCGTAGTGCTTGTGACCTTTGGCGATGGTCTCCCCTTGCCGCTTCGCCTCCCGCGGAGGCACCCACTGGGTGATGTGCGGCGCCGGCGAGGACGGCAGCAACACCCGGTCGTCACCACCGCCGTCCGTCCTGAAGCTCCTCCGCACGGACACCGCCTCGTCCCCCAAGGCAGGCCCGTCCACAATGTCGCACGTGATGTCGCCGTCAGACTCCCAAATGCAAATCTTGTCGTACTTCCCGTCGCCGCCGGAGCTGTTGCTCAGCCCGGACACCGAGCTCGCCCGCCCGTTGGTCGTCCTGTTCACCGACGACGTCCGTGCCTTGCGCGGCGACGCCGAGTTGGAGCTGGTGCCCATAAAGGCCGGCAGGTCTCTCGCGAACACGTCGCGGGGATCGCGCGCCGTCGGGGAGGACGCCGCCGGGGACGGGTAGTAGACTCCCTTCTGCTGGACAATGCCGGTGGGGCTGTCGCGCGTCCAGTAGCCAACGTAGACGCTGCCGTCGGCCCAGCGGAAGGTTCCCTGGCCGCGCGGGCAGCCGTCCTCCCACCCGCCGTCGTAGCGGTTGCCGTTGGACCAGACGAGCGCGCCGCGGCCGTGGATGAGCCCCGCGCGCCACTGCCCCGTGTACTCGGTGCCGTTCCGCCAGGTGTAGCGGCCGGTGCCGTCCTGCAGCCCCGCGCGCCAATCGCCGTCGTACTGGTCGCCGTTGGCGTATCTCTTCGTGCCGTTGCCGTGCTTGAGGTTCATGGACCAGGACCCCCTGTAGGTGTCCCCGGCGGCGCCGGTGTAGGTGCCGGAGCCGTCCATGAACCCGTCCTTGAACTCGCCCTCGTAGGTGGCGCCCGACGGCCAGGAGAACTTGCCCCGGCCAGTGGCCTTGCCGTGCCGCCACTCCCCCTCGTACATGCACCCGTCCGTCCACAGGTACTTCCCCGCCCCATGCGGCGCGCCGCCGCGCCACTGGCCCGTGTAGAAGTCGCCGTTGGGGAGGCCGCGCTCCACGTACCCGTGCACGTGCTCGCCGTCGTCGCCGCCGCCCGAAGAGGACGACGCCGAGGAGGACGCCGTCTCGGAGTCCTCCGCGGCCGACATCGGGGACACCCGGCGCCGGCCCACGGGCTGGGGATGCTGCACCTTGCGCACGGTCGCCTCCCAGGCCCTGACGCGGGTGTGCTCGTGCATTGGACGCCCCCGCCTGTCGCGGCGGCCACGCCTCCTCGTCCTTTTCTTCTTCTTCTTCTTCTTCTTCTTCTTCTTCTTCTTCTTCTTCTTCTTCTTCTTCTTCGCCGCCGCTCGGTACCTTGGCTCGGCGCGCGTCGCTCTGCTTGGCCGCGGATCTAGCACCGCCGGAGGCCGCGCGCACGCTGCCTCCACGGCGGCATTGTTGGGGGAAGGAGAGGGTTAATGGGACGGGGACACGCAAGCGAGCGAGAAGGTAGGAAAGCAAGGAAGGAAAGAAATGTGTTTTGGGGACGGGCAGGAGGTGGGGAAACAAAGAAATGGAGAGGGGTGTGGGGGGTGTGGGGGTCTTGGGGAAGATGAAGGCAGTCCCGGGTAGTTTGCTTCTTTCTTTTTCTCTCTCTTTATCTCTTTTACCTATCTCTTGTGAGACTTAAATCATATTTCCGAAAGTTCAGAATCTGTAAATTCAAATAAATTTCAAACTCTCCAGGAAGGTTAAATTTTCTATCTTTCTCTATTTTATTGTCCACTGATCAATGTTGAGTCTCACGTGATCGTCATATACATAGTGAATGCATTGTCATCTATGTACGTACACCCCCGACGTGTTTCACTCGAGACATTACGACTCATAGAATCCAATTTTCCCAACACTAGGAGTCTCTCCACTTATGGTTGCTGGAAAGCTTCACTCCATCTGCATTTGTCGCTAGCCTTCTCTCATATCAGCGCACATTTGAGTTGTGTTGTTGGATGCTTTGGTGGTGTCACTTGTACATTTAGAAAGGGTCGTTGTCAAATGTAGCGCATATGGTTGAAACTCAAATTTTGTATGGGAAAGGCAAAATATATGGTTTGAAAGCTGGCACATGTCAATTGAATGTTTGCAAGATCCAAATATTCTATCCAGAAGTTTGAAAACTTTTTATTGAGCTTTTGTGAATCCCTATTCGGATTTTTCTTCAAATGTATGAGGTTGTGTGCACACTCACTAAAAAATACCATCATTTACTAGTACATGATTGCTACACTTATGTCTAGTTAATAGTACTCCCTTTTGCAAGGCTTTTACAGTTGATAAGTGCCAGAATTCTTTTGACCTAGATCCCAAAAATTGTGGACAAGTTTAAGAACTTATTGAATAGCCTGTGGAAAAAACTTTTATGGTGCCAACTTTCCAAAATCGATGCCTGATATTTAGAAATGCTCATTGCTGTTATCCGGATGAAGGTTTTTTTTTGCCCCCTCTTCTTTCACAGTTTTGATGTTGGAGCATGCGTGGTTGTGGTTATCGACTTACCTGGGGTGGTTTTTTTAATCTGTTTGTGCCGGTGCCTGTCCTTTCAATTACACCGTCAAAAGGCTAGAGATTTGGGTTCTAACGCTGTCCCTATGCTTAATTAGCAGCACCAAGCAACTAGTTAACCATTTCGTGGCTTAATTTAGGAGGCCTGTCTGTCTGCGAGGTGGCGGGCTCCGAGTCTTTCTCCTAGGCCGGCTAGGAGCCCCAGGTCCTCAACAGTAACCGAGCAAGCATCTGCCGCCGGAACGGCAGAAGCTTCACCATTTTACCAGCAGCCTACTCCTCCTACCCTTCCTACGCCATAGTAGCTTCCAACTGGGCCTGGTTCGGTGTCTTGTCACTGTATCTTTGCACACCTGCCGGACCCGCATGTGTTCTTCCAGGTGCATAGCGAATTGCAGCTTGCAGGTGCCTTGAGCAGCTGCCACTTGTGTGTGATGCTATAGCTTTAGCTTGGTCCTAATCTTTCAGGTCTAACCGGCCAGCTGGGTAGTTAAAGGGCAATGCCACTAATGACAGGCTTCTAATTCTTGCTTTATGTGGATACAATCTTGTGCCCCTAGCAAAAGCTCAATCAGAGAAGGAGAAAAAGGAAAGCTGATGTCTAAATGACACTAAAGTGGCAGCATACTCCCTGTTCAGGGAGATGTGAATCTTCGACGAGATCGGATCAGTCGTGCTGCTGGTTGTTCCTCTGTCATGCAGAGCATGTACGTCCTGTCCTCCAACTTTATAGCATTTAAGAAATGACGATTTTTTTTCCTCTCCTTTTTCTTGGGTCGTTGACATTTGGCAAAAACTCAGTTCAAAACCGACGTTTGGGAGGAGTACTATACTCAGCGTCAATGCATGCTGATCTGGTCGACGAAAATGGATCAACAAATGGGAGGAAAAAGCGCACCACAAGATCTAACAGCGTTGGCAATCTCGGTCACTTTTTGTCAATGACGTTGCTCCGACGTACTCCTGCAAGAACAACACGTTTTAGTTTTGTTTGGAAGATGGATCTCTCACGATTAGGTACTGTTTGAATTCTGTATCGATATCAAGAATTTTTTGCGGTCGAATCTGCAGCTGTAGCACGGTTTCTGATATGTCAACTATTTGCTAGCGAGTGCTAATGTTTTCCTTACTTGTACATCTTCCAGGTCACTGACATTATGACCTTGCTGAACTTGCAAGTTATTTGCAACCATTTGGCCAAGTAACATGCCATAATGGTAACAATTGTCGTGCGTCCCATGAAGTGACCAGATCCTGCTCCATTTCTTAAAGTTTCTTAAAAGGTACCTGCTGGCTGGTGGCCAGAAAACTATTTTAATCTGTTTCATCTAAATAAACACTTTATTTTTGTCTAGTTTCCTTTCTTCTACACTTGTAGCGTTTTCCTTGGCCGGTGCAGAACCTGACCGGTTCTCCCTGGGCTAATGCTGCAAAATAAAATAGAGTCGCTCCCATATCCATCCAATGTACAAAGCGACACACAGACAGCCGCTAGCCAGGGGCAAAAGGGCCAAGAGGGAGAGAAAAAAAAAAAGAACTAGTACTAGTAGGACACAAAGCGAGGTCAACAGACCAGTTATTGCTTGGCTTTTACACAGCTGTAGTGTTGTGCTCGTTCTGTATCTCCCATCGCATCTCCCTTGCTGTTCAGTTTGTTGTTCAGATATAGTAGTAATGTAGCAATAATCCAATGTGTTCTGTTTGCTGGGGGTCTTGCCCTAAATGCTGCAGATCGACGAAGCATAGCGGAGCAAGCCATGAAGATCTCACGGGGGTACTGTGCATAAATCTAAGTGGAATCAATGTGTGCACAAGACGTGTCTGATGATGATGGGATGCGTAGAGGAAAACGACACTAAAACGACATGCCCATCACAACTTGACGACGATACAGTTTGTCCGCGTGACCAAAGATTTGTTCACGGTCGATTGGTCACGTGACGGGAACCATTCACAAATGGATACCCTCCTTACGCGATATACAATTTTATTGGTTGGTACATGTAACTCAACGTAATTGAAGGAGCGGAAGATTCTTGAAGCGCAAGCATGCCGAACACACCGAAGAGACGGCAAAATAAAAACAAGAGCATGCTAGCTCGAAGCACATCATGATGCTAGCTCGAAGCACACCCAAAACAAGAGCATGCTAGCGCTAATCTGCCAGGTATAGGCGGGATTAGGGCGATGATGTGGTATCCTAGCGGTGGTTCGGTGGTTGTTATCCCAGAGGACCATGCACAGGATCTCCACGGCAACAGCGGACGCCATTAGCAACCGATCGAGACCGGCTTGGCCGCGCGCCGTAGTGGGGCTGGCCTGGGCGGGGGCGTGCAACGTGGCACCCGAGCCACGCCCGCCTCGTCCTAATAGCCATGATTTGGAACCCCACCAGGAGCAAAACACAAGCGCCACAGCCAAACACTGTGCACGGGGAGTACCAGCGATCCCGATCGCTCGACGGAGCTCTGCCAATGGCGAGCCGAATGCATGCGAGAATTCCCCATCAGTCTCGGCGTGTCAGTCAGAAAAGTAAAGGGAAAAGGAAAAGGAATTCGACTGAGAGACGACAAGCGAGGGTGAGTGAAGAAAAGACGAGACCCTGACGGGTCGTTGCATACTTGCATCGCATCGTATCTTCCATTTCTAGCCCTTCCCCCCCGGACGGGTGCGTGGGTGGGAGTGCGAGTAGGGCCTGCGACGTCCACGCTTCCACAGCCCGCACCCGCCTGGTAGCGTTGCCCAACTCGACGCCGGCGACCCCGACCGCAGCGAGGCCACCACCACTGCTCCACTAGGCGTAGGCGCCGGGGAGAGCTGACCTGATCACCTGACCCGTAAGCGGACGAGACCAGCCGTGCGGGTGGGGAAACGGGAATCAAAGCGTTCGTCAGGTGATCGGGGAGCGAGATCGCGTGCGCGCGCAGGCGCACCCGGCACGTCCGGTCCCCAAGTGGCGCGGCAGCCGTCACCACCGCGCCACGCCACGATCCGGCGGGCTCGCCCCCGAGAGGGAAGCCGCGATCCGGAGCCGTCTCTGATGACGACGCGGGCGCGCCGTGCGCCCGGACCACGCCCTTCTCGCCGGGGAGGGACGCGACGCGAGGCTGGAGCTCGATCGGCAGGTGCGCGTGTCGGGGTCACCTCCTCGGCGCCCGGTGGTTGCCGCAGCGGCGTGCCCGCAACCGTCTGACCGGGCCACGCCGTGCACTCGAGCAGTAGGCGCGACGTGCTGGGCATTGTGAACTGCTCCTCTTCTCCTCCTCCTGTACCTGGCCAAGCGGGTTACGAGTGCTCACAGCTCACTAACCGTGATTAGAAAGGCTATGGACTGGGAGCCATGACGAGCTCCCACGTGAGCTGCTGCCGATCCGTGATAATCAGAGCGGCGGCGGAGGGGTGCGTGGCCGTGATAATTTCGCCGTCCTGGGCGGCACCGGGGAGAAAGGAAACGAAGTCAATCCCAGTCCCAGCAGCTGGAACGCCAAGCTAGCAGCGGCAGGGCTTTCAATGGCGTCCGTAAAGCGGCGCGATTAGGGCTAAGCTGTTGCTTCGTGCCCTCGCGAACGGCACTCGACGCGAGATGAATCCCAAGCAAGGACGCGATCGGGCAGGTAAAAGGCAAGATATCCGGTGCACATGGGGTGCCTTGTGCACGTAAGCACATGGCCTATCCTGACCATTCAAGGAGCATCCGACGGCAGCTGCAACATTTACACTTTAGACCCCCCGCATCTGTCCTTGCTGTGCGAATTTATTTTTCGAAAAGGCCTCCGCGTTCCTCTTCTCTCCCAAAGACAGGACACAACATGGCCGAGGGCGACGGGCGCCGGCACAACTTCATCGCCGGGCGCCGCCTCCGTCGTCGCCAGGCGCGCCTCCGCCAGGGCCCTCTCCGGCCACCTCCTTCCCCGGGCTCCGCCATCATCCGGACCAAACGCCACGGCATCACGCACGGCTTGCAGAGGGCGCAGCGCCTCCGTCCTCGCCCGCCGCGCCTCTGTACTTGCCGGTCGCCGCCACCGCTCGGACGCCGCGAGGGCCGTCGCACCTGGGCACCGGCCTGCAGCGCCCAGGTCAGCTCGCAGCTGCCGCGCCCTCCGCCGCCGAGCTGGAGCCGGTCCGGCCAGAAGAGATGGTGCGCGACGAGGACAGCGATGAGAACCAACGACGAGCAGAGAACGGCAAGGAGGCCGGCGCCCGCAGCTCGTGTTGGCTGCTGCCCACCAGCTGGTAGACCCATTGGATGTCTTAAGAGCTTGCTGCACACGCACCGCCGGTGGTTGAGCTTGCTGCACACCGCTGGTGGTCGAGCTTGCTGCCCCCTCTGCTTGGACTAGCTTCACAAAGATGACTTTCTTTTGTGCATTTCAATGAACTTCAGCAACAATTTTGGGTGGATTTGAACTGTAATTTTAGTAGCTTGTGATTGTAAAATGAACGTGTGAGGGAAGCTTGTAAATGATGACTGAATTTGTGTCATTGCAGGAAAGAAACCATGCTGTAATAGAGGACTGAAACTGGTTGTACAGACTATATAGATGACTGAAAACTGGTTGCGTAGAACCATGCTGTAATAGATGACTGAATTTGTGTCATTGCAAGAAAGAAACCAGAAATATAGAAGTTAAATTGAGACAATATTCAGAAGTCAAATGAGGCAAATGTTTGAAACTCACTTCTCACTGACATGAGTCAAATGAGTTGACATTCAGAAGCTATAATTCAACTAAAATTAAGATCATCATTCAGCTTACAAAACAGAAAAACAAAACAGCCCCAAATTAAACTACTAAAGTGGTTCCTTCATCAAATTCTTCGCATTCTTTCCTTTGCGAGCCTTTGGCAGTTCTTTAGCCTTGATTCTTTTACATCTCCCCTTTGATCGAACATCATTTGGCGGATGTATTTCTATTTTTTCTGGAATTTTTCTACCAACAAAATTCTCATATTCTTCCTGTGTTTGTGGCATCGTGCTAAGTGCAATGTTGCTGAAAGAACCTTCTATGTTCAGCACACTTGAAACTAAAAAATCCATGGTCTCGTTTGAACTCTTTGCCCTTTGAATGAAATCTTCTAACTTGTTTCGCACCATTGATATCTTTTTTCTTTTTTCAACTTCAATTGGATCCATGGGCTTTTCATCCAATAGATTGCCTTCCTCATCGTACACAATCTCCCTAAGATAACGTATAGAAAAAGATGGTCAAGTAAGATGTACCAAAAAAGATGGTCAAGTAAGATGTACCAAAGAAAATATATAGAAAATATGATATCTTTTACCTCTTGCATCTTACTTTCCATCTGTTCAAAATATAAGATGTAGGTAGTTCATATAGCTTTTCACCTCTTAATGTCAAAATAATATGACGGCATGGAATTCCCATCTTTTCGAATAACTTGCACGAACAACGACCAAAATTATTTGATGTGTACCACTCAACCACTCTATCCCTATCCGACCCATCATTGATTAGAACTAACTTAGCATCATCTTGTTGTGTAGTACCTAGAACAGAACAATGATCTCTAGCAGCAATCACTTCTTGTTGAAATATGTAGAACACATTATGCGTGTACAATATGCTTCCTTATTTTTCAACAGCCCATGGGGTACGTAAGAGAGGTGTGGTATGTATACTAACATGATCAGCCTTTAACTCCTCATGTCGTTGGCATTCCAAGGCCGTATCAAACCTAAGCCAAAACTCAATAAAACATAATTTTCTGTGGATAAAGCGACTGAAAAATGAATTGGCGCTTTCAGACCTTGAAGTAGTTCTTAGGAGTCCTGCAAGTGGTATATCCATAAAGAACGCTGGAATCCATGACTCTCGAATTTGATATCTATTAGCCAACCATTCATTGCTCTCAAAACCATAAGCAGGTATGATAGCATTCCACCGCGTCTCAAACTCTTCTCTAGTTTCTGAATCCCATACACAAGTTTTCAAAGCAGCCCAAAACTGCTTTGTCTTGATTTGTAGGAGGACCAACCTTCTCAGGAAATTTATCCAAAATGTGCCACATGCAGAACCTATGAATTGTGTTTGGTAGAACAGTTCTAATAGCTGATTTCATGCTAGCATCTTCATCTGTTATGATAAGCCTTGGTGCTTTTCCTCCCATTGCCAATGGGAATGTACGAAACAACCACTCATATGACTCAATCTTCTCATTTACTATGAAAGCAGCTCCAAAGCAAACACTTTGCATATAATGGTTCACGCCGGTAAAAGGTACAAATTTCATATTGTATTCATTTGTGCTATATGTTGCATCGACTGACACTAAATCACCAAAATGATTATAATTCTTTCTACTTGTAGCATCAGCCCAGAATATGTAGAGTAACTTTTCATGCTCATCCACAACAAAATCATAGAAGAAGGCAGAATTTGCCTCTTTCTTCCTCTCCATTTGTGCCACAAATATTTCAGCATCCGCATTCTTTATTTTCTCCCTAAGTCCCCGGTAGTAATTCTGCAAGTCACGCTTCATGCAACCAATATTATCAAAACCATCACTGACTTGTAAAAGTCTATATGCTTGCGAGGTACCAATACTTGCTTTGTGACATGTGAACAAGGTCGTTTTGACTCTTTGACTGATTGTACGATTGGATCGAAGAAAAGGAATTTTATCAGGTGAAACTAGACCATGGCTATGCTCCTCAACAAAAGAAGCAATATAGTACCTATTCTCCTGATTCAGCTTCACATATATACGTGCATTGCATCCACATCTTGACTCTGAGTGCTTCTTTTGCATGTTCGGCTCAGCACGTCTCTTTGAGAAACCTTCCCTCGAACACACAAATCTCTTATTTTCAACCACATCACTCTTTTTGGTTTGAGCTCCTACACGAACCGAAAACCCACTTTCATGTGCATATATCTTGTAGAATTCTTCCACTTCATCAAGAGTATCAAATAACATTCCAACAGCTGGTTTCAGTCTCTCATCCTTGCAATAAGGTACAAACCATGACGACTGCAATGAGAAATATAAATAAAGAATTAATATCAAATTGTGCAGCTTGTGACACTTATGAATGATGAATAAATTAGAACAAGAAGAAAAATTGCTCACCGATGTTGAGCTGATTGGATCCTTTTTAGGTGTATTCAATCCCTCATAAGAATCAGCATGATGCGGAGCTTCAACAAGGTTATGGACAGGAAGGTCGATCTGCATGGGTCCACCATCTTCACCAAGCACCGTGGGTTCAAAGGGATCATGGCCTTGAATGATGACATCATCTGGAACTGCTATGTCTTCCGGACTGCAACCACCAGGGCCAGCCACCCTTCACGCGGCCATGGCGTTGAGAAGGTCCATCAAGCCACCACGGCCAGGGCATGTCGGTGCTGCCATGCCACAGCGACGATGGAGGCAACACGACAGCGAGGGTGACAGTGACGGCGACGGCGTCCGGCGAGGGCGCAGGTGGTGGCGCTACCGGAAACCGCGGCTAGGGCATTGTGGTGGCGGCGGCGGCCGGCGAGGGCGCATCTGGTGGAGGCGGCGGCGTCCGGCGAGGGCGTGGGCGACGTCAAGGGCGACGGCGACGGCGTCCGGAGAGGACGCAGCTGATGGCGGCGGCGGCGATCGCTGTGTCTCCGTGTACCAGCGAGAGAGAGGCACGATCTTCCTTCCAGGAGAAGGAACGTTGCTCTGTCCTGTCTTTGGGAGAGAAGAGGAACGTGGGGGTCTTTTTAGAAAATAAATTCGCACGGCAAGGACAGATGGGGGGCTAAAGTGTAAATGTTGCAGCTGCCGTCGGATGCTCCTTGGATGGCTAGGATGGGCCATGTGCAGATGTGTACAAGGCACCCCATGTGCACTGGATATCTTGCCCAGGTAAAAACCACTTTCCCCAGCAGGACGGGTTTCCAGACAGACAGCCCATGTGTGCTCGTGAGGTGAGACAGCAGGCGCTGGTGGCTCCTGTCCTCGATCAGCTCTTCACGCTCGGCCGTGTGCGTGTGGATGGGTTCACGGAAACGCTTGGGGTTTTCAACGACTTCCACGTGGAGCGCCACCCGGGGCGTCAAACCGTGTGGCCCCCCGAGCTAGATTACCTGACCGTTGCGTGCAAGAGCCGAGAGCGAGAGCCGCCGGCCGCCGTCAGAGCCAGCTAGCCGGCCGCTAGCCACCCAGGCAGCAGCGCCAGCAGGAGTCGACGGCGGCTGGTGCTGCACGGGGCACCGGAACAGTGGTAGCGCTGGGACGGGTGGGCGGTCGCCGTCGCGCGCCCTGGCCTGCAGGAGAGGGAGGCACCGATCGCGAGCCGTGGTGTGGTGGGGCGCGCCCGCCCAGGGAGTCAGGGACAGGGCCGGGGCACCCTGCCGCCGCCACGCCAGGCACCGTGGGCGCCACGCCGCGATCCCCTGTCCCCGTCCTGCCCGCCCTCTCCTTTTGCCGGGCCCCATCCCGCCATCCCTCCTCCTCCTCCCACTCACCTGACACCCCAGCCCACCGGCGCGGCCCACCAGTCGCGGCCGGGCTCCTCCCCCGTCGTCGTCGCCGTCGTCCTTCGCCACCGCGGCCGCGAGAGCGACGCCTTCCTTCCAAGTTCCATCCATCTTCGTTGGCTTGCTGCTGCAAGCGCCGTACGCTTCTGTTCAGCTAGACCTCGTCGTTGCCAAGATCAATGATCCGGTGGCACGTTGAGCTCACCTGACAACTTGACAAATGGCTGGACCTTAACCTTGTCGGCGGCGGTTACAGAACTGTTACGTCAGTCAGGTGAGCCGTGTGTTAACACCCACGCAGAGAGGCTGAAACTTTTATCTTTTTTTTTATATAAAAAAATTGTTTATGAGAGAGAGCCCATCACTTGCGTTGCGTGCACCAGACCGACAGATAGGGTTCCTCATTGGAATTAGCAAAGCATGTGGAAATTTGACGGATGTTATCGGCACCTTGCAGCAGCAACCTAACCCCATTGGAGTAGGAAGCATGCAATCCTGAGGAGACCGTGGTCCTAAAAGGCGCCATCAAATCATCCTGCTCCAGAGACTTTCTTTCTTCTGGAGTGATGAAACCTCAAATCTCTCCGCTTGGATTATTCAGATTTTTTTTTCACCTTCACCACCTACCTAACTTGAGTGTGTACCATGCATGTGGATGTGTGATGGATGCAGAGGATGAGCTGATGCAGACACCAGCAATTTTTACATTTTGGGTGGCCTGTGGGCCCGGGTGGGCTGAGCTGATGGCCAACAAAGCACACACTAGCTAGGGTCATGATCATGGCCAAGGTAGTACTTGGCCAGATCGTGTAGTGGTTTATTAGTAGCTTAAGCACGCTCTGGTTTGGGGCTAATTGGGTCATTCTCTTACTCATGACCCATGCATGTGGATGCCCTTGCCCCACCTATCCACATTAGTGCTGAAAAGATGGGAGGTTAAGCTGCTGATGCTACTCCTTGTTGGTTGCTTGCTCTTGTGGGGCTCCTTCCACTCGCTAGGATTTCCTGGGTCCTAGATGACATCCTCCCTACCCCTGCCAAGCTAGCTTCCGACCTGTGGCATGCTGTGCTTCATCGAAAAATTAGAAGTGAAGCAATAGAAACACGACAGGTAAGAATCACTATAATGAGGGATCGAGTTGGGAGTATTGTTAGTTATGGATTATGGTAGCGAGCACCCTGTTTGTGGGTACCAAACCGAATTATTTCGCCACATTAACAATGTTAATCTTGGCCCGTTAATTATCATGTCGGAAATCTGTCTGAAACATACTACAGTGTGAGTGATGAGCCATACAGATTAAATACAGGTCATGTGAATCCAAAAATCATATGTAGAGCACCTAGCTTTTCATTTGGTCCATGCAGTATTTATTTGCAGATGGATGAGCACCCTCGACCTTTCGAGTGGCGCTTGTTCAGAAAGACATACTACATGACCACGTTGGAAATCGTATAAGCAAGTTTCGGACATAATCGACTGCATCTGAATGACAACGACTCCTCGTTTCGTATTGGAGGGTTCAGACTTCAGACCGTGCTCATTGCTTGCACGAACACGCTTCTACACTGCGATATGCTAGACTCGTGTCACTTCAACTGGGGACAATGTTATCTCCTGGCTGTCAATTTCAAAAGGGATGTCAAAATTGGACAATAAGACAAACACGAATGGGGTGTTTGGTTCCGGATACTAAAATTTAGCCCTTGTCACATCGAACCTTCGGATACTAATTAGGAGAACTAAACATGAGATAATTATAAAACTAATTATACAGATGGAAGCTAATTCGCGAGACGAGTCTACTAAACCTAATTAATCCATCATTAGCACATGTCTACTATATTGTCAAATCATGGACTAATTAGACTCAATAGATTCATCTTGTAAATTAGTCTCCATCTGTGTAATTAATTTTATAATTAGTATATATTTAATACTCCTATTATATCAGTAATTAGACATTCGATACGATAACATAGGAACTAAAATTTAGTCGGTGGAACCAAACGCCCCCCCCCCCCCCCCCAAAACTTCTTTTTTTTCCCCCTGGTCATTCCAGACTACTCATAATACTATACTTCTAGTAAACAAGTGTAGCACTATACTGTACTATCCTGTCCTGATCCTTGCTCATGAAACACAGCTTCTAAATTTTGAAATTTGACGTTCTTGATGTGGCTCCATGCATAGTCGTCCATATGGTAGGAGGCCGGAGTGCAGTTAAATCGTGCCTAGCTAATTCCGGGGAGGCAGGAACCAAAGAACCGCCTGTCTTGCACTGTTGCGGGAGGAGGCGCTCCACTGCAATGGATGACGCCGTAAAGGCGAAAGCCACAATAATAGCGCGTAAAAGAGAGGCGCCGGGCAGAGTGGGATCATATCATATGGGCGGTGATAATTCGGAGGCAGGCGCACGGACATGTGCATGATGAAAGGCCAAGGCAGCAAGGCCGGCGCGTGCGCTTCTTGCCCTCTTGCCTTCTTGCTTGTGCTGGCTACTACTATGCACTGCGCCCTGCTGCCCTGCACCCGTACCGTACCGGCCGTCGTCTGAGGGGCACACCAGGTGTCCAGACCAGACAGGGGTCTCCCGTTCTCAGGCTGCGTGCAGAGAGCAACATCGGTGGCACATGTATCGATCTATCCAGCAGTCGTGGATCGGAGCAACCGTCCGGCATTCATCTACTAACATGCATGCATCTGTCAGTGTCTACGCGCGCGACAGTGGCCGATCTAGACCGAGCGAAACGCACAGGGTCGTGCTGCCCACCACGCGATGCTGTACTGCCTCGACGCCGGAAATTAAGCTTGTCTCATAGTAATCTATAGGAGATGGATCGGCCGCCGAGACGACGACGACGACGGCGGCGACGGTGGCGGCCTCGAGCCGGCGGCGGTGGCTCCGACCGTGCGGGCCCGCGTGTCGCCGCCGCGCGGCTAGCTAGCGTATACTAACGTGGCGCGGCGCAGGTCGTACGACGCGGAGTTACGCGGCTGCTCCCCCCGTGTCTGTGGTCCTGCTCCTGCCGTCGCGTCGCCCGCGGCCGGCCAAGGCCAGGCGCGTGCGGCGCGCCTAGCGACGACGCATTGCGGCCTTGCCTTCCCCTCACGTGTACAGAGGCCGCAACGTGACATGTCCCTCGCTCCAGGACACGGGGCCAAACGCTCCTCCATGCGGGGCAGGAGGCACGGTGACCGATCAGGTAGCGATGAGCGAGGAGTGAGCGAGGGAGGCTCGTCGCCAGACAGAAAACCACCCCCCAGGCTGCAGATTCGGATCAGGCGCGTCATGTCTCGTCTCGCTCGTCTCGTCTCTCTCTCGACCTGGGACGTCATGCTCGCTCGCTCACCGAGATGAGACAAGCAGACAAGAGTGACCGTCAAGCTGATGCTGTTTAGCTGCCGACCATGACAAATTACCTCCACTTACGCGTTGAGTGTATAAGCATGTACAGACCTTCTAGTTGTAGAGAGACTATATGCCACTAGATAGTGAAGTGTACTGTGGCCTAGCTAGTACGGTGTACCATACGCGCCATCAAGCAGCATTGTTCATATCTCGCACAGTTGGGCGCAGCTTTCTCGGATCTGCACAAGGCTCTGGGCCAGCTCTGGCGCAAGCGTACAAACCACTGGCAGTAACAAAACCTGCAGGCTAGAACTAGAAAGAGCTGGCTGCAGTGCAGGCGCAGCAGCTGGGTATGCCTGACGGTGCATACAATTACTGCAACGTCAAGGTACCCAAAGATAGCCAGGTCCATTACCCCATATATGTTGGTGGTAAAGATGCATATGAATGGCCGGCGCGGCTGCAGCGATCCCGATCCAGCACTTGGATCTTTCACGGTCAGCAGTAATGGCATGCACTTAAACTGCAATATCTCATGAACCCAGGACAAAGCTTGAGGTGTACACTAAAGTTGAGGGGGGGGGGGGGGGGGGGAGGAAACTGCTCCAAGGCCCTTCTTGAAACGCAGTAACTTTTGCTGGCCAATCTGCAGCATGAGAAGCAGTAAGAATTTCACTACTGTATGCAGAGAAGATGTTCATCTATGCCTGCAATAGCAGATAGTGACCTCTGTAAATCAGCTCAACCCTTTCCTGTGAAACTGATCCGATTCAATGCAGATGCAGCCGCAGCTAGCCGCACGCCCCCTCGCGATCCGGGCCTCCTCGGCAGAAATGTCAAAGCGGAAGCGGAAGCTCCTAGCGCCTAGCACCACCGCACGGCTCTGCTCAGAGGAAGGCAGAGGCAGGCAGCGTCGCCGTCCATCCCCCCATGCCCCATCACTCGTCTCTGCAGTCTGCACCACAGCCCGGCCGGCGACGAGCCCACCCCACCATTAAAGCGGCGCCGTCGCCGTCGCACGGAAGGCGGTTGTGCCTGAAGAGCATTCTACTTCTGCACACGCCGTATTTACATCGTGCTACCACTATACTACTTCTCTACACCTACTCAGTACAATAGTATATAGCATTTTGTTTGTGGATCACGGGCCGTCCGTGCCATCAATTCTTGGCCCTGCGCTCTCTTCGTCCGACGCATGCTCCGGAGTAACCATGGCGGCGGCGGCGGCGAGGACGGCGGCGGCCTCGTGCGCTTCACGCCGCGCCCGCCACGCCGTTGATGCCAAGTCGGCACGCCACTGCCCATCTGGAGGCGAAGGGCGGGTGGGCCTCGTGCCCTTGTCTTGATCCAGGGCCTTAATCAATAGGTTGCTTTTGCTAGAAGCTCCTGATCTAACCCCTCGAGGCTGACCACGGACAGCGACGCGCGCATCATGGGGTTCAGTCAGGGCGTTCACGGTCAGTGAGCAGAATTATGAGAGCGAGCTCAACACTTGACCTGGTTGCCTGGTGAATGGTCCGTCGCTGGGGGCCATCAGACCTGTCCATGGAAATGTGGTTTGGGTTGTCACTGCAGAGAGGATCATGATTCGTGCATGCAACAGTAGGCATCGTCTGGATCGGCCAGGATGAGAAACTTGCCAAATTGCATTGACGGAGTTGCAGATCGTCGCAACTGGGAGAAGTGGGCTCTGTGACTGTGTGCTTTCGTTCAGAGAGGCCCAAAGAGCAAAGTCAGAGCGGCTATGGTCCAAAAGACCAATAAAGAGCATACAATCCTATCCGATAATTACCAAGTGGAGAAAACTCATGATTGTAGTTTCACCAAGAAAACAACACTCGTACAGTGATATGCTATCGCATTTCAAGGCAATAAAGGTTGAAATCAACAGGGGAGGTGCGAATTCCGTTTCATTTCAACTGGACCCAAGGGAACTCCAAGGAAAAACAGAGAGGTAGCCCAGCAGAACAAGCAAGGCTCTCACAACATTATAGGACAAAATCCATATCTTTGACATCTACACATTGGTTTATAACGACAAATTCGCCTTCCACGGTCTCATGTCACTGACACTAACAGGCGATTGCCGACACAGATGATAATTCCAACTCATGGAATAGGCTAAGTTACCATATTGCCCAGATACTAGCCCATCAGGATCACTAATAACAGAGACAGGATCACTGAGAGAAGAACAATGTTGAAAGTCACTCATAGCTCTAGGTATTCATCACGTCCTTTTAGGAGACAGTAACACCATCAAGCTCGGCCTGAGCTACTGCTGCACCGATTGCATCGATCACATCCATCTTGCCCTTGGTCACTGCTTCATCCATTGGAGTTTTCTCATGGCTGCAGAAAACAAATCATGCCATAACGATGCAATCATTGCTCAGCTAAATTTAATACATAGTGATCAGAGATGCCTTCCTGACGATGTCGCTTCTTGAGACATGGTCATTTAGATTGAACATACCTGTTCAGAGCACTCACACTAGCGCCAGCAGATATCAAAGCCTTGATTACCTGGGTTAGTTATTTTTCAAAAGCATCAGCATCAGTATGCTTTTAATTGGTACAAGAAAGCAGAGAAGTAAAGCAACTAATTACCTCTATATGTCCATTGAGGCATGCCCAGTGGAGGGGTGTGTTCTTCTCCAAGTTGGTGGCATTAACATTCTGCACTTCAGTTATGCAATCACAAACAGAACCTATGAGTCTAGTTCAGGAGAAAAAAAAAACTTCAAATGGTTCAGGCTTTGCTAGTGGTTAACTCGGCTGTTCCCTTGAATAGGCTTATTTTCTATTCAGGCTAGATTGGTCAGTGGATCTTTTGGCTTTTGGCTAGCTGGTAATCCCAGCAAAATGAAAAATACTTTAATTGACTTTCAATAGAAGTTGGCTTAGCCTTTCCCTAATAAGATAGGAGTACATTCTGAGGGGCTTAGCTTTATTTGAAATCATGAAACGATGACATTTAACCTGGTTCAACACGGTAAGTGATTGTACAAAGTAACTTTCTTACCGCTCCATTTTGAATCAAGTATTCCACCACAGCAAGATGGCCATTGGCAGAAGCCATATGAAGAGCTGACAGTAATGGAGAAAAGGTTAGTTAAACGGCCAAGAGAATAAGATTCGACAATAGTCTTTGATGAAAACAAGTTATCAAGTCTGTCAGCGGATTCAGATGTACTTTAAATATTCCACTTTCACACAGTTTAAGAGTTTAGGCAGTCAATTGGTGATTTGCATCTTGATGATATTGGCTTGTAAGCTCAAGTCACTGAAGATGACTACAAAAGTAGGGACAAAAGGCTTACTGCCACACTACAGAGTACAGATTTAGGAAATCTTCGACCAAGGAGCAACTGCACATCAATTACTACTAACTTCTGACATGGACATATGGTCTTTATTCACCAAATAAATAGGCATGCCACATGGTTCCAGTTTGTTCTATGCAATTGTATGGCAACTGAGCCCGGCCTATATTATACTGACATGATAAAGCTGGGATAAAAACTTCTAAACTGCATAGCAATAGCACTTAGTGGACGAATTCGTAGAAACGAACGCAACCTGTCCGTCCTTGCGAATCTGTTGAGTCCAGTGAAACGCCAGCTGAGAAGAGGGCGACTACATCCTCCAAGTCATCGTACCTAGCGGCCTGGCAAGTTAAAGGAGCAAGTATCCACCTCAGTTTACGGTAGCTCATACGAACAAGCGGATGTAGAACTCGGCGATGAAGGGGCGGGGGAGATGTTGGGGTTTGGGGTTGGGGCTTACGTCGATGAGATCCTGAGCCTGCTCCGCGGTGGTCGCCGCGGCCGCGACGGGGGTCGCTTGCGCCGGTTCCACGCCCATCAGCACACGACGCCAAAAACTGAGGATGATGAAGAGGAGGCGATGCGGCGGTGACGGACGGCTGCCGGCTGCGCCTGATGGCTGATGCTGCGGCCTGCGGGGAATGCGGCGGCGGCGGCGGTCGTGTTTCTTCCAACTTCCTTCCGCTTCCTCTATCCTGGACCGATACCAGGCACATCTCGGCCCACGGCCCAATCCAAGATCTGCGTTTTTGGGCTGACTACGGGCTTTCATTGAGATGGACCAAGGGCGTCTTTTTTTTTTGGCATTTTTTTTCTTTTGTTTTTTGACTGAACCAAGTGATAGATGTCTCTATTTAGATATCATTGTTTCTTTTTCGAGCAACCTACACGTAAATGTGCTATTTTGTTCGGGGAAAATATGAACATATTAATTCTTGCCAAGTCTTTGTACTCAACCGAACAAACATGTTTTCCTGTTCCATATATACTGTACTGCCATGTCACGCATTTCAACATTTGGTACAACGGTGAGCTGGTAACCACATGCAATAGCTGTTTCAAGCATCATTTCAGAAAACAATTCAACTTACAAAGTCCACGGGCTTGGTTCCTTCTTCCAATCTTTAACTTGAAGGGCTGAACAGGTCAAAAACTCGTTTGTCAACCCCCTGGTCCTACGATTGATCCGTGCCGCAAAAACTTTCAATGCACTTCGTAGTCAAAGTTACCTCACACGTCGCTAAGCTAGTACTACAGCACCAGAGGTAAAAACTACATGCGCCATCTGATGCGTTGACCCAACTGCTGCCAGATGTGTAATTCGAAAGAACCATTTCTGTGCTAGTTTTTTTTTCCTTTTCCTATGAGCCGGCTTCATCTCGACGTCAGGGTTGATTGACCAATTCTATGCCATGTGCGTTGCCAAAAATTATTCTTAGAACATCATTCTGTTTTGAAAACAAACACAGAACATCATTCTGAAGAGTTGAGGATGTGTGTGTGTAGTGCAGTACGGTATCATATGAGTACGTTAGATTACTGCCGTGTACAGATGTCCATTCGATATTAAGTAGATCATGCCCTTTTTTTTTGCGAGCATGTACGGTCTATCTGACAGATTTATACGATGGCCAATTTGTTTTTGTTTTTTTTTTTTGGGGGGGGGGGGTGTGGTGGGGAGGAGGAGGGGGATCGAGGAAGAAGCGGATGATCACGATGCGTACTTAGAACGTGCGAGATCTAGTTTGGAGTAGAAGACAACCTGCTCGGTCAACCCATGATCGGATCAGATCCATCAGCACCTTGATCAAGAGAGGTCAACCATCTGTGTCTGTGATAACCTGGCCTACTTGCATGGGACCACGGTTGATGAGCATGGGCGCAGTCAGCTTCGTTCGTTCTTCGCCCAACACCATATCTTCAAGCTGCAGCGAAAGATGGCAGCGACCTTTTCTTCTTTCCTCGTGAGCTTAAGCATTAACTCAATAACTCCGTTGCATCAAGTTGCTTCATCCAACTACGTCAGGCCTTGCGACATGAGAGGCAGTGCAGCTATGCAAGCCGTCGTCTCTCCGGATCCGAGGCACGCGCCTGCGAGGGAAAGTTTCAAACGCTGCCTGATCCGGCCGGCAGCAGTCAGCCACTGTACGGCCGACATCGATGATCGATCGATAGATAGATAATAATAGATTCCTTTGGCAACAAGGCATTTGGATTGGGATTTAGCGCTACTGAATTAATTAGCACTGATCTGTAGAATCAATTAAGCTTTTGAATTTGTTAAACCCTAACCAGTTGCTGAATTATTTCTCCATGAATTTCGAGTTGCATAATGCCCAAATTTAAAAAAACCGATGGATCTAGCTAGAGTGTAGAACAAAAGCACTCAAATCTCTCTGAAAAAGTAAAAGATCGACTCGGTCTGTAGGCCGGCCAGAACGTTCTTCCCATCGCCGGCGACGCAGCCGGCCGGCCGGCCCATACCTTACCATACCATTCACTACTGCTCCATCTGACACCAGCTTGCTTGACTTTGTTGCGCCAGAACGATCACGTACGCTCGAGCCACTGCCACGCGCTGTGCCAGCGCGTGCAGGTCTTGGCAAGCTAGCAGCAGCCTAGCACGCCAACGCCTCGCCGCCTCCGTCAGATCCACCACAAGCTCGCCTCCGTCGGATCCAGGCTACACGAAACGAAACGGCAGGCGCACAACGCCCCGACACCCTCGCCGGCACGGCAACTGCAGTCTGCAGGCAGGCACGGCCAAACCGCCACCGCCACCCTGGATACAGCCCCGCGCCGCCCGCCCCGTCTCCCACCACGAAACGGAGCCCCCCACTTGCGCGCGTGCTCGCCCCGTGCCCCGGCCCAAAAAACACCCCAGTTTACGCGCACCCCACCCGTCGCGCCTCCACGACACCCCCCCCCCCCCCCCCCCCGGCGCGAACCAGCGGGACGCCGCGCCCCCGCGGACTTCTGACCACCGACGCCATGTCACGTTCCTGTCATCGTCAACCGCCACGCCGACCCGACCCTCGCGCAGTTGCCCTGGCACCACGCCCATCCATGTCAAACCTCCTCGAGTCGTTAGATTCCCCGTGTATAAAACGGAGACTGCTCGCCCTTGCACCTACCAGCTGAGCTTGCCTGCCACGACCACGAACCCTGGTTGCTGCTTCAACGTTCGCGATCAAGCTCGCTCGTTGCCGCGTCGGCCGGCGCTCGCGCGCGTGCGAGGCATGGCGGATGGCCTGCTGCGGTGGCTCTGCGTGCGCCCGGGGCGGCGGTGGTGCCGCCGCGGGCGGCGCGAGACGCGGCTGGTGCTGTGGGGCGGGGAGGCGCGGGCGGCCGATCCCGGGAGGGCGGCGGGGGAGCTCATGGCGGAGCACGCCGGCTGCGTGGTGTGCCGCGCCGACGGGTTCCGGATCGGCCGCCCGGTGCCGGTGCTCGACATCGAGGACCGGCTCGAGGCCGGGCGCACGTACCTCGTCGTGCCCGTGGACCGGCTCCCGTGCGGCGGAGCAGACGGGGTCGTCACAGCGGCGTCGCTCGCGGCGCTCTCGCACGCCGGCGGCGGCAAGGGCGCCGCCGGTGGCAAGTCGTCGTCGTCGGCCCCGACGACGTCGCTGGCCGGGGGCTCCAGAAGCCCGTTCGAGTACGTGAAGGACGAGGACGGCCGCACGGTGATCAGGGTCACGGAGGAGTTCATCGTGAGGGCCGTCACGGGCGGTGGCAAGCCGCGCGATCGGGACGACGACGCCGGCGGGTGCGGGGCGCTTTGCAGCACGCCGGAGCTGAGGAAGCACTACGAGCAGCTGGTGGGCGCGGCGAGGGGGCGGCCGTGGTCGCCGCGGCTGGACACGATCAAGGAGCGGAAAGGGCGGAGGCTCGCGGACGTCGTGAGCCCGGGGAGTCTGTCGCCGGTGAGGCTGCTGGGGATGGACAAGGGGCTCAGCTGGTAGGATAGAGATAGAGAGCTGCAAAATCGCAAGCAAGCCAATGGCACCGTCTCAGACCTCACTGGGCTCCATGCCTTCATGCAGCTGCTGTGTTTTTGGGTGAAGGTGTTGTTGAATCTTGGATGGAATTGCACGTGTCGATAAATGCGGATTTTTTTGGGCAAGAACTTGTACAGCCACGTCTCACGTCTCAGTATAACTAATTCAAAATTCAAATATTCAAATTGCATGATCAGCACCGGTCGCCTCTCCGGCTCTCCCCACTACACCGTTCACGACGGCCCCGGCACCTCCGTCAGCTCATCCTTCTTGCTCCTTCAACTGGTACAGATACGTGGCCCCTAAACGATACGCACGCCAATTGGTTGGTCGTAGGCAGGCGTCGCGAGGCGGAGCCGTTCCCTCGCGCGCGGCCTCTGGGGAGGGGTGGTATGGGCCATGGTCGATGCAATCTGGATCGGAGAGTGGAAGATGCCGCCCCACCCATGGCCCATCTTCAGCGCCGGATGACGGCGCTATCCGCCCTCTAAAGATGTATTTTCAGAAGCGGATTTCTGAAAATATATTTTTAGGGGTGGGTGTCGATATCACCCGTCTCTAAAAATCTGGGCAGTGGCTTACTTCTCTCGACAGCCCATTGCTTGCTCGGGGAGGTGCTGTCCAAAAATAAAAAAGAAAGGTTTTAAATTTGATTTTCTTCGAATTGAGGTTGTAGGAGGTAAGTTGATGCTAATCCCATATATTTTCAAAGTTTTTTAAGTATAGTTTTAGAACTCAAATGGAGTTCTCTTAATGTACAAATTTTTTGAATTGGAGGTACTGGGAGCTCTATATTTTTTGAATTAATTGAATTTTTAGTATAAAATTGAAAAGAATACTGTCGGAGGAATTCTCCAGCCGGGTGGCGGAGAGCACCCGCCTAATCCTAGTTAAGAATGGGTTTGGAGGGGATTAAGGAACGCTCGATCGGTATGCGGATGAACACAGGAAAGACGCAAGGGTTTTAGAGTGGTTCGGGCCGCCGGAGCGTAATACCCTACGTCCACTTTGGTGTTGTATTGGCTGCGTGAGCCTGAATGGAAAGCAGCATAAGCTTGTGTGTTTCTGATTGCTGAGCCTTTTGAACTTGTCTTCTAACGAGTGCACTCTCCCTTTTATAGTTCAAGGGGAGTGCTTACACTGTGCGGGACCCCGACAGGTGGGCCCGGCCAACAGGGGCCGTTCTACGAGAGATAAGGAGGTCTTCTCGTCGAGCTCCTCTCCGTAGTCCTCTCGATCGAGAAGTTGATGTGCGTATCCACAGCCAGGATATGGCCGTGTGCAGCCTTGTCTTGCACAGTGTCCGGTGCCAGCGTTGCCCAACAGTGAAGCCGTGCTGTCACTGTTGGGATGGAACCTCCTGTCAGGGGGCGAGCCGGCGCTGGCTCGTGACATGCGCACTGTTACAGCGCAAGCCTTAGCACGCCTATTACAGACCATCATCACGCGCGCAGCACCGTGACGGGACTGCACACAGTCCGTGCACTGTGCACGGTGATATGACGCGCCGCCTTCAGATCAGGCGGGCTTACCGTGGTGTCAGCTTACCTGCCCCGTGTGTCAGTGGCAGGCCGCACCTTTTGACTTTGGCGCGCCCGACACAGTTACCGCATTAAATGCTGGTAGGTGGGGAGGCGACCCGCGGAGGGCCTCCAGCCGCGGGCACGCGGCAGGGCCAGCCCCGCTCCCTCTGCAGGACGGCACGCGGCGGCGCCGGGCCCCTTCCCGGGGGAAGGGGGGTCCGGGCCCCCGAAGCCGGTCGGAGCGGGCTGGCCTGCGATGGTCCGGCCATCACACGTGGCGGCCCCGGACCTCCCAGGGGAGGCCGGGTCCGCAGGGGCTACCCGAGAGCTCTCCCGCCCACCTGGTTGTGCAGAGACCCCGGACCTCATAGAGCCCGGGGGAGGGTCCGGAGACCGCGGTCCCAGCTGTCAGGCCCGGAGGCCGTATGCCACGTGACCCAGAGGCGAGGGGGAGCATGGATTATGAGAAGCCAAAGGCCTGGACGCCCTAGCGGGAGGTACCTCTATCTGTATGTACCGACAAATACAAACCAATTTCCAGAGGTGGGTGGCGCCCCTACCCGCCCCTACAAATATTTTTCAAATTGGTTACGAAAATTCAATTAAATCAGAAAAAATAGCAAACCAAATCAAAAAAGTGAAATTTGTACCCTAAGGCTATTTTGCCCTATAGAACTAGAAAAAAATATGTCAAGTATATTTTAGATTATATAATGCTTAAGAGTGTGAAAACTAGTAAGTATGGCTTGAGTTGTATGAGATAGCAAGTGTTGGAGAATCCTACATTGTACATTGTTGTTTGAATACTCTTAACCACTATGTACACAGAAATATAGTTGTCACATTTTTTTCTAGTTCTATAGGTGACAATAGCCTTAGGGTAAAAATGTGTTTTGCTATATTTTTTGAATTAATTGAATTTTCAATATAAAATTGGAAAATATTTCTAGGGGCGGGTGACTCACCCGCCCCTATTTTTGTAGGGTATCACCTACTCTTGAAAACCGATTTCTAGGGGCAGGTTGGGGTCATCTGCCCCTAAAAATTCCTGCTCTGTGTATGTTGAACGGGCCGATGACTTGGCAAAATTTTCATTTCGCGCGGACGAGGGTGTTACGCTGCCAAAATTTCATCTTCCCCGCTGGCGCCTCTCCGCGGCGGCTCGGCCCTCCCCCTTACCGGCGCCTTTGGATCCAGCCCACCGCCGCGCGCGCCGCCGGATCTGCGACCTCCCTCGGCGCCAATCTTGTAGTCGTCAGTGGCCCCTCCCTCCTTCGGCAGTGCCCCTCCCCTCCCCTCCCCACCGCCCATGCCCTCCCTTGGCAGCAGGTGAGTTTTAATTGAACATACGAGGGATACGAGTGTCATTAGTGAATTTTCATGTGGATGCATTGTTATTATGTAAATGTGAGTTAGTGAATTAGTTGATGTGAATTATTGAGAATGGAATGTTTTGAGAATGTGAAATAGTGAATTATTGTTTTATGAATAGGCATATGGTAAGTCGTGGCTTTGGTCATGGTAGATTGGATCGTGCTAGTGTTGGTCGTGGTAGAGCGCATCAGGATTTCCCTTTGCAAGACTCGCCCTCCCGGCATCACTTTCAGTACAGTCAACAGGACTAACTGACCCGATGTTCTCAAGCAACCGTACTAGCTCCAGGAATAGTAAGATCCATCTTTTTTTGTCTTATTAAGAATATTTGATCCTTATTAATGTTACATTACCTCTAATGCAGCGGATCGATGTGTTTACATGGCTTGCCGAGGTAGTAAAATGCCTAAGTGATACAACTCCTCAGTTGGAAACCATAGAACGCTAACAGTTCAACAAACTAACAATTTCTTTCGAGATACCAGCAAGAGAAGTTCTAGGTGCTATGATTTTAATAGTTGCTAGTGGTAAAAAATTACCTATTCAGATGACTTATGAAAGAAGTGCTATGGAAGCTTGCCTTTTAAAACTTGAGAGGCATGGTTATCTAATTCCAGACTTGTCATGATTCAAAATCATAGCGCTTTAACAAAATGAACATTACATTATTAGTTTCTGTGAAAGACTTGCACAAGAAAATTAAAATGGCATGGTATGTGAGTCCTTGTTAATTTGATTGTGCGAAGCAATTCATAATATTTGCCTTCCATCTATCTTTGCAGTGTTTGGTAACACCGTCACGGCGATGAGTTTGAAAATTATTTTATGTGTAGCCATGGACCACTGGTACGAGTCTAGGACACCACATACTTGGTGCGAGTCCAGGACACCACGTACTAGGGAAGTTTTGTACCAGATTTCTATTGAAATTCGATCTACCTCGTTTAATGCTGCAAAACCAATATTTACCATCTATGGCAAAGCACTTTCTCGTAGATGTGAAGCAAAGGAAAGCGCACTTATCCGTGCTTTATTTTTTATTGATGAAAACCTAGGTAAAGATTGGCGATGTTACTCTATTAAGTACCTCTTGCTTTAGGATAATATCCGTTAGATGATGTAATATATGCATGCAATTGAACCTTTGCACCTTGGATGTAATATGTATCCATTTATGGAATATTTCAATCGCATGTATTTTAAATATTTAGATGTTTCTCTTTCCAAGTTTTTGTGGCCATGTAGTATGATGTGCTTGTATATAACATATTCTGAAAATTTAAATTAAAATCAGTAAATTATTTGGCGGTCAGGGTATTTTCAGGAGTGGATCATACCCTAACTCGTCCTTGGAAACCCACTGCCAGGACGGGCCATGAACTCACCCACCCTTGAAAATAGATTTCCAAGGATGGGCCATGGGCTGACCCGTCCCTGAAAATGGATTTCCACGACGAACGTGTTACCCACCCTGCAAAACTGTACCCCTGCAAATATTGTTTTACCCGTCGGTACAAACATTTTCTGCAGTAGCGACGTCGCCATTGCGCGCGCTACCTCGTTCCGAGTCTAGGCCGCCGGCAGCATTCCGGCCCCAGATCGAGCGTGCAGAGTAGGTCCGGCGTGCTGGCTCTTCGGTCAGCCGTCCACCTCGGTGATGTCGGCGGCGACGCGACTTCCATGCCGGCCACGGCGTGCTGCTGCCGTCACATCTATCTCGGGTAGCGTCGCCTGCGTTACCGAGGCGAAGGGTCGTGAGCCGTGATTGGATGATTAGGGGGTGGCTTGATGAATCTCGACCGTTGCGCGAGGATTGAACGACTCTCAGGTACCTAGGGGGTGGACGGTATATGAAATACCGTCCACCCCCGGACGGTAGACCAAATAACATCCGCCCTATACGTCGGCAATCGCTTCCTGCCGGTGAGCTAGAAGGTGGCGATGGAAGCCGGGAAGAGGGACCGAGGTGCTTGGGACCCCAGCGGCGGCGGCGGTGGCCGACACGAACCGCCCCCGCACCGTGGGAGCATTGCGGTCCCCGCGCGTTAGGCTAGGTGCGACGGCCGCCGGCCGCTGTAGCAGCGATCATGGTAGCTCCTACCTCCCAATCGAAAAACCGGAGGATGCCGAAGGGCGCCGTGGGAGCATGGCGGTCCGCGCGCGTTAGGCCAGGCGCGATGGCCGCTGCTGTATCAGCGATCATGGTTGCTCCTAGCTCCCAATCGAAAAACCGGAGGATGCCGAAGGGCGCCGCGCCAGAGGCTGGAGCAGGTCGGTGTGTCGGAGGGAGGCCGCGGGCGGCAGGGGTCCAGATCTAGCTGCGGTGCCGGCGACGGCCTGTACCTTCCATGGCCGGTCTTCACTGAGAAAAACAAAGCTCTTTTCCGCTTTCTGACGGACAAATCAAGTACTGGGCGTTGCACATCAGTACATTACTTGTTCGGGTCAATGTGTTTGGATCATAGGATTCAATTAAGACAAGCAGTTAAACAGGCGGTTAATTGGACAGTGAAATGTGTATACACACATCAGTATTCGCTACGGAAAGGCCTGTCACAGGACAAACTGTTCTCTGTTATTCCATGGAAAAATGGAAAAAATATGTACAAGGCGCCGGAAGGCCAGCGAGATCTCCAGGGCTACAGGAAGTCCGGCATGGCTCAGGTGCGGCGTCGCGGTACACATGGAAACCACGCCGGGCACCAACGTGGCGAAGCGGCAGATCCGATGGAGCTCCGGCGCGCGCGGCAGCCATAGCCATGCCTTGGAGCGCCTTGAACGTTGCCGGTGCGCGCGCTCAGCTTGCAAGACCTCGTTCAGAGTTCGGATCGCCGGCACCATCTCGTTCCCAGATCGAGCGTGCAGACTGCAGAGCAGACCAGACCTCCGAGTGTGCGTTACGGCCGCGCGGGTTCGTCTCTCAGCCGTCCACCTCGGCGGCGTCTTCCAGGCCGGTGACGGCGCGCCGCCGCCGCCGCGTCTGTATCGGGTAGCGACGCCGACGCCTGCGTAATCGAGCCGTCGGAGCCGACAGCCGAGGGAGCGCAAGCGGATGGCTCATTCGTATCGGGTATCCGCTGCCGAATCTCGACCGTTGCGTAACGAATGAGCGGTTCTCAGGCACCCAGGGGGTGGACGGTAAATGAAAATACCGTCCACCCCCGGACGGTGAACGAAATAGCGTCGGCCCTATATGGTCGCTGGCTCCCGGCGACTCGGGGTACGCCGGCCATGGCTTCGTGCCAGTGACAGTGAGCTGGGCGACAGCGAGGGAAACCAGGAGGAAGAGCCGAGGTAGCCGGGACCCCGGCGGCGGCGGCGGCGCCGACACCAACCACCCCGCACCGTGCGAGCAGTGCCGCCCGGGAGCGTTAGGCCAGGCGCGACGCGACCACCGCGGGTGGAGCAGCGATCATGGTTGCTCCTAGCGTCCTCAATCGGAAGTTTGGAGGATGCAGCGCCGCGCGGTGGACGACGCAACGTGCAACATCGAAGGGCGCCGCGCCGGCGGCTGCAGCAGGTCGGTGTGGAGGAGCAGAGCAGGGGAGCCGCGGGTGGCGGCGGGAGTCCAGAGCCATGATGTCAGCCACGGCAGGGGGCAGCAGGCGTGGCGACGTCGTCCGTCTGCTCGGCCCTGCGGCCTGCGCAAAGCCTCCGGCTCTGACTGACCGCATAGTCTTCAGCACGCCAGGTCGCCAGCCACCTCGCCGCCGGACTTCTCTGCCGTCTCTTCCGCTCTGGCCACGGTGCCGCACACCGGCAGCCGATGACCGTGCCCCCGTTTTGGATTGCCTCAGGCAATGAGCCAACTCGCCGCTCAACATAGTCCGAGGCCTCCGCAGCTCCGCGCTGCGGCGGCCAGCACTAGCAGCTACCTGAGTGACAAAGTGAGAATGGCACCGTGGTTTCCATGACCGATCTTCACTGACTAAAAAAAGGGGACCTTTTTTTATGTTTTTATGAGGAACAAATCGAGTACTGAACGTGGCACGTCACTTGTTCCGATCAATGCGTTTGGATCACAGAATTCGTTCATGGCACAAGAAAGAATCAACTAAACATGCGGTCAATTGGACACTGAAATGCACATATGTGGTAGTACATCACTATTCGCTACGGGAAGGGGCCTGTCACGGGACAAACTGCTCTCTGTTATTCGCTGGGAAAATGGGAAGTATGTACAAGGTGCCGGGGCAACAAGGGTTGACACTATGTACAAGGAGGCAACACCACACAGCCATTTTTCTTCTTTTTATTGCAGCTCATGTTGAGTTGACTCTGCAGTCAGGTCGTTATACCTCAACCCCGATCCTCTCTGCCACCTGCGATACAAACAGACATCCAGGTATAAGCAAACGCAAGAATCCGAAAATGATGTTGATACAGAACAGTTGCAGGGGAACCCAGGGTCAATTTATATGCAATGAAATCGTTCCTGAATCTTGACGTACAACAAAAAAAAGAGAGCTGCCGGATCTTGAATTACTGTATAATTAACTAAGCTTTGTGGCTTGAGCTTGTGCTACCTAAATGTTAAGATTCTGTGCATGGACTTCACAAGAAGTGTTGAGCAGAAGAGAAATATAGGTACCTCCTTGAAGGAGTAAACATCACTGCCCCAAAGCCAGGCATCACAGCCTGCATCCCTAGCTCCCCATACATCGTTCCTACGGTCATCCCCAATATGCACAGTTTCTTCAGGTTTCACGCCCAACAGATCGCAGGCCTTCAAGAATATTGTTGGGTTTGGCTTTTCTGCTGCAACCTGCAAGTTGATCAACCAAGGAGCAGAGTTTAATATAATAGACAAAATTAACGGAGTCATAAAACCATTGATCACATTTCAGGGCTTGTAAAAACAGGGCGTGCAATAAAAACAGGGCCAGCGCCTTTTAACTAGTAGGCTGCAGTACACGTGCTAATCTTTGGAAGATTTTTGAAATGGAAACCCACCTCAGCAGATACAGCAACTGCATCAAACCATTGATCACATTTCAGGGCTTGTAAAAGTGGCCGAAGACGAGTGTCAAAGTTGGACACAACAGCAGTTTTTACACCAGCCCTTCTCAATGCCTGGAAAACGCGTCCCGCGTCTGGATCACAGAGATGCCAAGCCTAGCAAAACATTTCACATTTGTAAGCTTAGCAGACACATACCTAAAAAAAGGTGGTCTGAAACCATTTTGATTACACACTTTATCTCACCTTTTCAGTCGTATAGTACTGATACACTTCCTCAAAGTACTGCAGATCTGAGCAGCCTGTAGAGGAACTGACTATGTGTTGCCAAAAGGGCCTTCCATCATTGACATACCTGGAGATACCCAGATACATTAAGACTGGAATTTCAATTGTAGTCCATGCAGAGTCATGATTTTTTAAAGGACTTGAATGTAAATATGATTCCTGTAGGCAGAATAATTTTAACCACACATTCACATGTCTGAGGGCTCTAAGGTCCCAGGCAGCTCATTAGTTCATTTAAGTAAAATAACAAAACCCAAAAGTTCACTCTGAGTGGGCAGGCAAAATGAGCTACAAACAAATAACATTAGGTGTGAATAACATTAAAGCATTCGTAGTACTTTGGCCATCACCCAAATATGCTGAGAAAAAAAAAAGTCGGTGACGATATTTCTCCTGATAAGTATACGAAAACGCCATGGTGGTACTTGCAACACATGATTGAAAAACACAAAAGGCAGGCAAAATTATTACTTATCAACTGTACAGTATTTGTACTCAAACATCTAAATCTAAATCATATATAAAACTGCATTCTTTGTTTTCTTTTGGTCCTTTCTTTTAGTGTTGCCAGAAACCAGCAAACATATGTTATTTCCGTCTGAGATCTAGATCTGGACATCATCACACTGAACAGGACTGCAATGATATAGTTCTCCCAGTTATTGACTTGTACTTGCAAGGATGTCCAGCACTATGTCACATCGTCCTACAGCTGTTTTCTTTTTATCTATGTAAATATTTTAAATTTACAATACATGAGATTGATAGATATTAGTTGCTCTATTGACATAGATGTACCTCTACACATCGGATGTAAATGTAAGCCTGTTAGCTGGTAGCCTGGTACATATATGTGGCATGTTAAGCACATGCCAAATTCTCCCTAGCTAAGCTTGCATGTGCTTGCAGTAGCAGTACCAAATTCCCCCTAGCTTTATGGAAGGAACCACTTTCGAAGTGATTGTTCCAAAAGACTAAGGAGCTGTTTGGATCCTCGGACTAAACTTTTCCCCATCAGATCGGATGTTTGAACATCAATTAGAAGTATTAAATATAGGTTAATTACGAAACCAATTGCATAAATGGAGGCTAATTCGCGAGACGAATCCACTAAACCTAATTAGTCCATGATTTGGCAATATTGTGCTACAGTAAACGTGTGCTAATGATGGATTAATTAGGCTTAATAGATTCCTCTCGTGAATTAGTCTCCATTTATGCAACTAGTTTTATAGTTAGTTAATGTTTAGTTCCCCTTATTAGCATCCAAACATTTGATGTGACTCGGACTAAAAATTAGTCCATAGATCCAAACAGCTCCTAAGTCACTAAACCACTGTGAAGTAAATGACAATTCTTTCACCACTTTTAATAACATAATTTGTTTGAATTGCACAGAAGCACTAGGCATCTGACAGCATGAAGCAATCATCTGAGATCACATAATAAAATAGTTCCAGACGCTTTACCTCAGGCGCGATCTACCCCATGGTTGCGCATAAGCCCGCCGATACCTCATCAGGATTTCATCCTCTGAGTACTCCACTCCATACTTTTGGCCGATCGTTCTGTATACCTGAAAAAACATTTAAAACAGCACACATCAGAACGCATGCATATAATCATCACAGAAAGGAGCCTCCTCTGCAATTCGTTATGCAGGGGACCGAACCACCCAAAGCTTAACAGATCTCCTCCGTAGCGCAACCCAGAACTACACATGAATACTAGAGCAGAACAACAACGGATCCGGTCAAGTCCAATCACACAGCCTAAGGGCGCCGCACAGCAGAAGTTGGCTTGCATGCCGCAGCAATTGCTAATCATGGCCAGAAATGGGACATGCAAACCACCGGATCACACGCGCAACAGGCACGGCGGAGCAGGGCGAGAATCTGAGATGCGGGAATGGGAATCGAGTGCACCTGCGCCATGGGCTCGGTGGGGGCGAGGAGCGTGCCGGCGGCGTCGACGAAGATTGCCTTGTGCGTGATGTCGCCGTAGATGGCCCGCCGGTAGTCGTAGTACTCCCGCGCGCCCATGGGCTCCCACCTCGCGACCCCGGCGGCCACGGCGGCCGCCGCATCCGCGGTCACCTCCGCCGCGGCCGCCGCCGTGCCTAGCAGCCGCCTCTCGCCGATGGCGCCAGCGAGCGCAGGCCGGAGCCTGGCGGCCGCCGAGCGCAGCCGCGCCACCGCCATTGCTCGCGAATTGGTGGTGCTGAGGAGGAGAAGGGCGTGCGCCTCGGGTGGCGGGGCCCGGTGGCAGCCGCGGGCGGCGGTGGCGTCCCCGTGCCGTCCCCCAGCTCTTCGCGCGCGGCGTGCGTGTGTTGTGGTCGGGGAACCGGTGGTGGCGGTTTATAGGAGGCAAGTTGGCGAGGCGTGGCGACTGGTGGCCGAGGTGAGGCCATGGCCTCACCTCATGGCCGCTCGCCGCTTGGCAATTGGGTTTCAGTCTTCAGGTCATCAGGTGCTGCTTGGATCTGAAGTCAAAGGGATTTGGCTAATCTTGTTTGATCATCTTAGACCTGTTTGGTAGGAGTAGGCCAAAAGCAAGCGCAAGCAAAAAGATTGCAATCATGAGTTCCGTGTGTTTTTGCTAAATCCATACTCAGACAAACAAAGGACTTTTTTCAAATTATTTTGTCTATACTAAATTGCATGAACTCCTGCTTTTTTGAAGGTTACTTGAGAAGAATGCATTTGCACACAATTGATTAACGACACATGTGAACTAACCTTCAACCTCCTTTCCAATTTATGTTTGTGTTTCTCATTAACACTACGTGAACATTCCAAGGAAAATGTACTTCTAGGCTAGAGAGGTATTACGGTTAAGGTGTTTGTGGTTTTCTGAGAAAATTCAAGCTCAAGGGCTATGGATTTGTCAAGTTTTGCCAAATTATAAGGAAAAATATTAAGGGATGCAATGATACACTTAATTCAGGTAAGAGATGTGTGTGTGTGTGTTCTAAAAAACCATCTGCGAAGAAACATAGAGATAGTTGAGCATAATTTAAGAAGTGGTTTTGGTAGGTAGATTGGCAAGAGGTACTCTTTTGGTTCTTTAAATATATAATACTATGTAGGACAAACTAAATGGAGAAAGTAAAAGAATGTGGAGGTTGTGAGGAGTTATTTTTAGAGGAAAAAAAGGTGGGCAGGAGAAGATATAAAGGGAGATCATGAATCAAGATGCTCAAAACAACACTTTTTAAAAAAGTGGCATAATAAAAGGTATATTACGGATTATGCCGAGTAAATCATATTTGGCTCTCTTGAAAATTTTGGTGTGCGAACAAAGTAGCAGGAATAGAACCGGCGTAAGAAAGATTTGATCAACCAAGACTACTCGTGGTGGTCTACTCGATGCCCAGCATTGCTTTTTTTTCTTTTTTTTTTCTTTTGAAAACTACAGCATTGCTTTATGAGCACCGTCCTTTATGTGCTCTCCAATGCTTTGCGCTTCTGCTCACAAAGTGAAGTGGGAGTGTGGTTGCAAGTTGGAGCCGAGTGTGCGCGGTCGTGATTTTTTACTCCATTATTTCACCTTAACGCATGTTCCAATACTAAGCACCGGATGTAGACAGGGGCTAAACCGTTTTTGTTTAGGTAAATCTCACATCAGGCGCCCACAGAGCCAATGGGTTTCCGCTCTGCCACACCAGTTTTTGGACACACGCGTTTGGAGGATAGCGTGGCGATTGCCAAAACCAAGTTACCTTTTGGCACATCATCTTTAGATAAGTTTAGAGTAGAAGAGAGACCACCGGTATCTTTGGGCTCATTGGCTCGAGTAATAAGAGCGAGAGGCGAGAGCCCATGGATTCACTGGCCACGCCCACCGGATCTTCGCCCTCGCCGTTGGCCTGACACGCGTGACGCACCGGCGGCAGAAGGGCCAACGTTCCTAGACGGCGCTGTTAGCCTACTCGGACACTTGTTCTTTCCTCAAGCTCTTCTCCCATCCAAAAAGAATCGATTTTCTTCTCCCTCCTTTTGCCTCCATGCCGGTAGCTCCTGACGCATGGAACTATGGAAGCAACAAAATCGTTTGAAAACAATCCACGACCTGATCCGCCGGCGCCGGTTCCAAGAGACGGCATGGGTTGCCAACCACCGTCACGCCGGCCCGCACGTTAGGGCCATCCCTCTTCGGGTCATCGGGGCCGCGCATCCGGGCTAACCTCACCGTCTCACCTCACGCGCGGCGGCGTGGCCGCGCCGCGCCGGGCGCATCGCGTCGAGGAAGCAAGCGATCGAGAGCGTGGCCGCCCGGGGCGGTGCGTGCAGTGGAGCGGCTGCCAGGGTCTCGCGCGCCCGCGGGCCGTGTCATCGGCATCGTGTGCGGCAACCTGTTGCTTGTCTTGTCAAGCTAGCACCACAGTTTGGCTTCTTTTATGTCCTGGAACACGACATCTTTAAGGGCTTATGTTCGTGCTACTTGTCAGTCAGTTCAGTCGCGCAACCTTGCCTGAATCTTATGCCTCTCGAACATGTTTGTTTGTCTTGTCAGTTCGGCTTCAGTTTATCATCATCTTTGTCTCCTGGTACACGAAATCCTCCAGGATTTGCGTTATTGCCAGTACTTGTCAGTTCTCGGTCGCGTAACCTTGACGCCTCGCGTGTTTGAATCTCACTCATACCTCTCTAGAGGTCCAGGTGCAAGCAAGTAGACCAGGGAGGAGGGAAACCTTTCTTTGGTCTCCGCTACCTGCAGCCGCAGGCAGATCGGACACAAAAGATCTCGGAATCGGAACCGGGATCGTGTGGCTGCGACGCCGCGACCTCGCATCCCGCGCTCCTCTAGCTGGTTGCGGTTGCGCCTCTGGAACTGACAGCTGACCTGAAGAATATCATGTGGGCGGACATGGTCGCCAGCTAATCTAATCAACCACCCAGCTTGCGCGAGACGACGGCGAGCGCGCTCCCTGACCACAAGCACTGACGCACACAAACCTGACTGCAAAAATCACAAGACCTGGGCTGGAAGATCACCGGGAGCTGTTCCAAGTCGAGCTGCTTCCGTCTGAGCCAAGTCTCTGCGCCACGGCGCGCGAGATTCAGACCACAAGTACGCGGCGAATCTCCAAGCGTCCGTCCAGACACACACAATAGATACGGCGTCTTCTAGTTCTACCACGGCGAACGATCTGGTTTGACGTTACAAATGGCTCGTAGCAGGAAAAAATGCACGAAGGGCCAAACGTTCTTTTTTTCTCTCCACAGTCTGCTCATTTTTCTGCGGTGACCTGCTCATTTTCTGAAGTTTTGCATTGCCACACGCTTCAAATTCAGAAGATGAGAAAATCGCCTGCCACTCAAAGTAGTGGTCGCGGAGGAGCCGGAGAACGTGCGACGGAGGACCACAACGCACGGCGGCCGGAGTCGGAGTCGCCGTCGCGGTGGGCGGAGTCGTGCGCGATCAAATTCCTGGAGGACGACGCGCGCTTGTGGGAGCCAGCGGCCCAGGATTCGCTGCCGATAGCGAAAAGGATAGCTCCACTGAGCGCAACCAAGCCCGGCAGCACCAGGACAAGCCGACCCAACACTTGTTGCTCTGGTTCCTGCTTTCTTGGGGGCAAATGGTCGTGGCCGTGGATGCTCCAGCCGGCGACCGGTGGGACCCAGGATACTAACCGCTCGCTTTGCTTTGCAGGGTTCCCTTCCTATCCTATCCTGACGGGGGGTGATTGCGTCAATGGTCAGGTACCAGGCTTCACATTGGATCTGTTGTCAGTTGAGGAGGTGCGCAGTCGTTTTCTGGATTCATGGTAGATCCATCATTGTTACATTTACTACAGGCGGACATTTTTTTGGTAATACGGAACGGAAAGGTTGTGGGCATGATTGAGCTGGATTTTTTAGAACAAGGCACTCAAAATATCGTAACATGGAAGTGAGAGATCAGGCCAGACCGCCAGATGCAGTGCCACTGCACATCAAGTCCTTCGGGAGCATGCGCTAGACAACCGGTTGGAAACCAGAAAACTACTTCATCAGCAATCAAATACAGGTGGTCCTTACAAGGGGTTAACAGACTTCCCTGGACAATTTCACGGGAGATAATTACACCTGGCCAGGATTCAGCAAGCTAAAGTAGACCAACGAACATCAGGCTAGAAGGTTACATACACCCCCGCTGTTGGATTCAGATGTCCAAGGTTGAGGAATCATTCCTTCAAGGGCAGCAGCACGCCCGGTTTTGATTCAGCAAGCTAGAAGGATACATACACCCCCACTGTTTCCAGGATCTCAAGGTGAGATCACCGAATAGCTCAACGCATTGAACATACACAAAAGGAGTTGCCACTAGGTCCATATTACACCAAAGCCGGAGCTGCGATAAATTCTGGGAACGTTGGAGTGTCACCTTCCTTGTCTGCATAGGTTATCATCAAGGAGATTTATTTTAGCAAATCACTGGTAGAAATAAAGTGCTACTCAAATAATATGGCGTGACTGAAGAACGATGCAATAATCTGTAGGGCTTTAATCATTTGAGTCTGAAACAAAATACAATTCAGCATTAATGAGCAGAAAGATAAGTGCAAGCACCTTCTGGTTGAGCGTCTAGCTGCAGCACTGTCTGATGAGTCCTCTACAACAGGATCTCTGGTTTTCTTTACCCTTGATCGTGACAAGCCTGCATAATACATGAAAGTTCCTTAAGAAACTTGATGTGTTGTGTGGATATCAAAGCTGGAACCATGAGTCACCTTTGCGGACAGGTCGTGTTGACTGAATCTCTTCACTACCATCTTCTGATTCTGTAAATGTGGTTGATGTCTGACAATTTCCTGTAGAAATATTATCACTGCATTCTGGCGTGTTCTCCTTATCTTCAGTGCTGCTATCCACTGAAGGATCAACTACCTCACTAGTTTCTTCTGTCAAGGGCAAACGTTGTGCAAGGTGAAAATGTGGTTGATGTCTGGCAGGTGAAAAGGTTGTGCAAGGCAAACTGTAATACCATCTAGTGCATGGATCTATATAGTCCTTAACCATAAAAGAATTGGAAGTTTGTTCAAATTCATCACATGATGGGACACATGGAATTAATCGACTTATGCAGTTATGTATAGCATAGAGGATAAGGAGATTCAGGAAGAAATGAAAACACTCTTCTGCTTACCTTCAACAGGATTGCCAATACTCTGTTCAACTTCCTTACTAGCCAGAAATTTGTCTAGCGAGCCAATTCTCTGTTTGTGTGCCTCAGCATTTTTGGTTGTCTCTTCCTGTTCTTTCTTTTCCTCATGAACCTTGCCAAGTTTCTCCTCAAATTCCTCAATGCAAACTTTGAGCTCAGGTTTCGCAAACTTCTTGCACTGATTAGAGGGTAAGTGGGGAGGAAATGTTAGAAAAATGTTCGTCATGCTTCATTTAGCAAATGTGAGGCCTACAAAATCATCAAAGGCTATGCTACCAACCTTTGATATCACACTTCTGAAGTGGTTCATCACAGAATCTTCAGATAATGCATGCTCAAACATCTTAAAGTTATCGATGAGTTTCTTCAAACCCTTTTCAGTGAAGGTTAGCTGAGAGAGGCAATAAGAGATATACTCCCACTGTCTAACATCTGAAGCACATGCAAAGAAAGTGTTGGACATCTGAGAATGGAGTAAGCTCAAATTTTCATATTTCATGGAAGTTAAAATGCATGCAGTAAGGCACAAACTGTTTCAAGAAGACTAAGGATTAATGGCAAAGAAGCAATCCTTATATATGTGCAAGCGCAAGAGTGTCAAAAAAGGAGCTACCAAATCACAATTATATGTGCTCTCTTTTTCCTTAATTTTCATTTCCATTTATATGGTGCAGTAATGATGCTCCCTGTGCTGATATATGCAATGCTGACCACCTTCTTCGTTCAAAATTATTTGTATCTTGATCAGTGCTAAGACACAAACATAATGAGAAAAAAGAACACATAAAGTTCTTGCGGCACTGCAGATCAGCAACCTCTTTTGCAGTACTGCACACTAGCTCCCTCTTGTGTTTGCACTGGTTTTAACAACACATGCACACGTTAACTGCATGACTTGGCCAAAACACTCATGTGACTAGCTCCACTTACAGACATGCATGCAGGATAATCTCGACTAATCCCTGCATGCATGCTGATCTCTTCCACATCGCTGTCTCCAATCTGTCAACTACACACGCACTGCATGCTAACTCTCTACTTCTCTAGTAACAAGATTAGTGCTAACATTAACATCCCAAAGTACCTTACCAAGTATCACCACCACTTAGCTAGGTATCGGACCAACTGAATCCAAAGCATGAATTCCTTAGTATGCAAGGTGGTCAAAAGGTGACAGGTACCACCAGCAAATGGATGGGGTACTATTTATCTCATAATTTCTTGAATAAGGGTAGTTGATCAGTATATTTCTATTGAGGGCATAAGCATAATACCGTTTACACCAGCAAACCTATTGCAGAGCTTATCCACAAGAGCTTCCATTTGTTTGTCCTGGGACCACAAAAGAGTATATAGTTATTGGCAAGTGAATATCAAGTACACTATCAGTGTTCATATAATAAGTGAAACAGTAATACATTATACCTTTTTAATAGAGGTAATTAAGAACTGCATGATGTTGCAAAATGTTTCATCTTTGAGATTTTGAGTGCACAGTCGGCCCAGTATATCCGGAAGAAGATTATAAATTGGATTGTTTCCTTCAGAGGCCGCCAAGAGGGGTAAAACAAAAAATGTTAGATAGAAGTCAAAGTCAACCCTGGTATTCAAGTTTATCAACCAATGTTACTGAAACATGTTGTCATACCTTTCTTTGACAACTCATGAAAGAAGAGTTTTGCAAGACTTGAGATCCTCTCATTTTCATCTTCTATCCTTACAGCCATTTCATTTATATAACCTTTGACCTGCAAAAGATTTTGAAAGTATCTGAAAATTAATAGAATGGTGGTAGGGGAGGAGCTTGAGTGTGCATGGGAGTGGGGGGTTGACCTTCATCATATCATTCAGTATAAGGTGAGAAATAACCAGCACAGCATTCTTCCGCACAGATACTGAAGGATCACGTAATCGGGCATATATATACTCCGTCCAAGGTTCCAAGAGGTTTGGCAAGCGAACTGCTAAATCACCAAGAGCTATAGTGCAATTGGATCGGACAATTTCAGAAGGTGCACTTTCAGCAACAGTAAACAGAATTTGAAGATTTGCTTCGCTGAAAGTTGAGCCTTCATGTGAGGGAGTGCTTTCATCTAATGCACAGCAGTCCACAATATTGAACAAGTAGAGTCATGTGAAAGAAAAAAGACTTACCAGAATTCTGCATCAATGATCATTAGCCTGCAAAGAGCAAGCATGGCTGAAGCTTGTAACTCTGGGAACTACATCAAAAAATAAAAAAATTAGTAGGTGCAGATATTAATGGAAACAAATGTTAAAAAAATACAAGAAACCCAATAGATTAACCTTTTGCAGAAAAGTCATATTCCTGCAGAGTTTTGAGAGAAATGGTCCACAATGTCCTATGAGATTCTTTTCAGAAGAACAGCAAACGATTTCCTTTTCTGCCCTTTCAGCAAGGGATTCAATTGCAATATCTACTGTTGCACCCAGTCCCAGTTCGGCATTTATGCCTTGTGCCTGTTGCAGAAAAAGCACAACCAGTGAACTTAACTGAAACAATAATAGGTAAAAATTGACAAAGGTAAGCAAGGATAGAGATTTAGCAGTCAAGCAAGAATTACCTCTGAACTTTTAGATGCATCCGACTGTGGACCCTCAGTGATGTGTTGAGAACTTTCATTCTTCCGTTTCTGTTTCTGAATTTTCTTAACGGAAGTTTCGATGTACACCAAATGATTCAGTGCTATATGGCTAATAACAAAAAGAAACCTACCCAGTTTTGAAGGTGGTAGTGATGACAGAAAGGCATCATTCTGAGTTTCATCTTCATTTGACACATCCTCAGTTCTTAAAACACTGAATACTGAACTGAGGGACTTCTTTGCAATCTCAGTAGCAAAGATTTCAGGTGCAGGGTGTAAGGTATAGATGGTGCTTATAGCTTTATCTGCAGCTCCATACCATATTTTCTCAGAAAGCGAGAAGCTTGTTATCAAACCTTGCAGCGCAGCAAATACTCCACTATTAGTACTTATCAGTTTGCTTCTGTCTTCTTCTGACAATCTCTGCAGAGCAAGACACGCAGTTCTAGCAAGCAGAGGCTCCTGCTTAGCCCAGCGTCCAAACCCAATGTCAATAATATCTTGCAAGTGAGTACCCAAAATGCTGGGAGACGACTTTGCTGCCATACAAAGAACTGATAAAGCCCCACGGCTTTGCACTGGTCTCACTCCGTTGATGTTAAAGCAAAAATAGTCCCACAGTGCGGCTACCTGTAAGAGGTGATGAGTATTAGAAAGTATCCTCCTCACAAGTAACATTAGATATCATTGAAGTGAAATAATAGAATTCAACAAAACCCTTATATTTGGAAAGCTAAGCTTTAGATTCAGATGAATACAGTGATCCAAGAAAGAAAGACAATGTAGACACGAAAATTTCAATTCCTTAAGAAAGACAATGTAGACACGAAAATTTCAATTCCTTCAGCAAGTGTGAATCTTTTTGTAGAGGTCTATAACTAGGACCTTGAAACAAAATAACTCGTGTCAGAGTGTAGAGAAGATGGTGGCAAATTTATCAGGAAACATCTTAATTGCTCTATGTTAAAAAAAAACATTTGTGTTCAATTAACTACTGAATTTTCTTCACAATTGAATTATAAATAGATAGTAGAACTGCCTAGTTAGTTAACATGAACTAGAGTAGTCACATTCAAGTGGTAGCAAAAACAAATTTGAAAGGGAAAGAAGAGTGCACCGTGCTTGATGAAATTTCTGCTTTTGAAACTAATGAGCTAACTAAGCTCTCAAGAGCAGCAAGGTCACCGATGCTGCAATCAATGGCTAGATTTAACAAACTGCTTGCCGTTTCTGTTGGGCTTTTCCTTGTGTATATTGTAATGAATGCGCTCTCCACTGCTTCATATATTGACTTATCCTGAGAAAATACCTGCAAAGGTCAAAGGGTCACAGAAATGTTAGCAAATAAGAAGAAGAAGAAAAAAACAGGCAGTTTTTAGGGCATTACCAGAGGTAACATTTTCCTGAGTGCTTCTTCTGATCCTTCGATCTGAAATTGTCTGCATCTCATTAGTAAAAGAATGGTGTTCTCAACATCCGTAGCTGAAGATGATGCCAACAGCTGAATAAGAGTTGGCATTAAGGAAGTTATACACTTTGAAAACCGCAGACCAGCTTCAAGTGATGCAACTATAGCTCTGATCTGTTCCAAGTTTGTTATTTCCACAATCGTGGCATCAGGATCGTTCTGATCCTGACTGTTTGCTATACAGCTATCACTGACACTATCGGGTTGGCCCATGCCCACTTCACCGAAAGAACTATCATTCACAAGCTCATCTTGTTCTGGATTTCGAGGATCCATTCCTTCTAATTTTTCCTTGTACTTTTCTAGAGTTGCCTCAAAGGTTGAAGTCTTTAGCTGAGGCCCAAAAGGGTTGTGTTGCAGCATCGTGATGAGAAGCTGTAACGCTGATTTTCTCACAATAGCACTTTTGTCCTCCAATCTCCCCGAAGCAACTGAAGCCACTTCATTCCACAGGCCAATTGAGATAGAGTTTTCTTCACACAGCTCTGCCCACACCTGAAGCACACGACTCCTTGTGTATGCTGACACATCCCTACAACGCTCAATCAAAATTTCTAGCATAGCCTGCTTACTTCGGAGCCGAGCATTGTTATTACCTTCAACATCTTTGAAAGCCTTTGCAGCCAGCTTTCCCAAGACTCCAACAAGAGCATTTCTAATCTTATATGAGTCACCACCAAAGTGAGGTACAAGAACACCGATATTGGTTGACATAAGCTTTGGCAAGCGGTCTGCAAGTTCGACAAGGAATCTCCCAACATTATCAGCACCAACACTATCCCTTGCATAATCTTTTGGGTCACTCCGACCTATCTCCCTAATTAGGGAAATTGCAAGGCTTCCATCACCAAACTTTTTCTCTGCAGAAGCAACTGTTTCCGCAAGATGAGCAACAGTGAAATCAAACTTGTGGATCAAATGCAAGACAGATGCACTGATTTCAGAAATCCTCTGATGCTTCGTGGCAATTGCTCCAATTATCCTGCACATGCCAATTCTTGTATCCTCATCTTTTAACACATTTTGATTCTCACAGAGAACAAAAGTACACCTACATGTCATCAAGAAAGCGTTGTCATTACAAAAGGTAGGTTGCTGGAAAGCACCAAAGCCAGTTTCAATAACTTACTTGGAAACAAAAGATAGGTATCGTTCATCAGTTCCTCCAGGACCAAAAAGTAGCGAAAGGTCAGCTTCAAGAGAATTAGCTATTAGATTCATGATCCTGCCTCTTTGAGCTTCCCAGTTCCAAGTATATACAGGATTCTTCTTTCGACCATGCGCTGTCACCTAAATTCTCATGGAAGAATGAAGTCACTTACAAAAACAAGGGTATAAATAATCTGAACAATTTGTAAGTTCAGCACAAGAATCACCTTAGCCCCTGTGCAGCTTTCAGCAGCAGATTCCTCAGTGAGAACAATGGAAAGGAGAAAGAAGGAATAGATCTTGAGAGCATTACGGTGTGAGGCAATGCGATCGGTGATTGGGGTAGCATCAGAAGGAGATGACATGGATGCACGAGAAAGTGAGTCTATGTTGGGTAGAAGGACACTAAGGTTGGAACGCAAGGTCTCAACGAGGTTAAACTTAAGGCCTGGGGGTAGGCAGTTGAAATCACGCACAATAGAATAGATGACATCGAACACCTCCTGTTCCTCGATGCAGAAGAGCTCCTTGTCAGACAGATCAAAAGATGCACCTTCAATTTGAATCAGAATAAAAAAAGAATTAGTTCACATTGACCTGATTCTTTCATTCCAAAAAAAGAAACATTAAAGCTTGCTAGATCTGTACACTTTTTGTAGAACAGATTTCTACTTGCATGCTACAACAAAGTGGACCAGTCAACATTATCAAAGTAAGACCATGGCATGGAAACTAAGGGATATGGTCCTATTGCATCAAACAATTGCTAATATTGCAGAGCGTACATTGGAGAACTAAGATCTATGAATAATTAAGCTAGCAAGCTTATGTAGGGCTATCAACGCAAAACTCATAATGACTTTTGTTAGCTGTTCGCATCAGAAGGCACTTTTCTTTATTTAAAAAAAAAAGAAGGCACTTTTCCGAAATTAGATCAAGTTTCTTAACCCCAGCATTGTCTAGTAGCACAGTACAATATAAAAGCAACAGTAAGACCATCAATTTCAAAATTTGTTACGAGCAAGCTCAAAAGGTTCAGTGGAAGTGGCCGCGTGCATTAGTTGTAGGCTCAAATTTTACACATATGTACCGATTTGCTTGAGAAAAGGCATTAGGCGTACCAACTACATCCAAATCAGAAGCTCCGATTAGTATGGCCGACCAACAAAACCCTATTCCAGTAGAGTTTTCAACAGGCGGCGGTCGAAATGCGAATCCAAAATTTACATAATTCCTAAGGACTGGGGCAACCCCCGACCGAAATAGGAAGTGTTCGCGGTTGGGGGAAGTGAGGTACGCGGCGGCACGTTACCCTTGACGAACTCCTCGAGGTCGGCGGCGCGGAGGGTGGCGACGGCGACGGGATTCTGCGGCCGGAGCGAGGGCTCGTCGTCGCCGTCGGTGTCCCGCTCCAGATCCCGCAGGCTCGATGGGAACACGAACGGCGAGGCCATCTCGCCGCGGGCGGGCGGGCGGGCGGACGCCGGCGAGCGGAGGGGTTTGGGTTGGGGAATGGGAGGGGAAGAGTTGGTGGGTGTTTCGAAATCGAGAGCGGGAGGCGTGAGTTTTCGTGAGCGAATCCCCGTTATGACAGGGAGGACCCACGCGTCATAGATGAAGGTGCCGCTTGCCAAGAGTGGCTTGATTTGAATACACGGCTAGCTAGTACTCAACGGTCAATACACGCGTCCTGAAAAAAAAAATCTTTGAAAAGAATCGCGTCCTGACAGGTGGGGCTACCCATGTTCATGACCCAACAGTAAAGGGATTGAAGTCACCTAAACTTCACACAAATGTCAACACGCGATACATATTTTTCTTTCCGACCAAAATGAGAGCGGGCTACGAATTTACAGTCCTGGAACAGCATCACACCCGAACTACATTTTTTCGATCTGAAAGTGGAGACACTCTTTCAGTCCTCACTCCCTACCAAGGCCAGCAACATGTCCCTGTAGCCGAAGGAGGTGTCGCCGGCGACGTCGAGGGTCACGGCGCTCTTGTACCTCGCCCTGTACTCCTCCTTGATCTGCTTCATGTCGATCTCCGCCCGCGATACGATCACCCTGGTGAGCATGTCCTCGTACGTCCCCAGCCCCAAGATGGAGTACCTGATCACCTGAAAAACACAAGAGAGCGCACCAGACGGTGTCAGTGTCAATGCCAGATGTTTCGGAGGTTCATCATCTGCTCCAGTCCCAGCTTCTTCGATGACCTACCTGTGCGAAGTGCTTCTCAGGTGAGGTCAAGCACCAGATAGCGCTCTTCAGCGTCCTGCCGAACTGGCTGCTGCATTGCCTGTTGATATCCTGAATGGACGAACGCGAATGAACAGCTGAAGATTTTCATTACTTGCATCCAAATTCAGTAATCTCATCGTACCTCGCAGATGTCTGTTCGTTGATCCTCCTTGTACTGCTGAAACGTCGCTCTGAGCTGAGACTTGCTACGGGTGCTGATGATCCGGACGACTTCGTCTCTGTGCAGTTGCTTCTCTCTGATGGCTTCTGACAGCTGAGCCGCCTCCAGCTTGGCGACGTCCATGTCGACATGCTCTCCGGCGTACCGGTAGGAGCTCACGAGGCTCACAATCATCTGCAGAAGAGAACAACGATGCTCGAAGCCTAGTCCTTCTCAGAATTTCTGGTGAAAGCACAATACCTCCGAGGAACTTACCTTCTTCAGAGGTTCTTGGAGCGCAGGGGAAGACGCGACATCTTCTTCGATGGAGCAACTGAATAGTTTGCGGTAGATGTTCCTGACGGCCATCAGATGGTCTGGGGTGGACGCGCACGACACTTCGATCAGCACCAGGATGTAGTTTTCATCCTTCTTCTTCACTGCCTCGTGCACTAGATTCGCGTCTCTTTCAGCCGGATCCATCGTCCACAAGATCAGGGCTTTCTGGACCGAGAAAACAAAAACAAGATTGACACAAAAAAATAAAACGTATTAGAGTTCTGCATCAACCTGAAAATTCAACTTCTTTGCAGGAAACTGCGCGCAAGTGCTGTCATGGCGAGTGAACGGAGGGAGCACCCAGAAATCGACGGAGAGGAGGTGGTGGCGGGAGAGCTTGTAGCGGAAGCAGTTGAGCAGGGGCTCCCGGTAGAGGAAGGCGTAGGCGCGCCGTATCGCCGCCCGCTGCGCCGCCGTCCGCCGGCACAGGATCCCGATCAAAGAAGCCTTGTCCGCTCGCCATCCTGTCCAATGGAAGAGAGGTCGCCGCGTCAGCGTTGCAATGCAGCAACGGAAGGAAACTGACAGGAAGAAAGCAACGGAAAATAAAAATCGAGGCGGTGCTCATGGCTTGGCTGCGAGATGCTATATGTCCATTGCCTTGGAGCGCCTTCCTCAAGCTCTCGGCGTCCTCGGAGGCCGTCGGCGGCGGGCTCGGCACGGCGACGGTGGACATGGCTTCCGATCCTTGAACGGCAGTGGCGGTGAAAAGGTACGCGGCGATCAAGGGGGATCGGATTTATAGTCGCAACATTGATCAAGAGAAAATGGGAATAAAACTGAAGTACAGATCATAAAGATGAACTGCAACTCAGTATAACTTTATTCGCTTAGAATTAATATATCTTCAAACAACTCATGGCACGATGATCCATCGACGCATGTGCATGCTACGTACACGATTAAAATATCGTGGAACGTGCTTCCTTACACATTAAGTTTTCTCACGTCTAAACTTGTTTTTTGGGGCTGATTACCACAGGCGAACGAAATCTTGTGTTATTATTTGCTAAGCTTTCGAAAAAGTCTCATAAAGATATACTCGTAGTCTTAGCAGCATGGCCACAAACTATAAATAATAGAGGCTGCAAGCCTGTTGTTGGTAATACGTTTATTAAAGGGATTAACAAAATAAATGGAGCTCAACGCCTTGAACGGTTTAAAGCAACGTGGTGGTATCTCCATTTCCGTTTCAACATTCTTTTTTTTTCTCTGAACTCTGAATCATTCGCCAGCCCTACGACAAACGAAAAGGAAAAGAAAAAGAAAAAAAAGCAAGTACTCGACTACTCGTCATAGGCCTTTTTCAGTAAGATTTTTGGCGTGGGCTTGCTCGCCTATTTTTGGCCGGGGTAATGTATGTGGGCTCAAAATGTTCTTGGGCCAAGCCGACGCAAAGCTAGTATGGCCCGAGAAAAAGGGCGACGTGCCGACGTGGCTTGCCGTGAGCGACAGGGCCCCGAAGTTGCTCCCTATGACAGATGGGGCCCACTGATAGGGGAAAATCGGGGTCGTATGATGCGTGTGAGATATCCCGTGCTCACGACGTCGGCGCCGCAAAGCCGCAGCCTGGCGGAGGGGAGGGGAGAAGGGAATTAGTAGAAGGTAGCAATGGGGAAGCGCCGGCGCGCAGCGGTGCCGGCGGTGGAGGAGCTGATTTCTCCGGTGAACAGCCTGGACGACGGCTGCCTCATGCACATCTTCAGCTTCCTCAGCCCGATTCCAGGTTCGATTCGCTCTTCTAATTTTACGCTTCCCCCGCCTTCCTAGGAGAAATAACTGAGTGGCTAATCTGTGACTGCTGAGAAGTCACTTTATTGTCCCAATTCGTTGTGGGATTGCCGAATCGGGCGGATGCCGGTTATGAATGGGAACTTGATTTTGACCTACTTTGTTTTGCGTGGAAACAAAGATTGGATTTTGGGAAGACCTGTTGAACTGGATAGTAGTTTGGTGCGTCAGGATGAAAAATCTCTATAGATGCTTGTGCTGTTAACTTGAACCGATGTAGTCTTATGCCCAGTTGGGTGCAGCTATGCAAACAACAATGTGGTTTTGGGTAATGTATGATACACGTTCCCATGGTTTATCGTGTAGTGGTTCATAAAAAAGGATCTCCCTTGCTGTGCAAATTTGCATTTTTTTGAGAACCGTTGATTTGGTTATGCTGTGCCATATATCTAAAGATCGAGGGGATTGTGGTCTTTGTTCCTCTTGCCACATGCTGTCTTACTGCCATGTTCTGGTTACGTGTAGCTTTTGTCAGATGATAAGGAATTTAGCTTTCTCTCAGGCGATCTCCTTGAAAATGGAGTTTTAGATAGTTACTAACTTAGGGCCTGTTTGGAGGAGCTAAAGTTGAGTGCTAAACTTTAGCACATATTAGCAATCATGCACATGCTAAAGTTTTTGAGTCTTGGCTAAAGTTTAGCTCATCCTATTAGCACTCCCGTTTGGATGAGCTAGTGCTAAAGTTTAGCACTTTCATCCATTAGCACTTGGATCCAAACGGGGCCTTATCATAGCACTAGGTGAACCATTAGTGTGGAATTTTTCTGGGTTCACAACTCGAATGATTTCAACTGTGTTAAAAGTCATGGAAAGTTGGTATGTTTGAACTTTGAATCTCTACCTTTTAGCTGTGGTGATCCTTGTGATATATTTTTATGTCACTGCTGATGTAATTTAAGTTGAACTTCTTTTAGCAATTTCGTTGTTGAACCTGCAGATAGGTATAACACCGCCCTCGTTTGCCACAGATGGCGCTTCCTTGCATGCCATCCTCGGCTATGGTTGCGTGTTGAGAGGCCAATCAGAGATGTGATGGAGCCTGGAGTTTATCCGAATCTTGAGGCCGCCGTTTCTGCTGCTAGGTCTGTTCCTCTCTCTCTCTCTCTCTCTGAGTTTTCATTTGAATAGAGGATCTTATGTCTGATCTCCATGTACCTTGATGAAGGCCTGGTGACACCATTCTTATTGCGGCTGGTGGTACTCATGTTGCATGTAACATCCAAATAAAGAAGCCTATTTGCATCGTAAGTCTTGCCTTCCATGTTCCTGACTCCTGAGCCCTGAAGATCTCAACAGAGATTTGATCTGATGAATGCTTTCTGCACTATGCACCAACTTCTTTTTTTGTGGGTGCTGTGAACCCATTTTGCTTCCATCAGATTGGCGGGGGTGAACTTCCCGATGACACTGTATTAACCTGTTCACGTGGCTCCGACAAGTAAGCCATTTCTTCTGTGGCTAATTTTCTTGTCTATTGATGCTGCTTCCTAATCATTTCATAGTGGCACTATGGTGGTCATCTTTTAGAAGATTTACTACTGTCATGTTTCTTAACTTACTGTAAATTGTTTGTGAGTTTCACCTTTTAGTACAGCTTAAAAAGGCAATGACTATGAGGCTTCCTGTAGATTTACATCAGCAGCATGGTTACTAGGTTTGCTTATACTAAGGGACACAATTATCAGTATAATATAACCGAATCTATACATTCATGATTTATGTGGTGCTGCAGTGGTGGAAAGTAAAATGTACCATGATTTGTTGTTCTATGCTTGCCATAAGGATCCTAGTTCAGCTATATTTGAACCTTAGTAGTTTTTTGTCTGCCTTAGTTGAGAGTGCAGTTCGTGGATATTGTCTTTTTCCATCGAATTGAGGTGGTAGTGTAAGTTTTGTCTACTTCAGAAACTGGTGAACTTGTGAGCTGTCAGATGGTTCTTGTTATGTTGCAATTCTTATTTTAAATATCTCGGTCTTACCTAAGCTTTCTTTGATTGGCCTATCGAACAGTGCATTGGAGTTCCTATCAACATGCAAGATTGCAAATTTGACTATAAGAGCAGAGCTTGGATGCTGCTTGCTGCATCGAAGCGGTAGATTGACTATTCAGGAGTGTTTGCTGCAGTGTGAGCAAAACCCTTTGGACTATCTGTCCTTTCCAATAATCAGCACAGCAATAGAGTATAATTCATTTCCATCCCTCAAGGAGCAAGGGCATGGTGTAACCGTTGTTCGCACCCGGATTGAAGGGGGTGCGAAGGCTGTCAGGACGAACGGAACGCTCGCACTGCAGCGTGTGCGGGCCATCTATTCCCGCAGTTCTGTTTTCTTCTGGTTCGAAGTAGGAGAAAAGTAAATAATGCTGTACACTAACAATAAGCTGTTGCATTCCTGTATGTGTCATCCTAGTCTGGTAAACTCACCCTTGTATTCCTGTTTGCTGTAACTTATGATAACTGCTTTGATGTTCGTCTCCACAAGAAACATGTTGCTGTTTGGAAGTTTGGTGGAGTGTACAAATTCACAGTTGTCATTGATAAAAATTTTCCCTAGTTTTCGGATCGGCTGCACAGGTTATTGATTGGATGGTTGTAATGTTTATGTCTTGCGCGTTGGATGGCGTTATTTGAAGGAAGGACGCCAATGGGGACCAATCTGTTTACCGTGCAAATTCTACTTCATGTAGCTGTTGTTAACTTGTCCTATTGCGTTGCTGATTGTCCAAGTGAGAAACCAGCTACGTACTGGTGTACTAAGATTTACAGTGAAGTTCTGTAGATCCCGTTGTAAATAAGTACATGTGATATGAAGGTGTTGGGTGATTCATTGTTGATCCTTGGGACAATGCTTGACAGAACACCATTTCAAAAAAAAAGGGACTGACAGAACACATTTCATTACCCCTGCCTGAAACAGTTGCAATTGAAGTCCATGTTGATTAGTTACTGCTGGTCATAAATGCATAATTACTTAGGCTGTACACAGGCCTCTGTCCTGTTCTTGGTCCGATAGGTGGAAGAGGTGGCCCAAAGCTGGTAAATGTGTGCTGTAAATTGTCCTTTGTTACCGCTTGCTGAAACGAGGTAAAGCAGGGCTAATTAGCAGAGTAAAAAGAAGAGTGAGGTGAAAGGAGGGTGGATCCGTTCTAGTTAGTCGTGTCGTTCAATATAGAAACATGCAGGGTTATTGACAGTATCAATTCAAATCAAGTTGCAACGGTTGTCTCAGGCCACTGGACCATTGGAAAATTTTATTGTACATGTTCACGTGTAATCTCTGAGAAAAACAATCCGTTCCTGTTGTTTGTTCTTTCTTGGAACGGCATGCTTGATTGGGTAATTCGAATTTGTTCTTTGCTTTTTCAGTCTCTGAATGTCCACTATGCTAACTTGTCTTCGGAATTTGTTCTTTGCTTTTCAGTCTCTGAAAGCTGACTTGTCTTCGGAATTGCCAAAGCTGAACTGCCACTTTCAGTACCGTCACTGCAAAAGATGTAAAGCTCTGAGCTTTCAGTTCTTCTATTATATTCCTCAGTAAATATAGTTTTTTCTATTATATCCTTGAAAATTTACTATCACAAGTGTCTTCAAGGCAATTTAAAAATCTAGAAAATGAAATAAATGATTTTACTCTTTTTTTAGAAACACTGCATCAAGCAGGTCCACATTTTCCCTGTTCCCCACATACTGTATTTATGAATAGTAGCACCCAAAATTTAAAAATAAAGCCCTGCTTCCAAACCCCGAGGAGGTAAAAGAAGAAGACACCCGTAACTTTCTCTCTCTGAATTCGGGGGAAGAGAGAGGGGCAGTGCTCTTTAATTCGAACGCCGTTGCCTCCTCTCTCGAGCCCTTCTCCTTCCAGACAGCCATAGTGGCATCACGCCAAAGCCCAGCCGCCGCCAGGAGATCGAATCCTCTGCTCTGGGATCCTGCTCCGATCGCAGCTACCCTCTGAGGTGATGCATTGTTCTCACTTGTTTCTTTTTCTTGCTTTTAGTGGAGTTTCGGAGGGAAGGTTGGGGTTTTAAATCTTGGGACTTTGCAATGCTCCTGCGGTTCTTGTTCAATTTGTTCAATGTTAGCGTGAGATCAGGGTGCGGGCGCCTGGAGCGTGCGCCGTGGATGTGGTTTAGGGTCCTAGCTCATCTGTTTGGGGGAATTTTGCGGCTCTGGGACTGACCGGTGTATTTCCTAGTTATGTCGAGATGCGGGGTTTCTTGGTTAAAATTGATTCCCCGCATTGGTGTTTCAGTGTTTGCATAGATTAGCCTAAACGTTAAATGCAGCGTAAACTATTGTTGAATACCCGTCAGGCCGTCTTATTGTCTTGGTTGGGTCTCTTGGCGGCCGCATCTGACAAGCTCTGTTATTTGTATTCTTTTCTTAGTTTTAGCACTATGACTCATGCATGTGAGACTTTTTCTTGTTTCTAAAAGACTACATTGGAGTTGATCCTTTTTTTTTGTTTCTTTGGTAGGCACATAAACTCATCTTTCAGTTGTGCAATTATAGTAGATCATCATTTTCATGTGCCTACAGTTTCATGGGACCTTTTAGGCTCATGCCAGTTTGCTTCGGGTTTCCTTCCCTAAATAACGAAGACTTTAAGTTCTAGTCATGATGTGTTTGTTTTCTACTGAGTTATGATGCCAATATCTGGCAACATGTTGCCATAATTTGGCTGGTCCACTATTTCTGTATGTCCACTGCCAAAATTCAAGGGGTGTGTCAATGGGCAATTATTAGAGATCTGCGCGTTCCTAGCAATTCTTTAGATGAGGACTCGAGGAGGAAATAAGCTTTATGCGCGAACTGCCCTTCTTTTTTGGGGTGTTGATTGCAACTGTAAGAAGTTGCCGGTCTTCTGCTTTTGGAGCAATACAAGGTGTAGCGGAGGTTGGTGGAAGTGGCAGTGTGGCACCCTTTTCCCTTTCATTCTGTACCACTCCATAATTTGCCTCTACCACCAACTTTCCACCCGTTACATCTTCGTGCTCCTTAGAACTGTGGTCTTCTTGTTCCTTCAGTGAGTGAATTGGGCCTAGATTAACTAAAAGCAAAGCTTTACTGTCCTTTGCTATATATGGGAGTTTCTGCGTTGGTACAGTTTTCAAACTGAGTTCATGGCTTGATAATTAGTGTAGTTGTCTCTTTGATTTCTCCTGTGAGCAAGATGTAGGTTTAGCTAGTACCTACACTGAGAAATTGATTCAAATATGTATTCAAACTGCAACAAATAATTCCTGTGTGCAGTAGTAATAGATATCTGACCATGTTTGGAGCATATGAGTTCTTCCCGGTTAAACTGTTTCTTTTGAAATTCATGCCTTTTGATTACCGTTTTGTTGGGTCAAAAATTCAAAGCTTCATTTAAGGTCCAAGCCAAAGTGCTCATGATTTCCATTTTGTTAATGTAGTCTCTTATAAAACCTTTATGTGTGGTCAACTATATTATGATTCCTTAGGGCTTGGCTTTTACAGTTCTCTTGAAGTGATGTCCAATTATACCATGATTCCCTTGGGGTCTACCAAATGTAGTATTGTGCGCACAGCAGAAAGGTTATGTGTTTCGATTAGGCAATTATTAATTGCTTATTATGTTAAAATAATTCTGTGGATGAAAATTGTTCTTCTAATTTTTAAATATCTTTTTTGTTGACTTGTATGCTTAAAATCTTTCTCCTGCTCACTTTTCCCTCCAAATAGGATTCTGCACCTGTAGGCGTCCCCATGGCATCAATTACTTATATTGATGATAGCCATGCTGAGGTTATTGATCCTCCAAAGAATGAGGAGATGTTGGATGTCACTGAGCTTGTTGGTGAACATATCCAGCATTCACCAAAACCAAATGTAACAAGTTATGGTAATGTGCGTGAGCTACTGGAATGCCCTGTGTGTTTGAGTGCCATGTATCCTCCAATTCATCAGGTACAGTTTCTCACTGAACTTCAATTACATTTTATTAGCATTTACTTGTGATATTCTGTCTTTGATCTATGCTTCCAACATACCATACCCCATGTATGTCAGTACATATAAATATTGGGAATTTGCAGCTTAGGCAGAGTTGAGATTTTGCAAATATGCTCTCCTTTTGAATTACCTTTTATGAAGCAACTGCAAACATTAGCCAGTTAGTCACTGTTTGAAATCAAGTGTAGACATTGCAATCGTCTGTTTTCATTTTCCACATTGTCTCTGATATCATGTAGATTGTTTCTTTTCAAATGTCTTTTCTTGGAGGAACTCGGACATTTTATAGGGTCCATTATATTATAGAGTCTAATTGCATATAGTCCTAATAGGAAGTTGGACTTGTATGCTTATTCGTTAAAAATTCAAATGTGTTTGTGCAGTGCTCCAACGGACATACTCTGTGTTCTGGATGCAAGCCAAGGGTTCATAATCGTTGCCCAACATGCAGGCATGAACTGGGTAACATAAGATGTCTTGCTCTGGAGAAGGTGGCTGCATCGCTAGAGCTTCCATGCAAGTACCAGAACTTTGGTTGCTTGGGCATATACCCTTATTATTGCAAGCTGAAACATGAATCACAATGCCAATACAGACCCTATACTTGTCCGTATGCTGGATCTGAATGCACAGTTGCTGGTGACATTCCATATCTAGTAAATCACTTGAAAGATGACCACAAGGTTGACATGCACAATGGAAGCACTTTCAATCATCGTTATGTCAAATCAAATCCTCATGAAGTTGAGAATGCCACCTGGATGCTCACGGTAATTCTCATCAAACTCTGTACTTTACAATCCTGGCACATAATTTGTGTTTTTGCAATCTTTTACATGTACTGATTGATCTGGATCTTTCTCGGTATAAGTTCATGTCGCTGGGATGCCGTTACTCATAACATGAGATTCTGATTGACCTGGATCTCTTGGATAATCTTGCATATATGTAGATTCCTATCAGTCTGGTTCTTAGCATTAAATTCTGATTCTTTTTCTTTATTGTTCACCAAGCACACATTTATCAGTACCCACTAGTCACGGTACTCAAGTGCATGCTTTCAATCAAATACTCATGATACTAACTACTGATGGAAAGTGAATGCTTGACATCATGAGCTTATCGCTTGTTTGGGTAGTAGTAGTAGAATATGATTGTACTACCTTTCAAAGCCTGTCTCATATTGTGGTTTTCTTTTCCATGGTAACCCAGTATGCGGTAGCTAATCACAGAATCATCCTCCAGGTTTTCAGCTGCTTCGGCCAGTATTTCTGTCTGCATTTCGAGGCATTCCAGCTGGGCATGGCGCCTGTCTACATTGCCTTCCTCCGCTTCATGGGCGACGACGCTGAAGCTAAGAACTACAGCTACAGCCTGGAGGTTGGAGGCAGTGGTCGTAAGATGACATGGCAAGGTGTCCCTCGAAGCATCAGAGACAGCCACAGGAAGGTACGGGACAGCTATGACGGGCTCATCATCCAGCGGAACATGGCCTTGTTCTTCTCTGGTGGCGACAGGAAGGAGCTGAAGCTGCGGGTCACTGGGAGGATCTGGAAGGAGCAGTGAACTGCAACAGCTAAATGCGTCGAGTTGCTCTCCTTGATGCCCATGAAGCATGGATCAATGATGAATCAGACTGATGCGTAAGCGAATCGTCGCTGTCAGAACTTAGGAGTTGGTAATCTTGTAGACTGTATTAGTAGCTGATGTAGAACGAAAGGCAAGTCTCTCTTTGCTTTGAAGCTCTCTTAGAGTCTAGAGTTGACCATGGCTGCGCGATGGGGGAATCTGATGGCGACTCGTGAAATGTAAATGATCTAGCTCGGTTTTTCTCTGTATGAGACTCGTTCTATGTCAGACCACCATTGTTTCTGGATTCCGCGGATGAACTAGAACTAAAGACTCCACAGCAGCCAAGTTTTTCATGCTGATGAGATCTGAGAGTAATCACCGAAGCTACTGGCTTCCGTACTAAAAGAACATGGCTTCCCGCTTCCTATCCTACCTTTGTGTTTCTCAAGTGCATTTGCATGCAGCTACAACTGAAGGATCTGATTGCAGGATTGATTGAGAGATTGTCGACGTGCACGCTGTCTGAGATTCAGACGCTGGGCAACCTGGAATGCGGATTCAGAAGCAAAGAAAGAATGAGGATCAGAAGTTACAGGAGGAGAGCGCCCCCGGAACCGGGAGCAGTAAGTAGGTCAACATGGCAACAGGTGCATGCCAAACTTGTCTACATGTGCAGGAGGCCTCGTGAACAGACATGAACTTTTTCGTGGAACCGTGACCGTGTGCGTGCTATGCCGATGCAGACCCGGATTCCAGCAGAGTCCCTGCGCCCTCGCGTTGCTGTCCCTGGAAACTGGAAACGGAGGCACGAGGCAGTCCAGTCCGGTCGCGGTCGCCGTGCTCGCCTGCATCAGGGGACGCAGGGGGTACGCGACTGCCCAACCGTGGCTCCCGGCGAGCTAATAAAAAGCCCGTGGCGACGGGCGACGGCGGCAATCTCGCGCTTCGTGACCCCCCCCCCCCCCCCCCGCCCCCCCGGGCTGCTGGGCAACGTGGCACGCGCGCTCCCGGTCTCGGCTCGAGCTACCTGGGGCGACGGGAAGGACGTGCATCTGCCGACCTGCACCTGCACGGCACGACTCCGCTACCGCTACGGGCTGATCCGGGCACGCGCACCAGCATATCTTGTGATCCTCGCCACGGGCAGGGGAATCCGCGTGAACCCGGGGACGAGGTCGCACCAGTGGGTGGAGCATTCAGATCCGCTGTGCCGCTACCGTGGACGATTCACTTGAAATGGAACAGGAGAGGGAGGTGCAGCCAGCTTGAGATTTGTATTCTCTGACAAGGGATAACACGTGTGGTTTTTTTTTTTGAACGAACGAGCACAGACTATGCGCAGCATTTCTATTAATAAGGAAGGAGTACACATGAGTGGTTATATTATGGTTTCTTTAGCAGGAAACTTTATATATAAACAAACATAGAAGCAGCTACTACAAACAGCTGTAGAAGATCAAAATACAGGTCCAGATCAGGATAGCCCTTTGGATTATCGACAAATTCCTGACGCGTATCATATGTTGTTCAGATTCCATGAGACTGACATTGCTGTATAAAGCTGTTTTTGTCAAGTTTATTTGTTGAGGAATTTATCTGACAGAGTAGCACCCTCATTCAAATGAAAAGAACAAAAGGAATTCTTGTGCCTGCAAGCTGATTTTAAGTTGCATCACACAAGGTTGTGCCTTACCAACTCCATAGGCTGTCAACGTTTCAGTTCTGAATTTCTCTGTCAATGGACATGAGTCAATCAAAAAGCGCTTCTGAATGAACTGAATAAAGAATCCTAATGATTTCATGCCAGAGCTGCTGTCGCAAAGTTACATTCATTCAAGATTAGTGCCCTACCATAAAGAACCGAAAAGCTAGCCCTAAGACAGAAAAAGAGTTGAAGGACAACATGATAACAGTTAAGGATCTTTATGTTAGTTATTGCAGAAGAAAGAAAAAAGAGACTTAAGTTAGTACAGCTGGATCAATTCCTGTCTAAAAATATACTAGTAGTTGGATCATCTCCAAATGACAGTTGTTTCGAGTTGCACACATGTAGTTCTCTGCTATGTACAACTTCAATCTCCAACTAGTTTAGCAGGAAAGACGAGAGCAAAACCGCAAGAACTAGACAAGACACGAAGCAATTGAGCACCCCCAAACCTTAGTATTTACATTAATTGCACTAACAGCAGTGTCAATCTTTCATAAGTACATCAGATACATATACATAGAAGCCCGGTTCTTATTCTCGAATCACCATCACCATATGGCAATTTTGCAGCAAGGAGTCAAGAACAACATGTTCTCATTCTCCAATCTCCATGAGAAGCAAATCCGATCTTCAAAATGATCGGATACACACAAATCCCACGCCAGGAAACCGAAAGGCTCTTTCTTTTTTGTTGATTCTACAACCTCTAATCCTTCAATTAGCAGCATGATTGGAATGGAAAAGATCGTGTCTCTGTTGGCGATCAAGAACAGCAGTTAGCGCAGCGTACCAATCCGTTCTCGTTGCACTCGCCGCATCGGACGACGCAGTCCTCCTCCTCGACGAAGACCTTGCGGCTGCCGCCGCAGCCGGTGCAGGGGACGAAGCGGACACCGCCGCAGGCGTCGCAGACGAAGGCCGGGTCCTGGCCCGCGGCGCCCTCGAGGAGCCGCCGGAGCTGCCCGGTCTCGTGCAGGTGCCGCACCTCGTCCGCGCCGCCGACGAGGCGGCCGCCGATGAGCAGCTGCGGGAGCGAGAAGGCGCGGCAGCGCACGGCGAGCAGCGCCTGGAGCTCCCTGCGGAAGGCGGCGTCCATGGACACGTCCCGCTCGTCGACGGCGACGCGGAACCCCCGCAGGATGGCGCGCACCGCGGAGCAGTCCGTGAACGTGCGCCGCACGCCCCGCAGCGACGTCGTGTAGAGCACCACCGCCTGCGGCCGCTGCGCGCGCGGCTCGTCCGCGAGCTGGTGCCGCCGCCACCTGGCCGTCGACGCCGCCGCCGGCCGGTGCCCCTGGTGGTGGTGGTACGTCAGCGACCGCGCCAGCTGGAACGGCTTCTTGCCGCAGCTCCCGCCGCCGACGACTCCGACCGCGACGCCGCTGCAGTCTTCCATCTCACGCGACGCCGGCGCAGCACCAGCCGCCCGCGCCGCCGAAGGAGAAGGTGAGGTCAGGTTCTTGGCTACGGCGGTTACCGAGAGGCGAGGAAAGAGGGGGGAAGCGAGTTGTGGAAGCAAGCGAAGCGAGAAATGGAATTCGCCGTGGGGAAGGTGGGGTATCGGAGGCGTATTTATATTTTCTTGTGGTGGTGTGAATTTTGACGGCCGTTCTTGTTAGTTTTTTCCTGGTGTTGGTTTGGTGATTAGCAAGGTAATTAGGCGGTGATTAATGGTTAGCACTGGAACTAGTGATTAATCATTAACTAATTAGGAGTTAGAGATAGTTTAGGGTTGTGATGGCAATAACTAATAACCTTCTTCTGTTTGTGTTGCTTAATTCTGAAGAAAATGGTTTCTTTTTTCGGTGGTTTGTTAATCTCAGTGGGCTTTGTGTGTTGGAGTTGGACCCGTTATAAGGCAGGCAGCTGGGTGAAGTGGGCGGGCGTGACTTGTACAAACGGGCAGAGGAAGGTTCCTGAACGTGTATGTTGCCACTCAAGCTCAGCTGAGCGTGAGGCTGTCATTTTCTTCTTCATCTTCTTTTTATTTATTTATTTAATTTTTATGTGAACCACAAATTGCTGGTATGCAAATAGAACAGACATGGCTTAGATATTATGGCTCAGCTGAGCGTGAGGCTGTCATTTTGGATGAGCATTTTTAATTAAGTACTTCAGAAAATAACTGGAACTCTAATTGGACACTGAAACATTATGACAGTTTACAGATCTACAGGCATGAGCGGAACATACCATGGTCCAGGATCATGGACCAACATGGATGCATCCGACTTCATAAGTTCTTGCTTTTTTGGGCCCAAATCATCTGGCATCCTAGCTGTTGTTGATCAATGCCACTCCATGATCGATTAATGCGTTGCGTGCTAGTACTAGCATGGATTTGATGGTGCATCGTTGGCGGTTGGAGCTTCATGTCTATCTGTGATGGAAGTGAGTAATGGACAAACGGAAATTTGAATTTAATTATTTGTGTTTGCTTAAACAAGTTGAAAAAAATAATATTCAAAGAAAAAGAAACTGTATCCAATACTTTACAGAGGAATACCCGGAGCCAAAAGGGGAAAAAGAGAGAATATCTGAAATTTCAACGTGGAAGGTGTGCTACATACAGAATTCAGAAGACAGCAAGCTGAAAGAGCTAAACACACGAGCGACGAGTCGACGACGACTGCAAACTTGCATAAAATATGCAACTGGCACCAGATACAGAAGATGTTTGTTTTATAAAAAAAAATGAACGAGACCTTTGGCCTGTCGTTTTTTATGGACTATGGTTGATTCGGTCGTTTCACGTGGTTGCACTTGTTATAGTTTTCGACGAGCAGGAAACTTTTGTTGCTCCCCGTTCACTTTATCGAATCATATCTGAACCTCCAAACTTTGTAACAGCGTCGAGGAAAATTCCTGAACTCACTTGTTTTTGTTAAGCTATCCATCACAATCAACAAAACTCGATCAACAGCTTAGAAAGTCTGAAATCTCATTTAGTACACGCATAATGCCATTTGGGATAGCCTTGACAGTGTGAGCACTTTTCAGTCATTACTACCTTGCACTTGGAGCAAAAGGTGTCCGATTTTTGGTTGGGGAAAATGAAACAATAAGGGTTTACCTTTTATTGCTCAGGGAAAGAGACCTTTTCGACCATTACCACCGTGAGCAAAAGGTGTTAGATTTGATCCATGGTACTAGCATACGTTGAAAATGTGACTGCACCTTTTAGTGTCACAAAAATAACTTCTGCAACAAAAATAACAAATT